>NW_011888800.1:7065840-7106668 GCF_000151845.1 Pteropus vampyrus | reverse complement strand
ATTTTGATTAAGTAGAAATTAGGAAAGTATAGGTAGCATGGGTCTAGGAAGATAATAAATCTGTATCTGTGTATATTGGAATGAATTTGACTACCAGTCATAGAAAAACCTGACTAACAGTGGCTTTAATAAGTAAAGGGTAGGAGTGGTTGGCCACTCCAGGAGTCTTCTATTGGCTTAGCTGACAGAGCTTTGAGTCAGCATCTCTGGTTCTCTTGGCCATTTCCTCTTGGTTGTAAGATGGCTGCTGTAATTATAAGCATTAAATCTATAGACAGTAGCATCCCCAACTGGAAGGAAAAAGAGTATGCGAACATGGAATAGTCTTCTTCTAATGGCAAAATAATTATTGTCCAGAACTATGTCACGTGATCTCCTTAAGCTGGGAAAGCAAGTATATGACAACAAGGAATAAGATTGCCACAGTGGCTTAGAACAGTTATGGTTCATCTCCTAGGACTGGGCACACTGTCTCATGTATTCCTGGCTGGCAAGGCATGGAATGAGACACAGAGTCTCTCTGATTTATTAATTGTGAATTTGTTTTCTCTACAAAATACATTATGAATCTTGAAATGGAAATCAGTAAGAAGGCAGTCTTTGGTTGACAGATATTCCTTTAGAGGGCAAGTTTAGTTTACTGATAATCTTAACTGTGACATGGTACTAATATTTTGTTTTCTATCTAGCTATCTCTTAAAAACAAAAGCCATAGTAAATGCATCTGAAATGGATATTCACAACATGCCTCTACCAGAAAAAGTTGCGGAGGTAAAAATTTGTGATTATTGTGTTTCCTTTATATAGACAACACCTGATAATTTGTACCCTTTTCCTCATCCCTTTAACATTTCTCACAAGAAATGTTTGGTGGTGATGAATTCCTAAAGCTTTTTCTTGTATGGGAGGAAATGATGTTATTTGAAACAGTGTGTAGAGAGATGTTCAAGTCTTAAGGGTGCTGCCTAAAACAATGGAGATTTTGGTAGTAAGTAGTTAAGAGGAAGCTGGTAGTTCCATGAGATCAGGAAGCTAAACTTTAGACTAGTTCATAAGAGAGAATCAGGAAAATAGCTAAGAAGAGTCTTCCTGGAGTTGCAACAAAAGAAGATTGGCCTTAAGACTGCCCCTATAAAGTGGGGGTAGGGTGGTGGTGGTGGTGGTGGGCTGAATTTAATTTGATTAGAGTGTGGCTCAATTTATGTCCCGGGGCATTGTTAAAAACAATAGAACAATCAGCCAGCAATTAGTGGAGGCTAACAGCTGGGTATGATGCTAATGGAGGCACATAGCCTCCTTAGAGATCTGGGAAACAGACAAAGAGAGCCCTGCTAAAACCACTGTAATCCCAGGGTGACTGCACAGCCCAAGACTGTGTCCTCTGAGGAGTGATATCAGAGGCTGCACACTGTGAGGGAAACCAACATCAATATAATAGTCTTGCCAACTCACTAAACAGATAAGCACACCACCACAAGAAGGGGTTGTGTATTCAAAGTTGCTATAGTATGTTATATAAACTGTCTAGTTTTCAATAAAAAATTAAGACACACAAAAGTATGACCCATACACAGAATAAAAAGCAGGCATCGGAAACTGCCTTTTAAAGGGCCCACATGTTAGATGTAGCAGACAAAGTCTCCAAAGCAGCTGTTATAAATATGTCCAAAAAAACTAAAGGAAACCATGCTTTAAAGAAGTAAAGAAAGTATGATGACAGTCTCATCAAATAGAGAATATCCCTAAAGAGAGAAATTATAAAAACCAAATAAAAACCCTGAGTTGAAAAGTACAACTGAAATGAAAGATTCGCTAGAGGGGCTCAGCAGGTTTGAACTGCCAAAGAATCAGAAAACTTAGATTGATGAGCTTATGAATCGAGACTAAGAGACCTGTTGGACACCATCAAGTAGTCCTAAATATGCTTTGGTAGTGGGAGTACAAAAAGAAGACAGAGAAGTAGAAAAAATATTCAAGGAAATTATGGTTGAAAACTTTTCAAACTTGATGAAAAACATTAATCTACATATTGGAAACCTCAACAAGCTCAGGTAGGATAAATACAGAGATCTATACCCCAACACATCATAGTAAAAATGTTGGAATGTAGATAGAGAGAAAAAATCATGAAAGTGGCAAAGAAGAATGATTGAGCATATCCAAGGGCACACAAGTAAGATTACAGGCTCTAGAGTTTTCTCTTTAAACAAAATTTTCTGATGAATTTTGGGTATTCTTGTATCTTAGACCATAAAAAGATTTAGTGTACTGTGAGAATTGTGTCAGAAATATAATTTATTTTGGTTAACCC
This sequence comes from Pteropus vampyrus, assembly GCF_000151845.1. Classification (NCBI taxonomy): domain Eukaryota; kingdom Metazoa; phylum Chordata; class Mammalia; order Chiroptera; family Pteropodidae; genus Pteropus; species Pteropus vampyrus. The sequence continues at coordinate 7,104,357 of NW_011888800.1, read as the reverse complement.
TGACTTCAACATAAGACTTATTCATTATTCCCTATTCCATGATAAGTTTATTTATGAGTCTAAGTACATGAGTAATAACACTAAATTTGGTTCTAGATACAGCTATTCTAAGGTAAAAGAACTATTGAAAATTATCTAATTACAACAAATATCTCTTCTAAACCTGACAACCAGAGCTACTTTTGAAGACTATTAGCAGAATTTTAAAGAAAGGTATTTTTTTATTGTGAACAAAGATTTAGAAAAAAAGATTCTTGCCACTAAAAAAGGAGGGAGACTATTCAATAATTCTGTCTCCACAAGCTCTTACCCCACTTTATTTTGTCTTCCTTCCCAATTTTTGGAGTTTAAACCTGGTAAGAAGAAAGGAGACAGAAGCAGTGATGCTCAGCAATGGCTGGCCTTTTTTCACGGGAAACTTTGTATCTGAGGATCTTATTGTATTGAATAAACTTCTTTCAGAAATAGAAGAAATGTATTTATGAAATGTGTTCAGACATTGTCAGCTCCCAATCACTAGCTTAAACTTGAAGTGGCTTCTAGAACCAGCAAATTGAGAGTTAACGCTTAAGATACCCTGATATCTATATATTTCTTTTCCCAGCTTAAAGAGAAGATAATGTTAACGCATACTCACTTAAATTTACTCATGGAGATTCTGAAGGAAGTGACTTCTGACCAGTCCAAGCCAGAAAACTGATCCAGAACCAAAGCATGAGTTTCAATGTCAGGCCTTACTGCGGTCTTCAACAATAGGTGCTGTTTGATCATTTCTTGAGAAAGACTGACTCCAAAAATCGATGAAAAATGTGGTTTATTATGTTTGCCTCTAGGCTGATTTTTCCAAATGATTTGTGAAGCTTTTTCTAGAAGATGAGAAATTAAGGAAGCTTCTGTCCAGGTTTCATAGTTATTTGCCTTATGAACTTATTTTAGCCCCTTAGCAGTTTCATAATACTTATTTCTGAAAACATCTTTAACTATAAATTTAGGGATTAAGAAGCAATGTCCTATGAATGCTCTGACCTAAAGATGTATGGTTGGTCTGAAAATAAAGTTGTACTTAATGCTGACTACTGTGATTCCTACATGGAGCAGTTGTTATATGAATACTGAGAATAATTTTTTAAATGTAAAATACAGGTGCATACATATTCTGTAGGTAATATTCAACAAGTTGGTTAATAGTTTTTTTCTCTTCAGTTCGAAACAGCTTAATAGGATAATGAAAAGAATAATAAAACATCAAACATTCAGAAATGCTGTTTTCTCATATTTTGCTTTATATAGCATTTTGGCTCAGTAGCTTATATTATTCATTTAATAAATATGCTAGTTGCTGGGGATAAAAGATAAGCAAAAATAGCCATTCTCCCCTCCCTCACAGAGCTTATGACCTAGTCAGAGATGGACATTCAAATAACCATACAAAGACATGTAAAATTACAACTAGTAAATGTTTGAAGAAAAGGACATAGAGCTATAAGCACATGTAGCAGGTAACTGACCTAGTCTGGGGGTCAAGATAGGCCTCTGTGAGGAAGTGAAGTTTCAGCAGTAGTCTGAAAGATAAGTAGGAGTTAATAAGGTGGTGGAGGGAACAGCTTGTACAAAGGCTCTGTGAGGCCCCTAGAAGACTTGCAGGAGTCATGGTGGGTAGAGACCAGAACGTGCAAGGCCTTACTGGACTCCAGAAGGATGTTTGTTTCTATTTCAAGAACAGTGAGAAGCCCTTGAAGAATTTCAAAGGCCTGTGATAGGATCAGGTTTTCTTTTTCAGAACCTCATTATAGTTCTGTAGAGAATGAGTAGGAGTGACTGCCAGCCTACCACTAAAGGGTCTGACAATAGCACAATCAAGAGATGATACGGCCAAGCAGTAGTACAGAGAAGTTAACTTGGTTCAGATATAGCTAGCAGATTTTTTTAAATAGCAGATTCTTAACATTTTATACAGTATAAAGGATATTTTCCTTAAAAGTATTTTAAACTGATTTGCTTTATGCATTTGAGTTGCAAAATTTGGTTTTGTAAGTAAGGATGAAGCCTCTGGCAATACCAGAAAATTAATACTATATTGAATCATCTTGGGGTTTTTATTTGTGCATGGGGGTATGTCTGCCTCAATTTATGTTCTTTATCTAAATTTAAAAGGTGTTCTTATGTGGCTATTTTCTTTAACCTCTGGATTTGCCTTTTTGGTAGACTTTCAATAGAACATTAAATGCTTGAACTTGACATCAAATTAAGCTGGCTGGTTTTAAATAGATTTCTTTTTCCAATTACAAATTACATGCTCTAGAAAAACATGCAGATATAAATATGACAAAATAACGAGTGTACATTTCTTTCCATTTTTGAGCAACATAGTGTCCTAGGAAATGAGCAGGCTCTAGAGCCAGACTATTTGGATTCAAATTGTGCATTGGGTACGTACTTATTAGCCGTGAACTTGAAGAATATATTTAAATTTTTCTTGTAAAAGAGGGATTAAGAAGTAATGAGGGATATAGTGAGAATTAAAAACAAGTTAATGAATATAATGTAATTAGAGCAGTGTTTAGCACATAGTAAATGCTCAATAAATACTAGCTATTATAACTTAAGCATGCGGATATACACATATGAGACATAAAGGCAGTTGTTTTTTTTTTTTTTTTACTTTTATTAGCATTTATTTGATACTAAATTTACTCCTGGGCCATAAGTTTTTGTTTTTCAGTTTCTTCTAGGGTATCTTTTTCTTCTGTGCAACCTCCTCTTCTAGTTTAGGAACAATCTGCTCTTTTTCAGTAAGGATCATTTCAATGACAAGGAGAGCTGAAGTAGGGGTTAATCCGCCCATGAGCTCTGTAAATTCTGCACAGCATCTCGGGAGCTTTGTTTACCTGGATGTGCTCAATGACTAGAGAATCTACATTTAAACCCTTAAGTTCAGCATTACTCTGCATTTTTAAGCACGTGTACCAAGAATTCATTCTTTTTAGGCCACCGACCCTGTGTCCAGCCCCACTGTTTGGCCTGGGCACCCCTGCCAACTCCACCATTATAATGATGGAATGGCACACATTGCTTCTGTAAAGTGACATCCTTCAGATACTTGGCTTTTCGGATATGCATACCCTTGATGGCCTGAGCAGTTTCACGAGTGTTCTTGAAGTGAACACAAAGATTTGAACCTCTCAATTTGCATGATTTTGTGGGGTTTTCTGAGTCAAGTGAATAGTGAACCATTTTTGGACATCACCTCAGGCTGCTTACGGGAAGAGCCATAAAGGCAAATTTATGTTTAACATTATTCTGCAACCTGCTTTTCACACAGTGTCTTGGACAACTTTCTATACCAGCCCACATGCACATTCTTTTTTAGCACTTGCATATGATTCAATGAATATATCAGAATTTAACCACTCTTATATTGGATCCTTGTATCTGCATATCTGTACTGATATTTCTATAGGAATGATTCCCAAAGTGGAACAGGGTCAAAGGGCATGTGCATTTATAATTTCAATATTATGCCTTATGTAAATGTTATACTGATACTTTCACAAATTCTTTTTCCCAATTACGGTTGACATTCAATATTTTATTAGTTTCAGATCTACAGCACAGTGGTTAGGCATTTATATAATTTACAAAGTGATCTCCTTGATTAGTCTAGTACCCACTTGGCACTATACAATGGAGATGGGATTTATTATAATAGTTACTGTATTTCATATGCTGTACGAATGGTTGGCTTTTTAAACATGCTTTAGGTGGTATAAGAGCTCTGGGAGTCTAAAAATCGATGATAGGTGGCTGATATTAACAGATTCTAAGGCTACTTTACTAGTTTGATACCATTTAGTATTTTATATGTTGAATAGTAGTTTCAAAATTCCATGTAGTTATAAGAACAATAAAATTGCATATTGAAAATCCTCGAGTTGTACTTTTGAGATCCTTAACAGCAGAAACCATCTCTGTTATTGTAACCCCCAATATCTAGTGCAGTACCTGGCAGTGGAATATATCAGTGTATGTTAAATGAATAACAGTCTTATAGACCAAAAGAAGTATTATATAGTAGTCATGCCCCAAAAACCACATAGCTTTTGTCTATTTGACAATATCCTATCCCAAGGAAGTTTGTAATAGTTTATTTCATACTTGGAAAAAAAACCACTCCTTTCCTTTCCCCTGAATCAAGGATATATTGTTAAAACCTCTTTAGTTAACTTTGTCAACATCTAAATATTAAACATAAAAGGATCTTAAATGCTTTATATATTTCAGATAAAGGATTCCCTGCAATAGTTGTTGTTATTGTACTTAGCTCAGTATTTCCTTAGCAGAAACACTTATTTGCTCATAGACCTAGTAAGGTTGGCCTCAAAGGTAAAAGGGGAATGGTATAAGTTTAAATGGGATGCCCCTCTTTCTTCAGATGGCTGCCTGTGTCCTTGGACTAGACCTGTGAAACAGCTGCAACCTGAGTATCAGAAAACCTGGGTCCTTTCTCCATTTCATTTTTGACATATGGAGCCTACCTCAGCACAGGTCTGTGGATAGATTCCTTTCCCATCTCTATTATTTACTGCATTATTAGAAATGACCCATTCCAAGTAACACACAGTGAAATTTTAGTGCATTCTCAGCCCATGCTGCTTTATTGCCAAAAAAATATATATATACACACACACATGTGTGTGGAGTTTTTCCCTCTTTTAGCGGTTTTTTTTTACATCAAAGAATAAAAAAACTCTTCTAAAATCCCAAAGATGCATAGATTAAAAAGCAAACTGCCTTTCCTAAGACTTTAAACATTCAATGAAAATTTTTAACATCACATATACCAATGGTGCAATGAAGATGCAAAAAGCAAGTAAAATCAGTGAGCAACAACTGTATTTAACAGGACAGTACATAAAAATCTATGTGAAGGGTACTCTAATATGAATATTTTTTACTTACAAAGGATGAGTGATTTTAGGGAAGCGCCAAGACAATTATTTTTAAGGACTGATGACAATATATTACAAGAATACCTTTTTTATCTCTCGGAGAAAAATGTATTTTTATCGATGGCATAGCATACCATCACCATGGGAGACAAAATCTTTTGAAAATTGTTAGTAACCTTAAGATATCTATTCTGACTTAGGTGATTTAGGAGTATGGGTTCCTGGAGAAATCTACAGTATTTGGTATAACTTTTAAAATGCCACAGGAGAAAAATGAGAAATCTTTATTGGATTCGTTGGTTGGCAGACGTTTTCACTGAATGGCAAAGATAAAATTTACCTATGGGATGACATCTCACTTCCTGTATTTGAGTGGAGACCAAACCCTGCAATGGCTACAAGTCTAATTCAGTTCTTAACTACTGGAAAGTTACCATTACACTTAAATATTCCCAAAGGTATCCAGAGTGAACTCCCACAGCAAAGGAAATGAGGTTAAAATAATTTGGAAAAATTATTTTTCAACCTGGAAGGAGTCTAGTAAAAAACATCTAGTCTAATCCTGATTTATATTTAGGCCTCTTTCAGATATAATGAATTCCATCTGTACACTATTTGTCATAATCACTTGTAGTTGTGAGTTATTCCAAAGTCAGAAATCTTCTCAAAATTTTAACCTACAATATTTTCTTCATCAAACAAGTAAATGGCAAGGTTTCCTTTTTTTCCAAAATGTGAAAACTTGCTTCTGTTTACCTAGTATCAAAATCTTTAGGCAACAAACTATGCACTCTGACCAAAATATCAAGAATAAAACTCTATTAAAAATAACAAAAAAATTCTTAATACAGTGACAAAAGACAAACCAAACCACAGATGTCATTATTTTCAGAACTATTTCCACAAAATGGAATGGTCTCCTTTGCTGTGGAGATCTTTCATGGCTGGTCAATACCAGTACTATACAAAAGTTGCCTAGTTATCTGAAAATCCTGGAACGTATGAAATACATGCATATTGCCTCTATTCATTTCCAAGATACTAGTTTAAAGAGATGCAAACTTAAGCTACATACACTTCGAGACAAACTCCATACCTAATTATTTCACAAACTCCACACCGGTATTCCCTACTTTCCTACCCTTTCTGAAACTCTGCACACCTTTCTGATTATTATAGACATAGCAGCTTATTTATTCAACATGCTTAGTTTGTGCCTTTTGTATTGTTTTAAAACATGCTTGGGGACTAATGGAACCAGGCAAGAGGTTAGAGGGTAAGCACTGTTATGCTCTATTACTGACAGTTTGAATGTGTTGTGGTTCCCCCTGTTTATCTTCTAGCTCCCATTTTTAATGGAAGTAAGATAACTTTTAATTAGAAAATGAAAAATAATCCAAACAATAAAGTCAAGCTATTTAAATCTCTATTGCTTCATTATTAGTAAATGCACATATATAATTACTAGTAACCACATAACACTGGACATTTTCAGTCATGCATTAGAATATTAGTACTCTAAAATCAAAGTCATGGGCTTGCCACTATTGCTTGCACTTTCATCAGACCCAATTTTAATAAACATGCAAAGTAAACCCCTTGATTCAGATTACAAGAAATAACAAGGATACATGCAACTCCAACCAAAAATGTGGGTTAATAAAGTGATTGCTTAGAAATGCAGGCTGGTAGTCTACATCTATCACACTACTTCAGAATAGAGGTACAAAACACAAAAAGGGTTAAAATTAGGACCACTGTTCAGTTATAAAAGGCTTAACTGCAAATCCTGGTCCTTTTGGGTAGAGAATGCTGTAAAAACTCTGGGAAAAGAATCAGGAGATGCACAGTCTTCTTGAGCGGTAAGTTTTCTTGGCCATTTATTGAGTGCTGTATCGTAGAGAAGCATAGGTGGTGTAGGGATGGTGAAGATGCTCTTGAGCAGAACAGTTTTTCTGGTTCACATTAATGAGCATTACCTGCACAGCTCCCTGGGGAAAAGGAGTTTACGAACAGCAGAGCTAATACAATGTAAACTCAAAAATGCCCTGAAATTTAGCATAGCCCTCTGCTTTTGAAAACTGTTGGCCAAGGGATCCTTCCAAATATGGTATAATTAATAGCCAAGCAATGTTCTGAATAAAAAGTAATTTGCTTGCACCAGCAGCACCATGAGAATGTAAACTCCTGGAGGCCAAGGGTCTCTTCATATTTTGCATATCACGGGTATACAAAAAGTAAACATGAGACCACAACATTGAAAAGTAACTGCATACTTTGAGACTACCAAAACTTGTAGTGCATTTCAGCATTTAGAACTATTAACATGGCCATCAAGGGTCATCTTTAATTGTTCTAATTAAACTGTTGACATCACAGTAATATGCAGTGGTGTCCTCATGATCATGCAAATGCCTGAATATTCCTGGTTATTCCAATGTCTCTAATACCACTGACGTACGTGTAGGATATATAAAGAGGAGCTATAATCAATTTAATATAGCCTTCTCCCTCTCCTTTGGAGTTGCCATATAAGAATTAAATATTCAAGAGACTATTTTCTTAGATCTACTTCATTTTTAGTCCCCCTACCCCCGCCGTTGGAAAACAGGGAACACAGACCGAATCTTTTCTGGGATTTTCAAGATGCTAAATGGACAAGTTGACATGAAGTAAAAGGGAATAAGAAGTCACCCTCATTCCACTATTGTACCCTGATGTGAGCTGTATGATTCCTCAGATCAAGAAACTAGTTTGCTAGGTTCTTCTTAAAATAAGCAGTCACAGATCATAGGCCTATACTAGCAAATCTACTTTAGACAAGGTTAAAAAAAAAAAACCCAACATATTATCTTTGGTTATTCCCTTCAATCCTTTTGTTTTATACCTTTAAATTCTAACTCCCCTAAACTAACCATAGGCATAAGGAAAAGCCAGCAATCAAAGTTATTGGTGTTTTTTTTTTTTAACCCTAAATACACAAACAACAAACTTTTCCTTTTTAAAAATGCACCCAGAAACAAATGGAGAAAGGGTAGGTGACAGAGCAAAAAGTATGCTATTAGCCTGATGTTAAAAGGAACATCATAAGCAAAATCCCCACATGACAGCTTCAGTGGGGCTACATTAGGAGTACATTTGTTTCCAGGTTAAGCACTAGAAAAGTTTCATTCAATGGCTCTAACCCTCTGCTCTAGGAAACAAATAGGGTCTTGAACTTACGCAAAGGTTGCTATTTCTCATACACTGATATAGTCATATACATTCATAGTTTTAAAAGTACCTTTTTATATGCTCTTTATCTAGAACATTTTTTTTGTGCAACTGTTAATCACAGAGCCTCACAAGCTCAAGTAGTAATACTTATTCTACTGTACAACCTTGTTAATGCAGCCTATTATACATGCAAAACTTATTGCTACCTCTTGAAAATTATTCATTTTATGGCTTTTTTTTTTTGCAACAGGAAATATCCTTTCCTATATACTGTGCTATTTTGCATTCATTACCTATTCAGAGGTATTTAAAAAAATATTTAAATGCTTTTCAGAAATGGATTCTCACAGGCACTAAACTACTTGAGCCAAGAGTACAACTATTGAAAATACACTATGAGAATCTGAACCTGGGTCCCTGGAGATCTGCTGCCAAAGAATCTACTTATCTAAGCTTGCTTCTACACATGAGACTCACCACATTAAAATAGTTTTGAATTTCCTATTATGCTAACTGCACAATCTGTGTCAATAAATCCTGGACTCTCCTAATACCAATTTTTAAATAATCACCTCAGAAAGCTGCCATTTCCAAGTTTGCAAGGCAGCTTTTAGAAGGAGGAATTTCTTTTCTACAGAAGCTATCTTATACCTTCAGAATAAAAACCTTTTATGTCTACAAGGAAAGAAAAAAGTGAAAGCTGTTTAAGGTGGCTTACTGTAACCAAGCAAAAGTTATTTATTACATGGCAACCTGGGTAGGCTCCATTGGCTACTTTTCAAATTCTCATGAAAAGGCCTGGAATCCTATCAATACACAATTCAGATTTAGAAAGAGGAAAAACCTGCACAAATTAACCTAAGACACTATGAACTACTGACCAGTGTTCGTCCATTAACACGTAGCATGCTGCAGACAGGAAATGTAAATGGCGTGCAGATTAGAAAAGCACTCAGTTAAGCAATTAACATAGCGTATCAGTAAAAAATGCAAAATATACTTTCTTGATGCAAAAGGAGTGGGAAAAATAATAAACCTATAAGACATACAATGTGTAAACAGCATAAGAACTATCTAACCTCAAACTGAGAGCAAAGCGGAATCAGGAAATGGGGCCTTATTTTGATTTGAGGTTTCAAAAGACAAAAAGCTTGAACATCCTCAAACACAGTATTTCATATTGTAACCCCACATTTCTATTCATAAATGAGTCTTTCTGGGCTAATCTCCTTTCCCCAGGGAGAATATCATGGCTACAGAAACTTATGAAAAGAGAAAAGGTATAGATTTTCCACTCTTTTTACACTATTGGTTATTATAACAATTCATCCTGAAGTTTAAATAATTACTAGGCTCATGCACTAACCCCTAATATGGCACTACAAATATGCTACCAAGCACTAATGCTTACAAAACTATACACATCTCAAAATGGAAGACATTGGTGATTTTGTTGTTCTTCAACAACTTGTAACATTTGTCCACAAGTATTAAAATATACATATATATATATAGTTCTATTGCACATATCCCATTTTTAACTTTTTAAAAGATAAACTTCCAGCTAACGTAGATGAGCAAAAGGAAGTAAACACGGCTATAGATCGAGGCACAGTCCTGCCTAAAATTATAGCTTTTGCCATTAAGAAGTGGACCAAAATAGACCAAGAAAAAACAAAGATGTATTTACATAAATGCTGTGCAAGTACAACTGGAATATACATTTTGTTAAATGCCATCTGATGACAGGATGCAAAAACAAGAGCAAGCATTAAATGGTGGTTCTCTTAGCTGTGAATGAAAAAATATAAAGCAACTGGAGAAGCTGAGTGTGATAATAGATTCAAACAAGTGGGCCAGAGATGGTTTCACTGGTGCTGATAGTACAAGGTCTCTATTTCCTGCCAAATGATCCTACCCAAAAAGTTGCCAAAAGAACACAGGGAAGATGAGTAACAGATAACTGAAAGTACAAATTCTCCATAATAATCTCAATGTACCAATGGAACCCATGTATGTAAGTTCCATTTTATCTTTAACAATTCCAAAATACTAAAACATGAGGAAGTGGCTAGAAGTTACTTAAGTTACCTTTACCCAGTTTTCTGCTATGTTTTACCATTCAGTAACTGCCCTCCATTGAAAGAAATATTTTACTTATATAATTATTTTACTAAAACCCTTTTTATGCCAATTCAAATTGGCTGACCAATTAAACTAATCGTGGAATGTGTTCAACATTTCTCATTTTTGGCCATTTCTATTATTCTCAAATCTTGGTACATCTGGCCTGTTTTCAGGATCACAGCATGTATGGCATTGGGCAAACATTCCCCAATTACAGAGATGATCTAGGGTGATTTGTTCTTAAATTCACCTAAGAAGTTTTAAATTCTCTACTCAAAGACTCAAAGTTTTCATTTTTCTTATGTAACACCTGAACAATTTATACACTGATCCTCTGTTGATTTTTAAGCAAGAACAGCTTTACACTATATAGTCTGTTCATCATATAGTATTAGTTTCAAGAGAAAGTAAGATCCATATTTTTTATTGGAACTATTTTTCTTGTTTGAGGTTTTTTTTCACAACCCAAATTTCTTCTAAATCTACACTGACCCAACCACAAGTTTGAGAACATTGCTTCTTAGGCCCATTCTGTGATGAGAAAGTTCAGTTCCAACTGGGGAAAGTTACCTGAGTCCCAGCCTTTTCAGCTTAACATTACAGCTACAGTCTAGAAAAATAAAATATCCAAGTATAGATTTTAGGTCAAAAGAAAAAAGTTATTTATGCTTTCACAAAAAAAGAGAGCTACAGAATGTAAAATGCCATAAAATCAGGTGGAGCTGCATAAGGCATTTTCACTTATTTTTCTTAAGAGAAGGGAATTGTATTGAAACTTCTCCTTTCTTCCCCATTCCTCCAGGTCCAGCGTTGAAGGAAAGATATACTGTAGGGTCCATCACATCTTCTGAACAGAAAAACCACTTATGCCACTTTTCTTCCAGCCTTAGCAGCATGGAAAACCAAGTCTCAAGTGCTATATAAAACTCCACAAAAAAGAATGAGAGGTGAATACGGTTCCATTGCTAGACTCAAAATTTTTGTTTCCTTTTACTAACCTTTCACTAAACCCCAAAATGCATTCACGGGTTAGCATTTTTCTGCATAATGCAGGTTCTTCCTTAGAAGAACAACGACGACAAAAACGTTTTAAAATACCAAATGTCCAAAGTCTTCTAAGAACAACAGTTCCTTCTCTAGGAGAAAAATCCCTCTTCTTACCAAAAATTTGGACTTACATATGTAAAAATATTTATAGAGACTCATGGTTTATTCACATATGAAATTAACCTTGATATTTTTTCTTCCTTATGCTTCTTTATCACACCAAATGTTTTATTGCAAAGTTGGACCTTTGTTCTTATCCAGTTAATCGATGTCACAGGATGAACCAGGATTTAGAGGAAAAAATGCAATTTTTTAGCATATCTTTCATATCAAATTTCAGTACATACTTGGAATTCGCTACTGCAGTCTCAACTGTGCTTATCATGATAGTGGCTGAAACTGGAAGACATTAAAGAAACCCTGATGTCATCCATAGTTGCTATTTACACAGTCTTCTTGTTGGGAACAAAAGGTAAAGAATTCACAAATACTACCATCTAAGCACCTATTTCAAATCAGCCTTGAGCTTGCAAAATAATTTCTTTACAAGTAAGCAAACTGCAGCAGAAGACACATGTCAGTTGCTTCTTTCTTCCTGGAGAAGTCGGCATAATGACTGCATCCTAGAAGTTCTCTGTGTTGAACTGAGAGGCGGAAGAATAAAGAAAAGCAGTCTTTTCCAATCCAAATCATGGAGGTAAAGTATAGAGAAGGGATATCCACACTTCAAGATTAGGCAAAGTGGCTGGATAAACGAAGGACCCACTCCATGAAACAACATAGAAATACCTGGAAATACAAAATAAATTAAAAACAAGAAGGTTAAAATAGGTTTTAAAAATATTTAACACATAGAAAGAAGACAATATTTTGGATTACACATTGTATCAAAGAAAATGTCCAACCATAACACCAAATTTAGTATCCTCATCAGAGAAGCAGTAGCCAGAAAAAAAATACATAAACATGGAACAAAAAAGCTAGATTTATACAAAAATTTTAAAGTGAGATATACACATCAATTTCCTGTTACGCAAATAGAGTGATGCAACTCCAAGTTTTACAGCCATAATCCTATATAAAATATTTGTGTTTAAAAGCAGTATTATACTCCAAATTCGATGTCTAATACTTATTACTCAAAACCATATGAATCATCTTACTCTGAGTTATCTTCAACTATATAATACCAACATTGAACACTAAAAATTTTGTAAAATATAAAATGCAAGCATGTAGAAACATTGCTGCTAAACATAATACTTATAAAACTGCAAGTATCTGCAAAAGTAAATCATATAAAAAGGACAAATGTTGTATAATTCCACTTATATGAGGTACCTAGAATAGGCAAACTCAAAGAGAAAGTGGAATAGAGATTACTAGGGTCTGGGGGAGGGGGAATGGAGAGTTATTGATTAATGGGTACTGTGTTTCTGTTTGAGATGATGAGTAAGTTCTAGAAACAGACAGTAGTAAAGGTTATACAACAATGTGAATGTATGTAATGCTATTGTACATATAAAAGTGGTTAAAATGATAAATTGTATGGTATATGTATTCTATAATAAAAAATAAAAAATCACAGATACATATCAAAAGCTTAATAAGTTACTCTGGCTTGCAAACATGGCTGATAGCGATTAGCTAACTAGTATTCCTACCCTTCCATTTTTAATATGTCACATATTAAAAAAACACCTCAACTCTAAACTGAATTTGAATAACCTCTTTTGGTTGAAAGTAAGAGTTCTATGAGCAGTGAACACACAGTGCACTATATATATGCCTTACTGTTGAACTGTATACCTGAAACTTATAGATTTCATTAATCCATCTCACCATAATAAAAATAAATTTAAAAAATTAAATTAGAAAAAAAAGAAGACAAGACAGTTCTGATTCAAAACCTATGAAAGGTGTCTACAGCCATGCCACCCTGAGCACACCCGACCCTGTCTGATCTCGGAAAGTAAGCAGGGTCGGGACTGGTTAGTACTTGGATGGGAGACCACCTAGGAAGACTGGATGCTGTAGGCGTAAAATAAAAACAAAAACAAAACTTATGAAAGGCAAATGTAAATTAACTCAGAATCAAATCAGGAGGAAGTGAACTACAGAATTTGCATTTATTGCAAAAGCAGCAGTGAAGTAAAAAGAAAAAACCGATGATCCACAGACAGGCCTTTAGAACTTTATGGGCAATGGGGATATTTCATTACATAAGCTTACTCAGGCTAATTCAAAGCTTGCACCAGCCACTAAACTGTGAGGCAGTTCGATTCTAAAGAAAAGATAATTAGCATAATGTTGAGGGGAAACGAAGATACAGGCTAGTTCTTTCCAGAATATATAAAGCAAACGAGCACCAAAGAAGCCTTTAAAAGAGCACATTTTCTTAAAGAAACCTGTCTAGATTCCTTTAAAAACATATTCCTTCAGTAGTATCAATAAAATGCATACATTCATCATATATAAACCTCATCTCCCAAACAATCTATATCTTAGTATTAGGCAATAATGCTAGAATATCATAAGCTTGTATTTTCTTCAAAATACCCAATTTCACGTCTCAGACATGACTATCCAATTTTATCCATTCTAAACACACACATATATGTATCACTAACTATAGTAGCTCAGTATAAAAGCCAAAGTTCGGAGGTGGCTCCATAGTGTAGTGGTTAGCACGTTTGCTCTACACGCAGAAGGGCCATGGTTCGCACCCCCGGTGGAGCCACGGAGCATACCATACCCCGGGTGCGCCATGAGTGTGTGTGAGAGGAGACGCCCCGCCTTCAGAGTTCTAGTTCTTAAGGGGAAATGGCAAAATCCATAGGTCAGGGGGTGGAAGGGCGGGAGGGGGTGGGGGATTAGAGAGAGGGGAAAAAAAAAGTAAAAGCCAAAGTTCTGACCAAAGAATGACCTATGATTCCCCATAAAATCTACACCATCCCCTTACACTGTATCTCTTCTGACCTCAACTCTATCTCCTACCCATCATGGGCTCCAACCACAGTGGACTGCTTGTTCTTCCTGGAATGTCAGGCACGCTCCTACCTTATAGCCTTTTTACTGGTGTTCCCTTTGTGAGAAGACTCTCTTACCTCAGGTATCTTCACCTTTACTCCAATGTTATTTTCTTAATGAGGACTACTTTGAGCCCCTATTTAAGATTATACTGTCCTCCCATCCTACTCACAGATACACTGCCACTATTCCCCTTTACCTTACTCTCTACTTCTCCTTTTATCCATAGCATATAACATTAATCTACTACATAAGGTACTATGTTTCTCATTTACTGTCTTGTCTAAAATGTAAGCTCTGTCTGGAAGGAACTTTTGTTTACTGATGAATCCCAAGTACTTAGAATAGAGTGTGACCCATGGTAAGCACTCTATAAAAATATATTGAATAAATGAATGACTAGCAGGGCTCTTAAATATACTTAGCCAACATGACTTAAAATTTAAATAAAGATTATAGAGTTAGGTGAAGAAACTACAACTATGCACTGATATACAAAATTTACAAATAGAGCCCTGTAAACTTGGTACCTAACTAGGCACTTCTGGGTCTCTGTAGCTACCTGCTTAGTGCTGTTGATTACATAAAGTCACTTTGTATTAGGAAATCTGACTTATTGGGAGGATGGAAAGGGCAAACAACTTTCAATTTAGCACTTGGGCTAGCTAGATCTGAGTCAAATGACTTTGTGTGGTACTCAGACTCCAAGATGGTCCCCAGTTATTGCTGTCTCCTGGTATTCACGTTTTTTTAAGGTCCCCTCTAACAAAGCATCAAGGTTGATCTATGTGACTACTGTATAATAAAGAATTTAACTGGCTTTTGTCCTTGAGAGGGAGGCTCCAAATCTTTAGAATTTACAGTAAATGAGCCAGCATAAATTAAACAACACACTCCAAAATAACCAATGGGTCGAAGATGAAATCACAAGGTAAATCAGAAAATATCTTGAGAAAAATGAAAACAAAAACACAACATACCAAAACTTATGGGATGTAGCCAAAGCAGTGCTAAGAGGGAAATTTATAGCTGTAAACGTTTACATTAGAAAAAAAGTTATCAACAACTTAACTTTACACCCAAAATAACTAGAAAAAGAAGAAACTAAATGGAAAGCTAGCAAGAAAGAAAAAAATAAATATATGCGCTAAATAGAATAGAAAACAGAAAAATAAATAAAATCAGCAACACCAAAAGTTGGTTCTGACTGAGTGGCAATCCATGAATTTGTAGCCAGTTGGTCAGAAGTTTGGGTGGCCTGAGAATCTTCCAAAATGCAATTGGCATCTAACGTGAGGGCAGTCTTGTTAGAGACCATGCCCTTTGATTTGTGGGGTCTGCATTAACTCCAGATGGTGTCAGAATTTTACTGAAGTACACTAGTTAGTGTCAAAATAGTGACCAACAGAATGAGGAGAAAGTGATAGTGAGTGACTTCTGAGGCAAGGTCACAATGGATGGGGCTGTGACTTTTGCCTGTTCTCCTGAGAGAAGCCAGCTGCTGTATCATGACGACACTCAAGCAACCCTGGAATAGGCTGACATTGGAAGGACTGAGGCTTTAAATTATCAGCATTAATTTGCCAACCATGTGAATGAGCCACCGTGGAATCAGTTCAGAAGAAGACTGCCACCCCAGCCAGTATCTTGATAGCAACCTTATAAAAGACCCCAAGCCAGAAAGCCCCAGCTAAGCTACTCGCTGATTCCTGACACACAATCTAAAAGAGTTTCTATCATAAAAGGATGGTTTTTATCAAGGATGTTGAGCGTTTTCTGAGATAAGATTTTTATCCTTCATTCTTTGATGTATCACAATGATTGGTTTATGGATGTTGAACCATCCTTGGATTCCTGCAGTAAATCTCACTAGGTCATAAAGTATCTCAATGTAATAAAATAGCCCAGAAATAAATCCACACCTATATGGTCCATCAATCTGACAAAGGAGACAAGAATATACAATGTATACTATAAAGAGATGGTAAAGACAGCCTCTTTGTTAAGAGATGCTGGGAATGTTATTTGGCCATAAAAAAGAACAAAATCTCACCATTTGTGACAACACAAGTGGATCTAAAGATTATTATGCTAAATGAAATAAGTCAGACTAAGAAAGACAAATACTACATATAAGCTCACTTATTCTATGTTGGATCTAAAGAACAAAATAAATGAACAAAACAGAAACAGACTCATAGATAACAGAGAACCAACTGATGGTTGCCAGAGAAGAGGCGGGGTTGGGGGAGTCCAGGTGAAAAAGGTGAAGAGATTAAGAAATACAAAGTGGTAATTCCAGAGTAATCATGGAGAATCTACCTTAGAGAATGCAGTCAATAATACTGTAACAACTATGTAAAGTGCCAGCTGGGTACCAGACTAATCATGGGGATTACTGCACAAATTTTATAAATGTCTGTCTACTGTGCCGTACATCTAAAACCAATAGAAAAGAACACTGACCGCCAACTGTCATTTTTAAAAATCATTAAATTGGGGAGGAAAAAGCAAAAACAAGGGGGAATTATAATTCTTGGCAAAAGAATGTAAGACACGCTGCCTACCAGAGACTCGTGTCAGACTGAAAGACATGCACAGACTGCAGGTAAAGGGATGGGAAAAGATATTTCATGAAAATGGAAACAAAACAGCAGGGGTAGCAATATTTACATCAGACAAAATAGGCATTCAAACAAAGGCAATGAGAGACACAAAGACATTTCATAACGATAAAGGGATCACTCCAAGAAGATATAACCCTTGTAAGCACTGATGCACCCAACATAGGAGGACCTAAATAAAGCAACTATTGACCAACATACAGGGAGAGAGCGACCATAATACACGCACAGTGGGAGACTTTAACACTCTGTTGACATCAATAGACTGATCTTCCAGACAGAAAAGTAACTAGGAAACAGCAGTATTCAGTGACGAACTAGACCATATAGACTTAATTGATATTTTTAGAGCATTTCACCCCTAAGCAGCGGAATATACAATCTTATCAAACACACATGGAACATTTTCCAGAAAAGACTACACGTTAGGCCACAAAAAAAGTCTCAATAAATTTAAGAAGACTGAAATCGCATCAAGAGTCTTCTCCAATTACAATGGTATGAAACTTAAAATCAATACAAGAAAACACACACACACACACACACACACACAAATGGATGCCAAATAAGATGCTACTAAACAATGAATAGGTTAACAAGATCAAGAAATCAAGATACCTTGAGACAAATGAAAACACGATGACCCAGAATCTACGGGACACACTGAAAGCAGCCCTAAGAGAGAAAGTCACAGCAATACAGCCTTAACTCAGGAAACAAGAAATGTCTCAAAAACGATCTAACCTTCTACTTAAAGGAACAGAAAAGGAAGAACAAACAAAGAAGGACAGAAATATAATGAATCATTAATGAATACTTAGAACAATTTTAGGCCAACAAATTCAACATTCTATAAGAAATGGAGCAATTTCTAGAAGCGTGTAACCTTCTAAGACTAAAACAAGAAGACACAGAAAATCTAAACAGACCAATTACTACCAATGAAATTGAAGCAGGCATCAAAAAACTCGCTACAAATAAAAGCCCAGAATCAAATGGTTTCACAGGTGAATTCTACCAAACATTTAAAGAATTAATACCTATCCTTCTTAAACTATTTCAAAAAACTGAAGAAAGAAGAACTCTTCCCAACCATTTTACAAAACGAGCATTGTCCTGAGACCGACACCAAACAGACTTGGCAACAATGAAACCTACAGGCCAATATTCTTGATGAACATGCATGCAAAATTTCTCAACAAAATATTAGCACACTGGATTCAACAATACATTATAGGATTATACTCTATGACCAAGTGAGATTTATTGCATGAATACAAGGGTGGGCAATCTGTTACATATCAATATATAACTAATACACTTTGCTTCCTCTAAGGACAAGAAGAATGATAATATCATGAGAGTTAAATATGCCTTTCTTACTTTGCTATGTAAATAAATTCAGAACACATTTCACAAAATACAATGGATATCAGTGTCATTCAAATTAAGTTTTTAACTGTCTTATTAAAAAAAAGTGCTGTGCTTACTGGACAGTTCCTATCCCCAGATATAGACTATACTAATGTAAAATTAGTGCCTGAGCAAAAATTTAACTTCTTAGTCATTTACCAAGTATTTATTAAGTGCTTCCTTTCTTTGCATATTTTAAATTATTTACTTGAAAGGTATCAAATGCATATGATAGAAAAAGGTACTAGAAGGTATACAGTGTTTTATTTTTTGCATATCCTTTTAGATATTCAACAACTACATAATGTCTGTATAAGTAGATTTATTCCCTCCCACAAATGACAGCACACTATACACCTTATCCTGCAGCTTGCTTTTCAATTTAATGTATATTAGAGATCACTCTCTATCAGAATTAAAGCTACCTTGTAGGTTCAGAAGCACTTGCATTTATTTACATCAGTTTCCTATAGCTCAATATTTAGATTGCTACCAATATTGTGCTATACCAATGTCAAATTTCTATTACTGTGTATCTAGACTTAATTAAGGTTCTACATACAAGCAATAAAGCCTCTGCTCTAAAGGCATATGATAAGCCTATCACCTAAAGGGCATTTGACCCCCAAAGTTTCTATTCCTTTTCTTAATACTGGGGGTGGGCGGGAATATATATATATATGGTTGGAATTTAACTTTTTTCAACTTTTTAAAATTGTGGTACAATACACTTAACAGAAAATTTATCACCTTAACCCTTTTAAAAAAGTTCAGTGGTATTAAGTACATTCATATTGTTCTGAAAATATTACCACCACCATTCTCGGTCTTCTTTTTATCTTACAAAACTGAAACTCTGTACCCATTAAAAAACTCCCGATTTTCCCTCCCTGGAGCCCCTAGCAACCACCATTCTACTTTGTCTCTATGATTTTTGACTAAGTATCTTATATGAGTGGTATACAAGATTTTAATCCTTAAAGCAGTCTTAGTTTGAATGATTTTCATATAATACGATCATGGTATATGACTAAGTAGATGTTATGGGTTGAACTGTGTCCTCCCCAAATTCATATGTTGAAGTCTTAAGCCTCAGTACCTCAAAATGTGACCTTACTTGAAATAGTCACTGCAAAAGTAATTAGTTAAAATGAAGTCATAGTGGAACAGGGTAGGCCCTAATCTAATCCTACTGAATTTAGGACACACACACTCAGAATACCAGTGAAGACTGGAATTATGCTGCCACAAACCAAGGAACTACCGAAAGCTAGGTCTGGAACAGATCCTTCCCTTCGCCTTCAACACTTTGATCTTGATGTATGATTCCCAACACTATGAGACAATTTCTGTTGTTCTAAATCACTCAGTTTGCGGTACTTTGTTATGGCAGCACTAGGAAACTAATACAGTAGGTATGAACCTTATTTTGCAGATAAACTATTGTCAGTTATGAAATAAACAAATATCACCTCTTGCTCTTTAAACAGAACTTATTCTGTGGTGAATTCAGAAGATATCAACACTTGGCACAGAATAGACTCATACCTAGGAATATTAAAGGTATACTGAAATGCTTTAGAAATTGAAAGATTAAAATATCAATATTTGTCTATAATTAAAACTTAAGTGTATATATTATAATATTTGCCTATTAACATTTTATCAGTTGAACTTCAATCTAATTAAATTGGTATTTTTTCTTTATCCAAAAAAAATTATTGGTTTGGGCAAATGGTTGTTTTCCTTTCTTTTTTATACTTAATTCATTGCTTTTGCTGAAAAGGCTTAGCTTAAATATCAATAATTTACAGTCAAATTTGATGTTTGTCTTCAGTTAAAGCTAACGGTTTCTTGTTCCACTTCTTTCTAGCTATTATTAAACTGCTTAAACAGTATTTGGAAGTATTAGCCACTATTTTACTCACTTGTGAAATCCTGAGTTCAGAATTTTGTTTTCTTTCCGAGATGAATATAAAAGTACCTAAAAGTCAAGGAAAATGTTTTTCCAATGATAGGGAAAAATAAAAAGAACATTACAAAAAGGATACAGCTTCCACTTGTTATATGCATTCATGTGCAAAATTATTCAAATGAATCAAGCTATTCTAAAAAACACTAGCAAAAATAATTCAGAAGAAACGATCAGAAGTTTTTCTCTACCTGCACTGGTATTAATTTTATAAAGATGTCAAAAGTCTTGGAGCAGTGGTTCTCAAGTTTTTATGGAACACTGTCCCCTCTGATGAGGATGCTAAGGACCCTCTTCTCCCCATAAAAGACCTCTTTTTTAGTATAGATGACCACTTCCTTCTTGTTTGTAAGGTATGAAAAATGTTCTCTTCCTTTCCTCTGCCCCCTTTTTTCTTCTCCTAGATGAAATTAAAAAACTACTCCCAACAAAATCAACAGAAAGGTCTTATTTGGAACTGCTTCTTTACCTCGTATTTTCAGTTCTGCTACAACCAGGGCCAGCAAAGAGCATACTAGAAACATTCATTTGTATTATATGTCATTTGAACTGGACCCAACTAACATGCCAGTTTTAAACGGATTTCACCAATTCATAAATCTAATAACCGGAACCTTTCCCAGAATTTAACTGAAAGACCGAGTGAGGAGTTATAACAATCCAAATTACAACGAGATACCCCGTAATGTTAAAGAGAAACCGAATACAAATGCCTGAGAACACTTTGCAAGCCACATTACCCAAATTACGTTCTAATAATTCCCCAAACTCATTCTCGACATAAAAAATAACTAAAAATTGTACACTGACTTCTTTAGTTCTGCATAACAACGGTAAATTCTACCGAGACTTATAGAGTCAGCCGAGATTAACAGGCCATTAGGCAATTATCAGGTCGTACAAGGACAAAGCTGCTTACTCAAATCTTAAGTTGGAGAGGTAGGAGTGGGAACGAATAAATATAGTAAGGGTAGCAAAAGAACGTGAAACATACACAGACTCAAATTAAAATCATGGGGTGTACGTGTTAAACAAAATCTCAAGGGCAACGGACCAGAGACACAAAATACTGCGCCGCGGTAGGCCTAGATTGATACCGGGGCCTCAGGCAAAACAGTGACCACAAAGCCGTGAGGCGAGGACTATAATCAATAAAAGATATTCTTCGAAAGGTAAACCGATGGCCAACGCAGCTGCTGCCAGACGTACACTCGCGTGGATGCAATTACCGGGGGAATTAGCCGGCAACCGAAGGCATGGTACTAAGACGGAGAGCGGCGCGTCAGAGACAGAGCGGTGATCCGACAGACCCCCAAAGGCGGGTGCGGCCGCCCTGGGACAGCTCCGGCAGAAACCCACATTGGCCGATGCCCGCGCCGGCTGCAGGAAGGCTCCGCGCGCTCCCGTACCCTGTACTTCGCCGGGTTGGGCTACGCCACCACTTACTCGTTCCCCCGTCACTGGCCTTCTAGGCTTACCTCGCACGAGCCAGCAGAGGCACTCGACTGCCTCAGGTCCGGCCCACCCCGGCCCACAGGCCGGAACGCCACAAACCCCGTCACTCCGCCATCTTTGCTCCTTCCCAAGGCCGCCAACCCTGCGGCGGCCGTTTCCACAAGCCCCGCCTCTGCTGCTGCTCTTGGGTGCTGATTGGATGATGATTTGCGGAGGCGCGCTCTCCTTCCGTTGTAAGTTGGTTAGAATGTATGTCAATCGATAGAGAAGTCCTATTCTTTCCATCCTTTTTGTTGGATTGGGTCCCAGGGTTGAATAGGGAAAAATGCTTTGGTAATTCATTTGTTAGCGATGTAAAATTATTTCCGCGTAGGAGCAGTGTTACTTTGTGGCAAGGTAGTCTGGCTGGGTCGCATGACTATTTTAAACCACCGATAGGTTAAACTGTACTAATTTCATTCTCAGGCCCTGGAGTTTTTAATTCTGAGCATAACACGACACCTAGGCAAACAATATAATATAATAGCTCGTTTGTCTTCCATCCAGGATGTTGGCAGGGTCGATTGATTACTAAGTCGGTTACTCAAATATTAAAATACTTCCACACTTGCTCAAGAGCAGCCATTGTCCCAAACCTGAGTTTCTCCTCCCCTGCCCGACTCTTTACTCAGGACTCTCCTAGACTTACCTTCTAAGCAACTGAAGGGTTTATTGCTCAGCATTGCAGAGGATCTCCAGGACTCTGCTCCAGCCCTACATTCTGATTGGTCAATGCAGCAGTAGTAGTGGAATATTTTGAAAACCACCCCAAACACAGGTATTTTTCTTCCTGGGGCCCAGGCAACTAAGGAAGGACCAAAAACAAAACCATAAAATAGTCAACTAAAATAATACAGACATTTTCTCATTTACTTCCTCTTAATAACCATATCTGTTCACGTTTAAAAATTCTGCATATATACCTGTGGGTGTTCCTAAAAACAAAAACAATTATAAAAAAGTTTTATAAAATACTGTTATATCTACTTGGAGAACCTAGTAATTATATTATGAATTAACAAGCAGAGATTCTAGATCATCTAAGTAAACCTCTTGTAATTTAGGAATTCTGCAAGGTCCCTGACAAAAATGGTTATTCAGAATTGTGCTTAAGCCTGTGCAGAGACTGCTGGGTGCCCCGAGTGTCCTTCTACCTTCTTAAGAAAAGCGATATTTTCCAGGCTACCTCACAATAAGGTGTGACCAGGTGACTAATCACGTAAAAAATGGTCATTCAAGATTTTGCCTAGCAACCAACAGCACTAGAGAGTACACTAGTTTTGGGGATATCTTTTTCTTCACTTGAAAAATTGTAATTATTAGGAAATTATTTATAATTAGAATAAGCTGGAATTTGTCAACCTATTACTTCCAACCATCGTTAATAAATCTGTATAGTTTAGCATGTCAGGCACTGATTTAATCCTCACAGCAACCTATGAGGTTGGTACTGTCATCATCATCATCATAATCTTTACTTTATAACTAAGGGAAAGGACATATGGCTTATGATTTCAAACTTGAAGGTGATTGAATTATATAAAATTCTTATAAAACACAGACAAAATCAAACAAGTTATATTGTTTTAACCACAAGTGTTTATTGATGGATAGAATACAGTTTTAATGGAACGATAAGGCACAACTGTGGATTAAAACAGTTTGCTATACAGCCAAAAGGAAGAAAAAGCCATAATCTTAGGAATTTTAAATATGCAAGTCAAGGAGCCTTTGAAGTACTTCTCTAACAAATCAATGTCAGATTATTCTTCCCTTTACACAATTCCTATATTATATCATTTGATCACAAAGTCAGACTGATACTTCATCAAGAATTCCTCAGTCATTTATACTTAAGTTATCTAGCCTGACTACTGCTCTGTTCCCCACTCTTTCCAATCCCTTTGTGGTGTTTTTTGTTTTAGCAGTTCCCTTCTGAAAGTATTGTGTATACATCTTGGATAGCTTTCCAAAGCAAGGAAACAAGCCAGCAAGCAATGAGTCAGAAAATCAGCTAAGGGCAGATATAAGAATGAACAGACTCATAAATGACCAACATTAGGACAACAGCCTGATTCAATGAGGTCTACATTTAGCTGACTTAGGCAGAGAAGTTGCTCTGGCTCGTGCAAAGGCCTGTAATGCCACCTCAGGTTATGCTACCAATGCCAGATCCCTCGTTTCTAAGGGATTAGCAGTGGTCTGAGAGGAGCTAGGAAGTCAGTGTAACTAGGCAGCTAATGATACAATACATTCAATGCTTTGGACCTGTATTAAGGGCTGACTATGGCTTCCAGCATTAACATTTGCCAAATGTAAAATTCATAGAGAATTTTGTACAAAACTTCAAGACACTGAGGACAATCTTTAAATCTTTTGGACTGGGATAGTTAGGCACTTCCATAACACTAATCTTTCTACCTAGAAATGTGAAGTGAGAAACATTCCAGGGCACATAACACTGAGGTATAAACCATGCTGCAGAGGTGGGAATACGTGAGGCTTTTAGGGTGCCCAGCCTTCTTGTTCAAAAAGCCACGAGAAAGTCCCCAAGCATACTGTCAGGGCAGCCATTCTGGTGGTATTGGTGTCCCCAAACTAAGCCAACCTGCCAGCATGTGGCTATTTTCTGAAAAAACAACACTGTACTATTAAAAGTAGCCATGTAGGTATGTATATTGAGAATCAGAAGCCAGAGGTAGAGCGATCTGGGCAAGCCACCGAAAAGACTTGGCTCTACATCTCTCAACAAGGCCACCACCTTTCAAGAAGAACATCTCTAGCCCACGGCCTTTTGATGACACAGCAGAGTGCAAGGGACCAAGAGATGGTCTCATTCTCCTGAGAGCAGTGTTGTTATCGAAAAGCTCCTGGAAAGGCAACATCCCAGAGACCATTCAAGAGTAACAGTAGATTAAAATCCTTCAGACCACCAAACTATCCTGCCAAGTCAGAAATTCATTGAACAGGCATAGCTTGGAGTGCCAAATAGAACAGAGGGGGCTGAAGCTTAATAAAAAGCAGAGAGACAAAGACTAAGTGAATGGTGTATTGGGTGAAAGAGAAGCAGGAAGCAAAGGACATATAAAAAAGGATGAAGGAGCATGCCAAAGCCTAGCTGGAGGGACGGTGGCATGGCTATAGTCTACATCCAGTGAAAGAGCTTTGCTGGTTAGTTCTTGGCATAATTCCTTCTCTCACTTTCTTAGACTAGATGGACATGAGGCATTCAGTAGCAGAACCAGGGTGGGGGAAGGGTTAGGAATATTTAGAAATGGAGATAACCAGTGAATGATACTGAACAGATATAGATCAGGTGTACCATTCTATAATGCCCTGTTTATACACCAAAGGCAGGTTTGTGTTGATAGAACATATCTGAGTTATCATGCAACAACCTTGGTACTTAGGGAGAAGGGAATGATGGAATGGAGGTGGGGTTGGTGGACAGGAGGATTCTCAGGTTCCAGTTCTTAAATACTAGAAAGCACGAAACAGTTTGATCTCAGTCCTTTAGTGAAGAAACCGGATGCTCATTTTCTGTTCTACGTCCACCTTCTCCAAAACCTGGGGGGGAAAAACCAATTACAGTTATGAAGGAGCTATTGTCCAAAGCTCTTACCTGAATGTTTTTCCTCCCTCCCTCTTGTGCAGCAGAATTTAACTTTTCAAACTAAGAGGTGACTGACTGACCTTAACAAATTCTGTAAAAGATATGGCACTGTCTCCATCCTGATCAGCCTCCTGGATGGTCCTGTCTGCAATACTGCCCAGCTGTTCATCTGAGATATTCACTCCGACCATCATGCGTAGGACCTGCAGGACCAAGAGCTAGGAATTACAGGGGGGCTCTTTTACTAAGACTAAATACAATGCTACCCCAATCTTCTTTTCCTATGATGTCCTCAAATACAACAGCCAGAGAGCTGAAACACTTTATTTTCTCATCTAGACCACTCTAGATAATGCCATGAACAGAACTCTCTTGCAAGGTCATTAAATAGAAAAGTAAAGCCTCACTTAGGGACAGCCCTTTGCATTTTGTTCTTCCCTATTTTTCCTGGCTAAAATGTAGATAGAATGTCTGGTGGTACCATGAGGCAAAAGTCACATGTACTAGGGTTGCCAGAACAAGAATATAGAAGCTTGCCTCCTGGACATCATTCAGGTACTATACCAATCTGGACAATCTACCCCTAGACTTCTTGTTGCACCAGGCAAATTAGTTCCTTATTGGTTTTAGTCAATTTGGTAGGGCTTTCTGGAATCCCACCCACATGCAGTTCTCTTTCAGGTAGAGCATTAGCCTGCTATCCCTAAAGTATGGCCAAGAAATATTAAGATCCTTGAAGGGTTAAATACTAAATCCTCCTCTCTAGAAAAATAAAAAGCACATTTAAAGGATTGTGAGAACTGCAGTAAAATTAACAGTTTCACTAAATTTATCTCAAACACAACACCTCTCAACCCCCGCTGCCAATTCTCCTAACATCTTTAGCGTGTGCATATACTTTGAGAATTGCAACCTTAAGCAAAATAAACAACTCTAATGATATTACGAATCTTAGACAATATGAAATGGGGACAGGGTGCTTTTGTGATGCCTCACATTGCTATAGTCAGCCATCCCTGTCTTCAAAAGGTAAGAGCTGAGCTTTTCGACAGGAAAGAAAGGCCTTCTAGCCCAGCTGTTCACAGGCCTTCCTTTCCCTCACTCCTTTACATTCTTCTCTAATGAAATAGTTTTTAAAATGTAAATTACAGGATTTTCTGAAAAGAAAAAAAGGGCTTAAATATTGATTTGCATCAACACTGGTCATTTTTTTTTTTCACAATTCTTGAAAACTGGAAGTTGTATATTTTGGGCATAAATGTACATAAAATGAAAGATTAACAGAAAGAGGCAATGCTAGCAAAAATAAAAAATGGCTAAGCCATTTGCCATCTTCCCTGATTGTATGTGGCCAACTAGGCAAATCCAACCTCAAAAAGCAGGAGCTTTTTCAGATCTCAGTCCAATTATTCACTGAAGTGTTTTAGTTTTAGAATTATAAAATTGAATTGTACATGTATGCTGTGTGTGTACAAGGGGGTGATTTCTTAAAAATCACTCATCTAGTCTGTTAATGAAAATGTGAAGGTCCAGAAGTGGCTTGATACAGGTCTCAGCAACCAAGGCTCTGAGCTGTCTGCCCAGACCTCACGCCAGTGCACCTTCCACTTCTACATAGTGTCACTTATAGCTCTAATCAGAAGTTTATTAGCAAATAGGGCTTTTATTGTGGCTAATGTCTGGTAAGATTTTTGTGTATATATCCTTTATCAAGTTTAAGAAAGTTTTATCTCTGTTTTTCTAAGACTTTCTTTTTTAATATGTTAACAGCAAAATATATTCACTGATTTTCTAATTTTAAACCAACTTTCAACTCCTGATATAAACCTACCTTGGCTATAATATAGTATCCTTTTTATATATTGCTGGATTCGATGTATTGATATTTTAAGGTCTGTATATCTATGTGAATGAAAGAGATTGTGCTGTTATCTTCTTGCACAGTCTTCACGTGGTTTTCACGTCAAAGTTATACTAGCCTCATAAAATAAGTATAGTAACTATATTGAAGTATAAATGATATATAATAAACTACATATTTAAATTGTACATATTTAAAATTTACAATCTGATAAGTTTTGACATATGTACACACCTGTAAAACCATCACAATTAAGATAATGAACACATCAATGCCTCTAAAGTTCAACAAGGACTTTTATAAAAATCATACTAGAAAAACATGACCACTCAAACTTTCCTCAGGATAAAATAAACTCACCACAAACTTTTTAACATCCACTGAAAAGAACTGCATGTCACCAAACGTTTTAGAAATGGCAGCATCTAGAAAGATAAACTTTGTTCTCTTCTCACTCCGGATAGTTCATATCATCTTCTTGCTAAGATCAAACTAGTTCTCTGACGCCTTAACAGTTCATGAGCACATTTGTCCCAAAGTCATTTCAGGCCTGATAAACATTCTACTGACACTGACTGGCACTCTGGCCACATGATCTCCTTCCCACTCCCGGCCTCAGGCTTTTTTTATCCTAATAATAGAAAATAAATCAACCTTCCACTCCAAAACAAAACAAAACAAAAAAATTTCTGGCAGCCAGATCTGGGCCAGAAAGTGAAAACATGTAACTATAGAGTGACTGCCTCCACCTTTTTTCTTCAGAACTCAGAAGCCTATATGTAGCAATTTAAATAAATTCTTCTTACTAAAGAAAGATATCCCCAACTCAAAAGCAAAGGATATTAACACTGACCTGTGGACCATTTCAGTTTTTGGGTTGGTCCTTAATCTGGCCTGAGTAACTTTCAACTTAAAAGATTTCTCAAGATACTGAATAAGTTCAGATTTACTTCAGGGAGAATGGAAACCACTTAATTTTTTTGTTGTATCTTGGAATAGAGAAATTTTCCCATGGAAATTCCTGAATGTGTTAGCCTCCTAGGGTCCTCCAGGTATATAAATATTTTGAAAAGAAGAAAGAATTTTCTCCCCTTCTAAACTTGTATTTAGGGGAGGGGAGAGAAGAAGAACAGAAGGGCAATGCTAATAGGATGAAGAGACAATCACATCTAGTAGAAGACAGGAAAATGTCCACAGGTAGCAACAAAGAACAGTAAGCAGTCAGCTCAGTTGCACCAGCCTAGCAGCAGCTCCTTAACTCTGATGTCAAGTCCAAGGATAGACAAAACAGCAATAATTATCTAAGTGTCATCAGAATTACCTGGTTGCCGATAGACTGACAATAACTGAACTATTTAATTTAAATCATCTTGCATATTATAGCTCTGCCAGCCAACACCTAAAAGACACTTAGTTAGCTTTTAAATAGTGGAGACATCTGTCTGTGAGAACTCAATAAACCATTTCAAGTTTCCCCAGGTCATCTGCTCTGCCTTATATCTAGGACAGGACTCTGCACATAGCAGATGTTAAATAAATGCTTACTGAAGGAAAGAACAATTCCTACCCACAAGAATAAGTAGGCAGGACCCAAACACAAGTTATCTGTGTGCATGGGAACTCTCCCACATACCTGTAACAGCTCATCACGGGAAATCTTGTCGTCTTTATCCAAATCATATAGTCGAAAAGCAACTAGTAGGGAAAAGCAAGAAGTTAGTGGAGATTCAGTAGTGTTTGTCCTTTCTCAAGGTACTAAATATGTAAAAGACAGAAAACTGAGAGCGAATTAATAGTTTTTCCAAGAGCGATTGCCATTACTTAGAGCTTTCAAAGACTGCAACATTTAAGAAATTGAGATGTCTCTCATAAGTAATAGTATCTTAGCTTTGGTGAAATATGGGCCCCTCCTCAAACAAATCAGAAAACTTAACACAAAGTTGACTGTCCTTTTTCTTCTTTTTTTTTAACAGACCATATGTCGTTCTGTAAATTCGGCCATCTCACACAACCCCTTAAGTCTACTGTGCACCACTCAGGGGGAGCTAACAATAGGAGCCATACAGGTACCAAACAGCTGACTACACAAAGTATTGCTCTGTAAAAATGGCCACTTTGGCAAAATTGTGCCAAATTTCAAATAATTCTCTATCACTTGGAAGTCCTGAAGGTAAAGAATTTCAGTTTCAAATAAAAATGCCAAGAATTTGCTGGTCTTCGTGTTTCTTTCCCTTTTAACAATAGGTAAGTCTTCTAGAAAGCCGTATATATAAGAGAATTCAGAAGAGCAAAATCATTCAGGCAGTACTATGTTGCTGAAAAGCTACCAAGTAAATAGTGTGACAACACTGGATGATTTTATAGGCACCGTGTGAAATCGTCACACTGAGAAAGTGACTGGCTTGCAATTATAGCTGATTTTAGTGTGGTTTTGAGACTTTGAATCACTTCAAGTACGCCCCTAAGATTTCTGGTTTTCAGTAGGGTGCTATGAATATATACATCTAGAGTTATTAAGATATACAGATTTATATCTTGTCTTTAGGAACTCATGATCTAGTAGAGGAGAGCAACACACACTACTCACTTTAACACATTCTAAGGGCTGCCACACATCTGAAATTCAAGGGGACAAAGCATATGGCAAATATGCCTTTCTGATTCAAGTAACATTTGAACAAGTCTGATGATGAGTGCCATTTCAAGTCGAGCTAATATTAGGTACAAAAGCACGAGAACATGGATGAATAACTAAGTTTAAACATCAACCCTTCCCCCAAAAAGGAATGAGTCCACTAAAAGTCAAAGTAAACATTTTTTAAAAATCGAATTTGCTCTTTGAAAGGTCATACTACAATTCTGAAGAGGTAAGTTAACTGGGAGAGACTTTCTCTGATGTTTGTCTGTTCTCTTTAATTTGGTTAGTTGAATAATTATCCTTACCAAACTTGAGAATTTATATGCTTAAGATTCAGAGTCTAAGGGAAAGGAGACAGGATCATAAGGGTTCCTAAGGAATGTGTTTAATATAGTCCCCAAACTAAAACACACACACACACACACACACACACACACACACACTCACTCACTCACTCACTCTCCTGCATTTGCTCTCATCTTTCTAAAATACCATAAAATGTGTTATCTACTAAGCTACCTTTAGGATGATTTCAGGATAGAAACTTCTTTGCTCTATAACCCATAAATATCTATTTCTGAATTTCTTAATAGGGTAACTGGAGTAAACACATCTCTTTCTGCCAAAGTATTTACAGAAGCCAGAATTGCTAATTCTTTTTTCTTTTTTTAATTTATCAGGGTGACATTATAACATTATATAAATTTTAAGTGTACAATTATATAATACATCATCTGTATATGCATTGTATGCTCACCACCCAAAGTCGTCTCCTTCCCTCATCATATATTTGACTCCCTTTATCCTCTTCATCCTTCTCTCACTGCCTTTCTCTGGTTAACCAGTGTACTGTTTGTGTCTATGAGTCTGTTGCTTTGTTTTATAGCCTACATATGAGTGAAATCATATGGTTATTGTCCTTTTATGAATTATTTTGCTTGGCATGATACTCCTAAGATCCATCTATGTTGTAAATGGCAGTATTTCATCTTTTCTTATGGCTGAGTAGTATTCCATCAGATATATGTATCACATCTTTATTTAATCACCCATTGAAGGATACTCAGGTTGTTTCTATGTCTTGGCTACCATGAATAATGCTGCACTGAACATATGGGTACATATATATCTTTATGAATAAATGCTTTCAAATTTTTCAGGTAGATGCCCAGAAGAGGGATTGCTAGGCCATACAGCTTACTCTTCATTTGAGAAACCTCCATATTGTTTTCCATAGTGGCTGTACCAGTTTACATTCCCACCAGCAGTGTATGAGGGTTCTTTTTTCTCCACATCCTAACACTTGTTATTTCTTGTCTTATTGATAATAGCTATTCTAATAGGTGTGAGGTATTATCTCATTGTGGTTTTGATTTGTATTTCCCCCATAGCTAGTGAAATTGAACATCTTTTCATATATCTGTTGGCCACTTGTACTGAACTACTAATACTTGAAACCCAGCTGCCATGGAATGAATGTTTGTGTACACGCCTCTCTTCAATTTCATGTGGGAACCCTAACTCCCAATGTGATGCTATTAGGAGGTGGTGCCCTTGTGGGTGATTAGGGTTAGTTTAGGTCATGAGGGTGAGGCTCTGGTGATGGGATTAATGTCCTTATAAAAAGAGAAGAGATCTCTTTCTCCCCGCCCCCCACCTCAAGATGGTGGCTGTCTATAAACCAGTAGAGGGCCATTGACAAGAACAGACTATGTTGGTACCCTGACCTCAGACTTCCTCGCTTCCAGAACTGTGAGAAATGTCTGTTGTTTAAGCTACCTAGTCTATGGTATCCTGTTATAGCAGCCTGAGCAGAATAAACACCAGCAGAGGGGTAACTAGAGAGATCACTCAATAGGGCCTTTAAAAAAAAAAATGTAGCAATAGTAGTTATTTCTTAACTGACTTGGACTCTTGTCAGTCAGTTCTGGCCCTGAATCAGCTGAAACATTTTATCCACGATAACGAATGGTCAAATGTACAAATGACTGAGCCATTTTGTTAGGTTCTCTCTTCCTACCTCCTCTCCCTTTCCTGATTCTTGGTCCTATAATGTGGACTCTAGTCTCCAGAGCTAGCTGCCTGCCCGCATCTCTAGTTCCATGGCTTCAAATGCCATTTAATGCTAATGACTCCCGAATGTGCATCTCCAGATTGGACCACTCCCCTGAGCTCCTACTCTTGATATCAGGGCAATACAGTACAGCGGTTAAGGCTCCAGCTCTGCTGAATCCTGGCTCTGATGCTTACCAGCCATGTGAATATGAGCAAGTTACTAAACCTCTCTTTGCCTCAGCTGCCTGAAAATAACAATAACCCCACCTCATAGGGTTATGAGGACAGAACGAGTATTGGAAAGGCACTTTAAACAGTACCTGGCACACAGTAACAACTCAATGTCATCTACCTGCCATCACTTCTCTGCCTTCCTCTCCTATCACTCACTTCTTTCTTGATAATGCTTCCTTGTTCTCTGAACACACCAAGTACTCATCTCTACCCACAGGTCTTTATGCTGGTTGTTCCCTCTGCGTAGATCTCTTCTGTTCTTTGCATAGTTGGTTCATTCTTAGCTCAAATTTCAACTCCTCAGGGAGTTCACTGGTCATTCCTTTTTTTTTTTGACTAACCTTTCTAAAGTGGTGACAGCCCCCTATCACTTTCTTGTCTCACCTTATTCATTTCCTGCACAAAACTTGCCATGATCATAAATCTTGTTTATTCATTTGTCTTTTCCCATATAGTCTGTCTCTCTTATTATATTATAAGCTCAATGAAAAAGCAAAGACCTTCTGATTTATGCATCATTGTATTCTGGGCCTAAAATAGTGCCAGGCATATAGTAATTGCTCATACATTAGCTTAATAAAAGACCAAATGAATAATCTTAGTCAAACCTTTACCTTTTAATCACTGTTACTTCTTTTTTAAAAAATCGTAGTAGTAAAATATACGTAAAATTTATCATTTGACCCTTTTTTAAGTGTATAGTTAAGTATTTTCACATTATGGTGTAACCATTACTATCATCTATCTCTAGAACTTTTTCATATTCTCCAACTGAAACTCTGACCCATTAAACAATAATTTCCCACTTCTCCCTGTCCCCAGCCCCTGGTGACTTTCTATGAATTTGACTACTCCAGGAACCTCATTTAAGAGTAATCAAATAATATTTAACCTTTTGTGTCTGGCTTATTTTATTTAGCATAAGTAGATTCATCCATGTTGTAGCATGTGTTAGAATTTTTTTAATTAAGGCTGAATATTCCACTGTATGTAAATACCACATTTTGTATATCCATTCGTCTGTCAATGGACACTTGGGTTGCTTCTACCTTTTGGTTATTATGAATAATGCTGCTCACTATTTCTTCTTGGCTACTCTCCCAAACTCAACTTCGCCAATATTCCTCATCATGAAAATAAAATATCTTTATGTAGACTCCTTCTTTCCCACATTATTCATTATACGTTATAAAAAAACTTAGACCATTTAAGAGGACAATTAGAACATTGAAAGGGAAGGTTATAGACCTCTCCCTTACTTACATGCCCTCAAGCATTGTAAGGCAGTTCATCTTTCTTGTAAGCCATTAAAATCTCTCTGATCTAAATAGAAGAATAAGGAACCATTCCTGGGAGACAAACAGATCAGTAGTACTATGTGTGCTTAGGCCTGTGCATACATAGATACAGTTAAGCTTTGCTGGTTGCACTTGTCATTCGTTCACTGTGGCATAAAATAACAAAGAGGATGAATGTGCTCTCAGAATTCCTGGAGAGACTATTCTATGCAGAAGATGGACGGTAAACAAATTTGGTTCCAGAATCCCGCATTTTTAAGTATGGAAGGTAAATGTGCCTCACTGACAAATGTGTTACTAGATGTATGATGTTCAGTTGTTCTCAGTCTACAACAAGGGGTGCCATCTTGCTGCCTCCACAGCTCTGTGGGAAATTCAAAGAGAACCAATATACAGGTAGAGAAGCAGACATCCAAGACTCCTCCTGTAGGCAGCTTTGGTTTCATTTATGGTCTACTTACATGAATGTGATTCCTACATTTACACTACAACAGAATTCTAATTCATTTTCAGCTTCCTGTCAAAGTGGATCTGAAAGCAAAGACTAAAGTAATGGTAAAAACCACGCATAACTTGCACAGCATTTTGTTATTCTATATCATCCTAAAGTTTGACATTTAAAGTGGCATTCAGACCTTCTTCCTTCCTAACAGAATCTCATCCACAGCTTCAGGAGGGAATTCTCTCTGTCTGTCTTTCTTTCCTCCCTGTCAGATGAAAACATAGCCCAATTGTCACTGAAAGCCATCATGTAACCATGAGGAGCTATGCCTTTGGATGAAGGAGACCCGAAGGATGGCAAAACAGAGCAACCGAAAAAATCTGGGTCCTTGATAACAAAATCAGCCCTGACAGTTGTCTCACCTGACTTGTCAGGTGCGATAATACGTATCCTTATTGTTGAAGCCAGATGCGTCTGATGAAGGCATCCAAAGTGACACATCAAGTAAATACCAAGTACACTAATGCTATTTGGAATATTTCTTTTAGGGTCAGTGTGAATTAATGCACTAAAATCATAGCAATTTATAAAGGAAATTAACTACAAAAAAAAAATAACTCTATGTATGTGTTGCATAAAATATCTGAATCAAGCCATAGGAATACAAAGCTAATGAAGTATAATTTTTTTCTTTTCTTACTATTAATTGCTCGCTGATTGAAAGGTTCATAATGTAGAAACTTTAAAAAACTACAAGGGGTTTAATTCACTTTACTACTTTTTTGTTTCTTTTTTTACTGTGGTAAAACACACATAACAAAATTTACCATCTCACCCATTTTTTAAGTGTATGGTTCAGTGGTATTAAATACATTTATATTGTTGTGCAGCCATCCAAGCATCCATCACAACTCTTTCCATCTTGTAAAACTGAAACTCTAGACCTACTAAACAATAACTCTCCAATTTCCCCTCCCCCATCCCTGGCAACTACCATTATATTTTGTCTTTATGAATACGGCTACGTTAAGTACCTCATGTTAGTGGAATCATACAGTATTTGTCTTTTTGTAAGTGGAATAATGTCCTCAAGATTCATCTATTTTATAGTATATGTCAGATTTTCTTCCTTTTTAAGGCTGAATAACATTCCACTTCATGCATTTTGCTTATCCATTCATCTATTGATGTACACTTGGGCTGCTTTCTCATTTTAGCTATTGTGTGCAATGCTGCTATGAATATGAGTGTACAAATATCTCTTTGAGACTCTGCTTTCAATTCTTTGGGGTACAAACCCAGAAGTGGAATTGCTAGATCATACAGTAATTCC
Source organism: Pteropus vampyrus (assembly GCF_000151845.1). Lineage (NCBI taxonomy): Eukaryota > Metazoa > Chordata > Mammalia > Chiroptera > Pteropodidae > Pteropus > Pteropus vampyrus. The sequence goes on along the minus strand of NW_011888800.1, from coordinate 7,069,011 downwards.
ATTTTTAATTTTTTTGAGGAATTGCCATACTGTTAGGTCAAATAAATATCATAATTTTGAACTACTGATAAGCACAAATGACAAACTGAGGTATTTGCAACAATTGTAATGTGAAATAAATATGTCTGATTTCTGTTGGTGTCAGAGCCACAGGTACTGCTATTACTGCTCTGGTTTGTTGCCAACATTCATAAATGAAAAAAATACCAAATTTCAGTAGAGGCTGGGAAAAAAGGATATATTTTTCCTTTCCATCTTCACAGACTCCTTTGTCTATAGACCCCGGGTTAAGCAGCGGCGTTCTACAAAATACCCATTTTTTCCCCTGGAACAGGGAATTACTACCTTTTTTTGAGGCAGCCCTTATCCATATGTGAGCTGGATTCATCTTTTAAAAAATTTTTTCCTTCTGCTGAACTGAAATATCTCCATGATCCTCACTGCATAAATTCTTTTCTACACGAGACTTTCATATATTTGAAGCTAAATCTCTAACCCACAGTCTTTCCTTCTTTATCTAAAGTTAGAACTATTTATTTTTTTAAGTTTATTGGGGGTAACATTGGTTAATACAATTATATAATTTTCGGGTGTACATTATAATTTGACATCTATATATTGTATTGTGATTACCACCCAGAGCCCAGTTTCCTTCAGCTACTATCTATTTGATCCCCTTTACCTAGTTCATCCTCCCCCAACCCCTCTATATTTAACTCCCTTTACCCTGTATTCTCTTCCCTCCTCCCCCACCTCAGTCTTACCTTCTTTTAACTTTATGCCAAATTCTTTCAGAATCTTCCTTAAGGGTAAAAAGGAGAGTTTAGTGGGTCTAGAGTTTGTTATGTGTTTTTTACCACACACACGAAAAATTTCCTTATAATGATTTATGGTTTTTGTTGCCTTCAAACTTCTAGCTACTTTCTTATAACTGTGCTCTATTATATCTCTGGGATTCAAAATGAAATATGGTTCCCAAGATGTGTTCTCTTTAGCACACAGTAGGCTCACCACTATTCACATTCTAAATAATACATTTATACTCTTATGGCCTGATAATACATTACTTTGGGGTGAGGGTGCTGCAGGCCAGGTAGTCACAGTGTATGGTGGCTTCATTTGAGATTTACCCTTAGATCTTGTTCATACATGTTGTTGGACTCAAGCACAGCACTCTAGTTTACCCCTTGTAACATTCATTTTGTTAGATTAAGTCCAACTTTTTTCAGCCTATCAAGATCTCTTTTAGTTCTGATTCTGTGATCTCCTATATTCATTATGCTTTCAAGTATACAGTCAACCAGAAACTCGATATATTTGCTTATTTCAACTTCAATGAAAAGTCACTAGTGAAAAGAATGAGAAATAACTGAAAGAGCCCAGAGGTAGTACCACTGGGTACTACCTCTTTCTGGTGTGACACAAATTCATATCTTTTGGGTATTCTAACCTATTGTTCCATTGTATACAACAGAACATCAGGGAAGATCTTATTAAATGTCTTCATTTACATCAACTAATGCCATGAAAGAAATATGTAAGAGTAGCACATGAATGAGTTTCTTGATTATTTTCCGATGTGATGTTGGTTGTTTTGTTTTAGTTTTTATTGTGGAGTAATTAGAAATTCATTGCAAAATATATACACAGGAAGGTCTCATTTCCCTTTCACCCAGCTTCCCTTGGTGGTAGCATAAATGTAATACACCGTCAACACCAGGAAACTGACAGTGGTACAATCCACACAGCATATTCAGATTTCACCATATGTGTGTGTGTAGTTCTATGCAATTTTATCGCCTATGTAGCTTTGTGTAACCACTACTACATTCCAGACACAGAGCTGTTCCAAAGCCACAGTGCTCCAACTTTACATCCTGTTACTTAATGTATAATGAAGAAGCATATTTGTTACTGTAACACAATGTTGTTTTAATATTTCAATTGTATTTCAATATAATTAGTTTCCTTTATAATCCTGTGTATTTTATTTTACCCATTCAAAAACATTCTGAGATGGGGTCAATAGGATACTGTTTGTACTATCTGTACTTTTAATAAAACTATATAATTTAATAAAAAATAAAACATATATATGGAAAGTTATTGTTTCTAAGAAAATTAGATTGACTACTTCTAAATGACTCAAAATTAAGTCACTGAAAAAAAACTGCTGCAAAGGTAAATATGGCAGGGCAACTATAAACGATTGAGGAAATTGTGGGGCTGGGAGAATGGGGTGAAAGGTTAAAGAAGTACAAATTAGTAGTTGATAGATGGTCACAGAGATGGGGAGCACGGCATAGGGAATGCAGTTAGCATTAATATATTGGCTAAGTGGAAAACCAGAGGAGAGAAGGAGCAATTAAGGGCATCATTTTATAAACTATTAAATGTCTAACCAATATACTGTATACTTGAAACTAATAAAAAGAATATATTTTTTAAAAAAGATTGAGGAAAAAAATGTAAATATTTAGAAAGATTCTATTCTCAGAATGCTTTACAAGTATCTTTAAGCTCTCTTTCCACGTAAAAGATTCTGCAACTAGAAACCTTAGACTATACATTATAGATGTGCTCTACAAAAGAAGTCATACAACTCCTAACAGCAGACCTATACTAAAACAACTCTTGGTCCTATATCAAAATATTAGCCAGTGAATGTACTTTTAAATATTTTAGGGTAAAATAAAATGTTAAACCATATATTCTTTTCTATGATTCTATGCTATAGCTGACTTTTTCAAATTTTCAATTCTTTATCTGACAACACTGAATAAAAAAACTTCTACTCTATCTATTAATGTCAGAATCAGAAAAACGTACTAAATATATGCTAAAACTCTTAAAATGAAAGGCACATGGCTTTGTCTCAAACAGTATTTAGTCTTGAAAGAAACTGGAATTCACTAATGAAGTATCCAATAAATCTGAAAATAATTAATTAGAGTTCTATTTTCTTCTGTATTGTTTTGTTTGTATTTAAGTGTTCTACTTCTTCATTAAGGTATATGATCTTGTAATAAAGAAGAGTATTTTATTATTTTGGTTCAAAAATCTTCCCTATCCTATTAACAATACTTATTTCAGTGCCTCTTAAATTCTCTTCCTGAAGTATCAACAGAGGAGTACACTCATACCCTTTGTATGAACTCATACAACGAGTAG
>NW_011888800.1:7064038-7065790 GCF_000151845.1 Pteropus vampyrus | reverse complement strand
TGGCTTTGTCTCAAACAGTATTTAGTCTTGAAAGAAACTGGAATTCACTAATGAAGTATCCAATAAATCTGAAAATAATTAATTAGAGTTCTATTTTCTTCTGTATTGTTTTATTTGTATTTAAGTGTTCTACTTCTTCATTAAGGTATATGATCTTGTAATAAAGAAGAGTATTTTATTATTTTGGTTCAAAAATCTTCCCTATCCTATTAACAATACTTATTTCAGTGCCTCTTAAATTCTCTTCCTGAAGTATCAACAGAGGAGTACACTCATACCCTTTGTATGAACTCATACAACGAGTAGACAGGGAGACTGGGGATATGGCCCAAGGGCCACAAAACAAAAGTTTAAGTCTTGAGAGAAAAAAAACGGCATAGATGATAGAGGCTTTGTTCATCCTTCTGGTGGCCAAATTAAAGTTGTTATAGTAATAAGGAGGAGCAGTAAGGAAAAATTACCTGGGATGTAGATGAATAAGCCATACAACTAGGGAGAAGTCCAGGAAATCACCCTACAATGGCAGAGGTAGGATGGGGCAAGGACGCGGGGCTGCCCAATTTCCAGTGGCTGAGTGAGACAGAGGCTGTGGTAGCAGCAGTGGCAGAAGCCTCTTAAAGGGGCCGTGTCTGTGAGCTGATTTTCGACGGACCTGCTTGCTCTGAGCACCAGTGCCGATTCAGCTGTGTGCGGGGGGCACCAGGGACTTACAGGGAGACATTGTCAGAGTGAGGACCGATGTAAGACTCCTTCTGTACAGAAGTGCCGGCAGTATCCATTGTTCCCCATTGAGCCCTTACCCCTCCCAGTACGCGGACACAGTGCCCACCATAGCTGTGACATCATCAAATTGGATAACAGAAGTCGCTCTGCCTAGAAGATTCCCTGAAACCCTGCCTCCCCCAACTCCCAGCTCTTCCGAAGCCACATACAGGTATATCCTCAGCGAGTTAGGTACTTCTTGCTGAGCAGCACCTAGACTCACACTGGAGGCAGCTGGCCTCGGTTTCTGGTGTGGCCTTTTGAGGCAACTATAAGCACAGCATCTGTGGATTGCTTGCTGAATCTTAACAGGTCGCCCCGGAGGGGTAGAGGCTTGGGCTAAGTTTGGCCTGCAGCTAAACCCCTCTCAAGACTGTGCCACTGGACACCTACTTCACAAATCCACACTAATGAGACCGGGAGACTTAAGAGCTTTGCTTAGGACATAGAAACAGACACAGAAAGGGAGCCAAAATGAGAAGACAAAGAAGCGGAAATCATACAAGAGAAGAGAACAGAGATCTAGATATAATGGAGTCCAGTAATCTAACAGATGCAGAAGTCAAAACACTAGTTATAAAGATGCTCAGTGAACTTTTGGGAAGTGTAGATATATTCAGTGAGAACCGCAACAAAGGGATAAAAAACAAAAATGGAAATGGAAATTTAAATGGGAACCAGTCTGAAATGAAGAACACATTACCTGAAATGAGAAGTACATTACAATGGAATAAAAAAGTGAATAAAGAAGAGGATCAAATGCTCTATCTAGAGGACAGGAAAGCCAATCAGGACACTCAATCAGAATGGCAAGAAAAAAGATGCCAAGACTATAAAAATAATTTAAGGAGGATATGGGACACTATTAAGGGTCCAAATATCCATCTGATCGGCGTAACTGAAGAAAATCAAGATGTTGAACAGCTGTTTGAAGAGTTAATGCTGGAAAACTTCCCTAACCTGGTGAAAGAAATGGCCATAAAACCCCAG
>NW_011888800.1:7047261-7063038 GCF_000151845.1 Pteropus vampyrus | reverse complement strand
AAGTCTTATGTACGATTTTTCAAATATATGTAAATTTGCCATTATAGTCTATAACTTATATTTGTGTTAATACTAAAAAGCCTTTCCTTTTTCTTTATTCAGACCTCTCTGTATACCACTGTGTACCTTTGCAAGAGCAGCTTGGGCTCAGTCAATTCAATATAATTTCAATTCCAGTGTTGAAATTATACTGATTACATTCAATAGTATTGAATGAAGAGAAATTAAATTTCGCTTTCTTGGAGAAGTGTTGTAAGAGGTTGGGTAATATCATATATGAAACAACAAGGGCAGAGGGAAATCTAACAAACACCCCAAGAAAGGAGACAAGAGGCATGGGATCAAAAATTATATCTTGTACTAACCCAGCTGTCCACTCCTATTTAAGCCACATTCAGTATCTAACAAATTCTAAAATGGGCTAAGGATCTTGCCATTATTTTTTATGTGTGGGGTTGGGTCTTTTCCACTGTTGTCACCGTAGCACTTACAACAATGCTTGACACATAGCAGGCATTCTATGAATTATAAGGATAATATTAATAGCTAACTCTTATTTCCAAGCATTGTTTAAAGTACTTGACATATATTAATTCATTTAATCCTCACAACATCCCTTTGGGAAACCCCTCAATATTCCATTTTATAAAAAAGAAAACTGAGGCCCAAAGATTTTAAGTAACTTGCTCAAAGTCATATGGTCAAAAAGTGGCAGAGTTGGAATTCAAACCCAGCCAGTTTAGCTCCAGTGTCTGAGCTCTTAACCACTATGCTCTTGTAAATGCTTGTTCAATAAATGAATGAGTAAATAAATGATGTGTAAGAAATAAAAAGCAAATATTTTAAACCGGAAGACTTGATCTCCTTACAGTGTAGTTTGTTGCTTCGACTGTTGAGTGGTTCTGGTCCATTCACATCTTTACTCTTTTCATTATCCTCAATGGGCCGAAAATGAGCCAGAGTTCTCATGAATCCACGGAAGTTTACCTGGTCCTCTCTGATTGGGAAATATTAACAAACAGAACACCATGTCAATCAGGGTGATTACTTCTTATGAATTTAACATATTGGAAATAGCTTTAGCTAAAGTAGCCTGAAAGTCCATTTAACGAGGTCTCTTTCCATAAGCATAGTACTTTAGGGCTCATAAAAATATCTTCATTTAAGCCTCACCCCAACCTTGTGAAATAGGCATTATTATTTCCACTTTATAAATGATTAACGAGCATCAGTCACCTATTGAATTTACTTGTGTATCTTTTCTCAAAGAGGATTTTGGGTAGCTTCAGGGCTACTCAACCAGGCAAGCAGGACTTAAACTCATTGCTTCAGATTCTGCCGCAAACAGTAAGGTAGTCATTCAACTCAGTGATTCCCCAACCACCTCCCATGTCTCTCCTGCAGTCACATATACCTAGTAATATTTTAAGGTTAAAATATTAATCTTAATATGGACAAGCTGCTTTTAAAATAAAGTTTACTTAGTTATAAAAGCAATAAATACATTTCTGGTAATTTGGGAAAAAAAAGTGGAAAGAAAAAAACCATTCCTAGTTCTACCTATCAATGACAATCATCACTAATATATTTTCTTCCAGTAATTTTTCTATGTTTTTTGGGTAATTGTGAACACATTGCACACAAAGTTTTGTTATATCTTGATTTTTAAAACTTTTAAGCATATCTCCAATCAACTTTTAAGCAAATCTCCAAACATTTTAAATATCAGCATAATTGTGTAGTCGTATCATGATTCTATTATTCCCTCATAATTGGATAGATGTTCCCCCCATCTTTCATGATCATAATGTTTTGAAAGACCTCTTTGTGTATAAAGGTTTTTGGTACTTAAAAGTTTAAAGAAAATCTTTTTATTGAGCATAGGCTAATCAATAATTCTACAAAAAAATATTTTAAAAACTTGAATGAGGAAGGTTCTTTAATATCAAAAAAGAAAGTCCCATGTGACAGATTCCTTTATCTAAAGCAGTCATGGAAAGAACAGGTTGCTTGGTTCCTGCGGCTATCTAAAAATAACTCCCAGTCTGTGTGCCCCACTGAACCCATACAGTATGTTGGGTCTCTTAAGTGCCAGGTAGACACACAGAGACGGGAGCCCATTATACTCAAAAGAATGACCTTTAGCTCTTCAAGGCAGCTATAGCAAAATGGAGCGATATCTTGTAAAAAATGTGAGTAAGATCTGAGGAATCAAGTAATGTAGAATAAGATATGAGTCATATGCCAGGTCAAACAGGTTTATGAGTACATATATTACTGGCATAATGTCTCTGAGTAAAAGATAACTACATACCAACATTCCACTTTCAAATCTTATCTTAAAAAAAAAAAAATCCATCTACATAAGATTAGAGAAGAAAATAACCCGGAAGCCAAAATCTGTATCTGATTAGACAGAGCCAGAAGCACAGGAACAGCTTGCTGAGAGATTAGCAGTGTAGCCCAGTGTGGGCTTCAGCTTCTTCATGTACACCTGCCCATTGTCCTTAGCAGCCGATCCCTGGGTAGGATGGCAGGCAATACTGTAGTCAAAACAAAGGTGGTTTGGCCTTATAAAACAACTTTTCATAAGCTGCTTCTTCAAATAATCAGTGATAATTGTGGAACTCTGAAAAACAAATTGGCAAAATGACTCTACTGGGTTTACTTTTCATTGCAAAAGTTTCGAATACACAAGATATCTGTAAATGTTATCTCTGGAGAAGGTTCAATGCTCTGCATGGGCTAAAAGAGGAAGCAGAAAAAATGGAAGAATTCAGCACAAAAATCACACCTGAAACAAAAAGGGCAGTTCAGGGACAGAAATAGGGGAAAATAAGGAAGGGCAGGAGATTATACATGGTCAACATGAATCTAAAAAGAACAGGTCTCAGTCTGATATGATTCCTGTCTTCACACCAACTAGCTGCTACTGTTTCTCCGTCATGCAGATTTACTGAGTATTCAATTTCTCAAATTCATTTGGTCTCGATTCAGAGTTCTAAAATTTCTTCTCCAGGCATTTTATCTGATAGTGTCCTCATTGACATTTAGTCTCATTATTAAGAACTGGTAACCATATAACTTTTTTTAAGTCCTCTGGTTCATACAGAGAAGTCACAAGGAACCAATAAGAGACCGTTAAAGAGATGATTTAAAACAAGATTATATGATAAGTTTTATTCATGAAAAAGTACCTAATCAAATCAATAAATATTTACTCAGTACTTTGAATGGAGTGTATTAGGTAGTGAAGCATATCAAAAGCCTAGTCATACATTAGACAAACTTAAATCTATTTGAGAAAGTGTGTGTGTTGTGGGAGAGAACTGTATCCTTAGTCAATTAAAAGAAAAATAAAGGTTGTGTAAATGGTCCCCATTAAAGAAGGCTAAAGAGACATGACAAAGGACCCAGACTGGATCCTGCATTATAGGGAGGAAAGGTGATATAAAGGATATTACTGGATGAACTGATTAAGTTGGAATATAAATAATATATTAGACTAAAATAATAATAGGTGAAGGTGGTCAAAGGGTACAAACTTCCACTATAAGATGAGTAAGTTCTGGCAAAGTAATGCACAGCACTATGGTTAACAACACTGCATTGTATATTTGAAAGCTGCTAAGAGAGTACATTATAAAAGTTCTCACCATAATACAAAAAGTAAATGTGTGAGGTGATAGACATGTTAATTAGCCTTATTGTGGTAATCATTTTGCAATACATACATATATAAAATCACTATGTTGTACACCTTAACTCACATAATGTTCTATGTTAATCATGTTTCAATACAGCTGGAAAAAAATAAAATACATATTTTGCATTATTATAGCACTTCATAGGTACTGTACTTATAAATTACACGCTGGATTTAAAAAACTTAATATAAAAAGAATGTAAATATATTAATTTAAAAATATTGATTAAATATTGAATGACAATATTTTAGATATATTGGGTTAAATAAAATATATATTACCACTATTAATTTAACTTGTTCATTTTTACTTTTTTATGTAGCTACTAGAAAATTTATAATTATGTAGGTGGCTCAATTATATTTTACTGACTAGGACTGAGAGACAAGAGCACACACAAATGACGCAAAATGTTAATATAACAACGGCTGCGTCTGGGTAAAATATATACAGGTGATCCTTGTACTATTTTCAATTTCTGCAACTTTTCTGCAAATTTGAAATTATTTCTAAATAAAATTAAAGAGTTTAGTTTTATATCAAAGATAAAGAGCTTAAAGACAGAATTTTGAAGATGGGCTCATATACCTATTTGAAGTTTAAAAAAGGAGAGGAGAGTAGAAAAGAAGAGATATTCTACATACGACCAAGTTAGGTATGCCCAATATAATCAGGAGTGTTGTGGTCTGAGATGACCCAACCAATATCATTATTCCTGATTAGCCTCAGAAAGAAAGCCCAACAACGGTAGGGACTCACCCCTCTGGAAAGAAGGCATTGATGATCCGATCCCCCAATGGGTTGATAGCAAGTTCTGGAATCCGCTGGAAATCTTCCCGGCTGCCATGAGAATCACCTTGAGTTAGAGAGCATTGGCCCTTAGCATGAACTCCTTCAGTCATGCAAGAGTACAAAGTTGCAAGGGTATTACCTCCTGGAATTTACTTCTGTGGCAAATTAAATTAAATAACTGCATAGAATAGCACTTTGATAGCTGCCAAGTGCTTCTTGCACCAACTCAGGAGTGGAAGAAGCCAGATTTGACTATGCCATATTCCAGTGAATTTGGCACACTGGTTACATCAATAAACCACTGACGAGCAAATACTCAGTTGTCCCTGTAAATGATTCCTTGAGCATTACTACTTTGTACTTAGTTATTAAATTTGGAGAATGAACAGCATATGCAGAGTATCAAACACTACAGAGCTTGAATATGGGAGCAAAAATTCAGAGAGGCCTCTGTACCCTTGGTAGGAAGATCTACAGCACCTATGAAATCCGAGGAACCCTTCTTAGGCAATACTTAGGACGAAGAAAGAATAAAACGTGGCAATTGAGTTCCACACTTCCTTGCTCTGATTCTGGCTTTTTCCTCCATTGCCTTTTCCAGACTAGAGCTAGATAAGTATGGAACCCTCGAACATGACAAGAACAGTCATCTTCTCACAACTTGGAAGTTATGCTGAAGTGAGTATTATTAGTTACCATTCACTGTATACACATCATGTGCTGCTCTAACTCTGTTTATATACATTATCTCATTTCTTCATGCCAACATTTTATCTATACGCTTTTAGACCTGAGGAAACTGAGAGTCAATGAGATAAACCTACCTAGTGCTACAAACTAGGAAGTGGCAGAATTGTGATTTAAATCTAAGTCTGTAAGTCAAAGCACATGTTCTTTTCTCCTAAAACCACATTTCTTTCCCATATTAAACATTTTGAAAGAAAGGTTTTCTCCCCAAAAATGTTCAGTGTTTTTTAAAAAACTTCTTGGTTGATATTCTGTGCCAAGAATATAAAGCTGTCTGCAACATAACTAACTGTGCTGTACTCTTCAAAAATACCAGTAAAATAAAAGACAAAGATAGGCAGAAGATTGTTCCAGATCAAAGGGGACTAAAGTGACATACAACTAAATTCAGTGCATGATCGCAGAGTAGGAGAAAAATTACTATGAAGGACATTACTGAGCCAATAGGTAAAAATGAAGATGGAACATTTGGAATATGGAATATTTTGTAATAGTACTGTATCACAACTCTATAAATTTCTTGATTTTGATGAGAATGTTCTAGTTATAGGAAATACATACTGAAGTATGTGGCAAAATGTTAACAATTGGTAAATTGTTATAAAGTATGTGAAAGAATATAACCTTGAATAAATCTGATTCTTGCCTTTAAGATCATTACTAACAAGAGGTAAAACTTACTCCTCTACCCTCTTTGTACTAAATGCTAATGTTCCTACTTACCCAGGAGACTTCAACACTAGTTTTTCTTGTGGTTTAACATTTACACAGTGCTTAATTAATTCAAACAGTTCATCTCCACCACATCTGGTGGTGACACAGGTAGAAACTAACCTAGGAGATTAAGCACAAAGCTCTGGAACAGTAACTCTGGATTCTAATCTTCGATCCCTTAGGGTAATAATTTTAACTGCATTGCTTAAGATGATAAAAGATAAAGGAAATTACTGAGGTCCTGATTATTTAATTCAACAAACATGTTCTATAAGCTCTTATTAAATACTTTGTGCTATAATACAAAGTCCACATTATCATCAAAATGTAGCTTCTCTTGTTTGACAGAGATTAAGAAATAATAACTACTCTCCTTTAAATGAAGATTAAGGCTGATCTGAATTGCATGGCCACGTATCTCAGTTTAGTATCTAAGACTTTTAAGCAATTTTAGCTGTGAAAAGGCATGGTTTAAATACCAGGTCTAGTATTAAGTGGCAAGTGCACAACCTAGCTTGAATAAGGGATCTAGTCTAGGACTTTCAGTGTCAATAAGAACCTAAATGCAGTCCTTTGACACCTTTAAACTCTCTTAAAATTTAGATCGTATAGATACATTGCTGTTCTATTAAGATCAAGGGGAAGACTGTTGAAAGTATAAAAATTAAAATAAAAGAGTATAAAAAATAGTTTGTAAACTATTAAACAATATATAGTTTATTATTATTAGTTGTTTTATAGTAGAATGAAGGTTGTATGGGCAATTTCTCTAAACTTAGTTTCTCAAACTTGTCTACCAACACAAATCTAATAAAAAAAATACTCCAAGCAGCCTACACCCCAAGTGTAAGATTATTCAAAATGTAGATTTGTGTGTATTCATAAAAAAAGCATACCAATAGTATAATCTACCGCATAATATACCTAGGAAAATCGTCCTCGAAGATTTTTAAAGAAAAGACATTACTGGTAGCAGGCAAGTCTTTGTGGCCAAGAAGTTCCCACTGAAGAGTGGTTTTCCAGACATTCACGGGCACAGGGACGCTCTGGCAAACCAGAGGTTGAGAGACCAGCCCTCTACACTGATCTTCACTGTGCGAGACCCTTCTCTTACTCAGAGATGTGGCCTCACAACTAACTGCTTATATTTCAAGTACCCAGGATCAATGCTTAGATGACTTTTACATAATGAGAACATCAAAATTTGTTAAAAGAATACACTCATGGGAATGAGTATATTAAGAAAAGTTTTCCATATTTAAGAACTATATCCTAGAGATGTCATTTATTACTTATATTTATAATATAATTGTATTTATTAACATTGAAATAATAATTTCTATTATAAAAAGCATTTAATACTTTAAATTAAATTGACAAAATAATTTTGTTTTTTTGATAACAGAATTCTCTTCATATACAGTGTCAATAAGTGCTAAATCGTCCTTTGCTGGTTGTTTTGAGTGTTCTAGGGCCAGACTAGCTTATTTGCAAGGCTGTTTCTGACTTTTGATTGAGGGATGGTGGGCACATACACATTTACTTCCTCTCATTCCCTAAAATCCTCTGATTTTTTTGTACATTTGTACACTTGGGAACAGTGCTCAGTACATCACAGGCACTTAATAAAATCTACCAAATAGTGAGTTAATTCATTGGCTTTCTACCAAATCTACCAAATAGTGAGTTAATTCATTGGCTTTCCACAGTGTGAAATGGTGTTTTAGGGGCTGAGCAAATCTTACCTAGATATTAAGGAAAAGTAACACTAGCTGACTTCTGGAAAGTCTTCACCCCTTTCTAAGGAGAAACATTTCCTTTTACAAAAGCTTTTCTACTGTTTTCCAGCAAATAGTGAAAGTGATTAAAACATACACATTTACAAATCATGCACTTTCTACAAAGAAAAAAAGGACTTACAACTAATTCGAATCTATATCTTTACTTAGTGATTAAATCTGAATTTATGAAGATGTAATTCCAAACTCAAGTAAATTATTCAAATATTGGAGCCAAAAGAAAAAAAAGTAGAGATTTCTAGTCTAGTTTATTTTTCAACTGTAAATTTACATAGTCTAACAAATGGTGCTGGAAACGGATACCCACATGCAAAAAAATAAGTTTGACTATTATCTCCTACCACATATATTATATGTATTTTGCATATGTATACAAAAATACGTATTTTGTATATATATACATAAAATAACTCAAAAATGAATCAAAGACTGAAATATAAGAGCTAAAACTATAAAATTCTTAGAAGAAAATATAGGAGTAAATCTTCATGACCTTGGATTGGCAATGGTTTCTTAGATGTGACACCAAAATCATAGGTACCCAAAGAAAAATCAGATAATTGGAGTTCATCAAAATCTAAAACTTTTGTATTTTAAAAAAACAATTTAGAGTGAAAAGAATTTACAGAATATTTGCAAATCATATATCTGAAAAGGGTCTAATATTTAGATTATAAAAAGAACTCTTGCAACTCAACAACAAAAAGACAAATAATCCAATTAAAAAACAGGCAAAGGATGTGAATAGACATTTCTCCAAAGATATACAAATGATCAACCAGCGCATGCTCAACATCATTAGCTACTAGAGAAATGCAAATCAAAACCACAGTGAGATATACTACTCACACCCACTAGGATGCTTAAAATCAAGACAGATAATAAGTGTTAGTGAGGATACGGAGAAGTGTGAACTCTCATACACTGCTGATACGAATGTAAAATGGTACAGCTGCTTCGGAAAAGTTTGGTGGTTCCTTGGTTAATTAAGCATAAAATTATCACAGACCCAAATTCTACTCCTAGATATATGCCCAAGAGAATTGTCTACACAAAAATGTTCATAGTAGCACTATACTTAATAGCCTAAAGGTGTAAACAACCCAAATGTCCACCAACCAATGAATGGATAAACAAAATTTGGTATATACATACAATAGAATATTATTCCGCCATAAAAAGGAATGAAATACTGATACATGGTATAACATGAAAGAACCTTGAAAACATCATGTTAAATAAAAGAAGCCAGTCACAAAAGGCCACATACTGTATGATTCCATTTATATGAAATCTCCAGAGAGAGAAAGAAAGTAGGTTAGCCAGGGACAATCACTAAGGAAAAATAGGAAGTGACTGCTTAATGGGTAAGGGGTTTCCATCTGTGATGAAAATGTTCTGGAACTAGACAGTGGTTATGGTTACATAATGTTGTGAATATACTTAATGCCACTGTATTGTATACTTTAAAATGGTAAATTTTAGATTTACTTTAATTAAAAAAATAATAAAAAGCACATAGCGTGGTCTTTGTACATGGTAGGTATTCCACAGTCATTGACTTTAATGGCTGTGCAGTATGGTTTTGGTCAATCCAGCTTCCAGTGACTGCAGATTTTGCCTTGAGCAAACATGCCCCTACAGATTTACCAGCATTCTTTAGCTCTTCTGCCTTAGAATATGTACAAAAACTTAACAACTATATTCCTTCCTCCTTTATGCTACATCCCATAATTGTACTAGAAGCCTTCCAAATAAAGTCCTAAACTGTTTCCTGCCTGCCACCAGAAAGGCAAGCAGCTTCATTCTATACCAGTCAATCAAATCTAACGAATGACAATAATAAAAGCTGTTGCTAAGAGTCAGGTTGTAAGGTGATGTTAAGAAAGTATTTAATTTAACCATGATAAGCAATTATAAATATAAAATGATATAGCATTACATTACTATGAAATCATATGCTGACTCTAGACCGGTGGCACTTTTGACATTCAAGGCAGAATAATTCTTGTTGTGAGATGATGTCCTGTGCATTGTAGGATGTTTAGCATCATTCCTGGCCTGTAGACAAGAGTAGCATTCCCCAGTCATGACAACTGAAAATGTCTCCATACATTTTGCTACCCAGGGGCAAAATAGCCCTTAGTTGAGAACCACTGGTCTGGACTAAAATACTGAATATCTTATCTAACATTAGTACATATAAAGTGATGTACCCTAGGGTTAATGGCTGTTTTGGAAAATGAGAGGAGAGAGGACAAAACAACCTGACACCTTGGATGGCTAGGGGTCAACTTCCTAAAAGCTAATACGTTTGGGAAAGGGCTGTGAGGAAAATCAAGCAGAGAGAGCTGAAATTCTCAAAAGTACTTTCTTGGTACCAGAATAATGGCCACCCAAACTAAAGGGAATTGGAGTAAAGCAGCAAACACCTAGTGATAAATGTAATGTCGTTGTTCTGCTTATTTAACTCTCTTCTGGGTCAATGAAACTCAAAGACCAGTGAAAAAAAATGGTCCCTGCTCTCCACAGGCTGGATGCCTACCATGCCTGCCCTTCGGATAAAGGCAGCTATTCAGTCGTTGCCAGAAAATAAAGAAAGGAACTGCCTACCTGAGAGTCCCGTTCTCTCCTTTGTCCAGGCTAGTGAACCGGCTGTAGAGGCGGGTGATCTGACTGTGGGAAACTAAAGAACACAAAATTAGTCCCAATTGGAGAAGTCGCCCTTCACTCAAACTGAACCCCTGTGGCCCTTCAGGAGCCAGCTGTCCTTCTGATCTGAGCCCACCACTGAATGCTTCAAAGTGAACAAAATGGAAAGATGTCTCAACTCTAACTCATCTCTAGAATGTCAAAGCAGAAAACTTAAAAGCTAAAGAATGAAAGAAATTAGAAAATAAACTAAATCAAGAGCAATCAAAATTGACTCTCAGGAATGAAGGATATATAGGCTTGCTTAAGACTATGTGTTAAATGTTAGGTGGTTAAGATTTAACAACCCAAAGGCAATTCTAGTTTAAAAAAAAATTGTGAAACTTTCATCTTTCAGTGCCTTGACTTAGGAGCTATAAAAATTCATGCTTTGATTAAAAACACATACTTATTAATCATTTTGATGTTTTAGACTGGCACTGCTGGGTAGGTAACTTGTACTGAATTTAAGATCGGGGCACATCAAATAGATTCTATTTTTAAAATCTGGTTTACTCCTGCATTAGTGGCTTGATCTTTTCCCTCAGTATTGACCTTTCTCTCAGTAAAAGATCACCACAGCTTTGAGTCAGCTATGACTGCATGAATTCCACTAAGTTCTCAGTAAAGGAATGGGTCCAAGAAAGTAAATTAGGCAATCTGTAAAACTGTTACGTTATCAGACAACAGCTACAAGAAAGCTATTGTGCTCTTCCTTTTAGATCAACTCAGGCAGGAGCTGGCAATTAAAATGAGGTAATAACAATAAAACTTTGAACAATGCAAAAAAGGAATTCTGGGAAATAGTCTCCTGGCAGATTGGCGGTACAAGGGGAAAAAAGAGTTATCATAGGAGAAAAGACAATGGCCAAAAAGGGTGTGGCAAGCGTGGACTTTTGTCTCAGGCTGTACTGGGGTTTAAAAGGGTGGCTGAAGGAGTTATAATAGTTATCCTCCTCCCCCAGCTCACGAAAAAAAAATCTACTTGTAGTTTTAGGAACAATGGGACAAAGTAAACAGGGGCACAGCAGGAGAAGCAGAAGCAGGAAGCAAGTGGCCCAGAGCTAGGCTGAGAAGACACACTAGGTGTGGCTGTGAATACTTTGGCGTCAGGTTTTATCCCAAGCTGGGCTCTGTTCTGTACTAGCTATCCAAGGAGAGCAAAAGCAGAGGAGGCCAAATCATTTCCAGCCAGGGAAGAGCCAGCAGGGGTCCAGGCACTGAGGAAGCATTGTGGAGCTTTCTGCCAGCCAGGCAGGTGTGAATAGCTCAGTGTACAAAGTAGTGTTGTGAGCATCAGGTACACAGACTGATTCCATTCATGGCACCACTGCTTACCAATGAGGGGTGAGTGAACAGGTCTATGGAGTGAACTAACTGAGGCCATAAGAGCAAAGTGCCTGGCAAAGTGTCTGGCACATGGTAAGCACTCCAGGTTAGCTATTATCATCATCATCCTTACATCGTGAGCCTGAAGGTATGTTTACTGCTGCACTAATTAATCTCCACCTTTCTCTGGACTCTGTCAGCCGCAGCCATTTTCTTCAGGAACATGACCAGTTTACCCTGGTGTTGGCCTCAGGCCTCAAGGGCTGCTCTAGAATTCATGTTCCCTTTAGTTTAACAAAAATAAGTCAGTTAATGAATGACTAAATTTCTCAAAAGATTTTTTTGAAAAAAAAAAATTTGTTCACAATCTCACCACTGTTTTAATTTCTTCACATACCATCCAATATCACTTGTATACTTTACATAGTTATAATCGCTTACTTTTCATTTATTAATTCATAATTTTTCTATATTGCTTTGGAGTCCTTTTTAATAACCACATAATATGAGTGAGTCTATTGTATCAGTTTTAGTAGAATATTATGTTTCAGATTACTTTTCTTTACCAAGGAAAACATTCAAATTGAGAAATTTCCCTAACAACTGAGTTCCCTAGTCTCCCTTGCCAGAGGCAAATACTATTACCAGTGTCTTGTGAATCCTTCTAGAAATTCCATATGTGTATCTATAAGTATGTACAGCGATTTATGCAATTTTAAAATTGCAAAGAATGTTGTCATCTAGTCTAACCCTTTCAACTAATAAATGAGGCATCAGACAGCTTTCTAATCTAGATCATCATCTGAAAAAAACTGGGCACTGAAACCTCTTATGATTTTTTAAAATTCTCTTAGTTCTGGTAAAACACTACGCCCCACGGGTGAACTGAGCAATATGGAAATTAGTGAAGAAATGTACGATCAAATATCAACTTTACACAAATCAATACAATCACATCTCGATATATCTCCTAAATTTTTAGAACTAATGTTATGATATTGTTAACAAAGAAGAGGAGGAAAGGGGGGAGGGGGCGAGGGAGAAAGAAAAAAAGATTTAAAGCTTTAATTTAGGTGTTAAATCCACCATAACCAAGAATATAAAACAACTTCAAGGCACAGAGCTTGGAGCAACTTCAAGGAGCAGAAATGTACTGGAACTGCCACAAAGAAAGGCAGGACGAATTTCCAGTATTCTCACCAGAAGGCGCTAGGCTAGCAGGACAGGTGCCCCAAACCTGCACAATTCAAAGAAAGTCTCAAAAGTTGACAACTGCTCTCTGAAAAGGCTGTGCACATGAACATGTCTAGAATCTAGCTGTATTTTTCTCTACTGATGGGCAAATAATTATTTTATATTGCTCAAAGATTACTTAGAAGACCCTGACTACAAATCTATCTTTGATTCATCTTTCTATCATCACTGCCTCAGGCCCAGAGAAAGGCATTTCAGAAAAGTGCTAAGCACTAAGGAGTAATGGCAGAGGGAAAAATAAAAATGAAGAGGGAGGAAGAAAAAAGTTATTTTAGTCTTGCCTTTCTCCTAAATCTTAATGCAGAAGAAAAGACTGATAACCTAGGCAAAGCATGCAAGAGCAAACAAAAGCTACTGTAACCGTGCAGCAAAAATTTCACTTCTTTAAACTTTCTCTTTTCTTTCTCCTAGATTCAAACTGGCCTTGTCAAGTCTTACAGCACCATGACTCACTTGCTTTTCTTTCCTTATCCTTCCACCTTTGCACATACTGCATGACCACTCCCTTAATTGTTAAGCCCTTAGGACATCGGATTCTGGTCAACATCAAACAGCCCTACTGACAGAAACAGTTTCAGTCTAACTAAAGATAACATCTTGACCTCAGTTGTGTTTCAGCTGGAGCCATAAAGGTGGAATGACCCCCCTATCAGCCACATCCCCTTGAAACCAGACAGACCCACTTTGATGATGTAATTATCAACTACCTCCTACCTTAGCCCTGACCAATCAGTAAAGCCCACAACCCCAACTCCTTTAGCACCACGACTAATGAATCTTCCCCTATGTAACCTATCCCCTAGAGGCCCTAGGGGAGCCAGGTCTTTGAGCTCTAGCTCACCTGTGTCTCCAGGCTTGGAGTCATTTCCTTAAATAAACCTTTACCATGTTTGCTGCAAAGGAAGTTCATGTCTGTGTCTCATTGGCCTTTGATGCACACAGGCAAATGAACCCCTTGAATTCAGTAACGGTTCTAGATAAAAGATTAAGATCTTGAAGCCTGCACCCCTAACCATTTCTCCTGAACACACCACATTCCAACATTTCCCGTGTTCCCCTTGACAAGAGGACTTCAAGAGAACTTTTAGATTAAAAGAGACTTAAAGAATTAAAAAAACAAACAAACTATAGACTGAATGGTAGATAGTATAATAAAATTATTGTCAACTTTCTTAGTTGTGGTTATATAGGAAAAAAATCTCTATTTTCAACATATATATGCAGAAGTATTTAGGGATGAAGAGTTTTCATACCTGCAATTTTCAACTGGTACATCAAAAAATATAAATAGATCAAGCAAATATAGCAAACTGTTAACAATTGTTGAATTAAGGAGGAAGGTATATAAATGTTCATTATACTATTTTAACTTTTCTGTATATTTGAAATTTTTCAGCATAAGTTGGGGAAAAAGTATAGAGCTTTACAAAAACACTTACTCCAAACCAGCTAAAAGTGTTAGTTATATGTGCATTTCTATTTCAATAGGAGCCAGAGGAACTTTTAGGGACTATGGTATGGCATTTAGAGGTATTAGCAGCCTCAAGTTGAACTTGCACTTACATTCTAGCCCAGGAGATTATTCTCGAGCAATTAGTTGCTTTTGCCAGGCTTGTGTTTTTGTCACAATTATAGAGAAACCCATATTAGTTCTATCATCACTACATCCATCAAACAAAATCTCACCAGCCTGTACAACTTGCTTCCTAAATCTATTCAATACTCTCCCCCATATCAAATGACACATACCAGAAGCTAGAGACAAAACATAAAGATATCTGCATTCATTATTACTCAGTTGGTATAAATTGTTCCTCAAAGATTAAGTGGCTATTTTCTTTTAAAAAGGATTTAAATAATTCAAAGGTAATTACTACAGTTAAGTGAACTAAGGGTAGAGATTACAGAAACTCTCAAGACACCAGTGACCTTCCTCCAATGTCAACTTTTATTCAAATGAGCTTTAATTTATAGAAATGCTAAAGTGTAAAAGCAGGTAACAGAACAAAGACAATATAGCAAATGTATTATGCCAACACAAAAAGAAACAACAGGATTTCTACACATTTAAAAGTTCTATTTACTTAGAATTGGGAAAATAACATTTGTACTCAATTCCTAATCAAATGCCCCCTGAAAAGGTAAATAATATGCTGTCACATCCCTAATTACATAGCCCTAGACAGTTTTTATAACTAGCACATGCAAATGGTATTTTCCCATTAGGATGATTGTTATCTATGGTTCAAAATAATAAGTGCTAACACTTACCTGGCATGTTATATACCAGGCATTGTTCTAAATAGTTTACATAATTTTTCTCATTTAATCTCTGTGAGAATCTTATAAAGTAGGTACTATTATTCCCATTTATAGATGATGAAATTGAGACTTACAAGTAATTATTACCTAGAATTACTTTCCTAGAATCATTTAGAGATTAAATTTCAAATACCAGCTAAACTAGTGATGCATAAATTCCAATCAGTTTAGACTTGTGAAAAATGTATAAATACAATCATCAATTGCAATGCAAAGCTTTCATATTGAATGTAAAGCCAGTCTTCCTCAATTATGCTGCACTTTCTTACTGGCAAAGGGAGTAGTGAACTATTATACTTGCTCTTAATTTGAAGTTTCTGATTGATAGTTCCCCAAACTCTTAATGGAAAAAGAAGCAGATGAAAATAGGACAAATTCCATCTCTCTGCTCCACCCTCAGGTATGTTTTTATTCTTCTAAAC
>NW_011888800.1:7028013-7047211 GCF_000151845.1 Pteropus vampyrus | reverse complement strand
GTGAGAATCTTATAAAGTAGGTACTATTATTCCCATTTATAGATGATGAAATTGAGACTTACAAGTAATTATTACCTAGAATTACTTTCCTAGAATCATTTAGAGATTAAATTTCAAATACCAGCTAAACTAGTGATGCATAAATTCCAATCAGTTTAGACTTGTGAAAAATGTATAAATATAATCATCAATTGCAATGCAAAGCTTTCATATTGAATGTAAAGTCAGTCTTCCTCAATTATGCTGCACTTTCTTACTGGCAAAGGGAGTAGTGAACTATTATACTTGCTCTTAATTTGAAGTTTCTGATTGATAGTTCCCCAAACTCTTAATGGAAAAAGAAGCAGATGAAAATAGGACAAATTCCATCTCTCTGCTCCACCCTCAGGTATGTTTTTATTCTTCTAAACCTTTTGCATCATGCTAAAATTACTACTTTAAAAATCAACTCTGCAATAATATTGTAATAACTATGTATGGTGTCAGATGGGTACTAGACTTATCAGGGCGATAACTTGTGAGTTTTATAAACGTCTAATCACTATGATGTACAACAAAAACTAATATGATAATGTATGTCAACTGTAATTGAAAAATAAAAACATTATTAAAAAAATAAAGTAAAAATCAATTCTACTGATGGGATAAACTGATGGCTCAACTCCCAGGGTGGAGGAATGACTGTGTACCAGGCTAGGGGGCAATGCTCCTAGAAACTACCCATAATACCCTAATTTATCCAATTCTAATCTGTTCATGCTTGTATCAAGGCTGGATTCCTGTCCTCCACAAGACCAGCCCCCACAAGGCCTCTGTCTTCTCTGAGTTCTGCAGGTGGGGTGCAACACAATTTCAGTTACCTTACGTTGTGATGCTAATCCTAACTCTTCCAGGATTATCTCCATTACCGAGTTGTGGGTGTCTTTTGTCACCATCCGCTTTGAGTATCAGCATAGTAGTGAACACAGACATTGCAAAAATTCAATGAGCACTTGTTTCATTAGGTTTTCTGGCTCAGTACACATACATTTGCACTGGTTATGGTTAAGAATCTCCCTCAGGCTTGATTCATTTGGGAGAACTAGGAAAACAACTCTTGAGCAATACTTAATTCTATGTGTCCACAAGTTACACAGTAAAATAACCCAGAGTCCTATAGCAATCCAGTCCTTTTTTACTTGGTCAAATGTAAATAAATCAGAATGAGATTACTGGTCCCTTCATCTTGAAACAAATATAGCTTTTTCCCAACCTCACTGTGGTTTACACTTCATCATTAACGTGACTTTTAATTTTAGGCACAAATGCTTTAACTCTGGTGTCACCTTAGACCTAACGTAGTTCTTATATTTACAAGTGTGGCCAGGAGTCATGGCCACAAAATGTAGTAAAATGCTTACTAAATCCAAACTGCCTATATTTCTACTCTTTGAGTTAAAATGTCATAAATAGACCATAAGGTCAAATGGCCAAATACTGCACATTATAAACTGCTAACTCATTCATTTAAAATCATGAAAGAGACTGCGTTGGTAGGTGTTGATCTCATTACCATTAAAGGTCTTTATGGAGAGGCTTAATGGCCATATGTTAGGGTATGCTGAAAGCAGTAAATCACTCTGACAAAGAATGGAGCCAGATAACATCCCTTCCAACTAGAACGTTCTAGAAAGTTGAATTTGTCAGAAAGCACAGGAAAGCATTTAATTTATCTCAAGCCACCACTGCCTGAGTAATTCTGTAGTTCTCCCAGCATCTTTCAATATTATCTGCATATAGGCCACCGAGTTACTTACTGGTCACCTAATAATCAAAGACAGGTATCATGAAAAAAAAAAAAATCTCAGATGCTTACGTAACTCATGTAAAATACATGTGTTGAATTACCAAGAGAAAATATTGTACGCATTATCAAGGGCTATATAAATGTATCTAATGCTGTTTTACAGAGCTTCTGGATTCCCAAAGCCCTGTTGCCCCTTGGTTCAGGTTAATGAGGAAAAGAATCAGTTCCTAGTACAAATTCACACTGAGATCGCTGGAGCACATCCAATTTCCATAACGACTGCATAAAGTACACCAGCACAGTAGAAATCAATATATGTGAAATTAGAACAGCAAGCATCCTCAGTGTAAGTAAAAACGGGTGGTTAAGGTATCTGCTTTTTCACAAGTTCAGAAGTCTTTTACTCGCAGACCCCTGATTCTTTAAAGGTCTCCTGTCACCAGGTCACGTCTTCCAAAGTTTTACTACACAAGTTTACTTTCTGTGTTTGTTTTTCCAATTGTGGCAAGAATTTGTGATTTCCCTCAGATGTCAATGTTTTTAAGTCCTTGCCCAGAAATGTCACAATAATGGATTATGTTTTCTATAGAGTCCATCCAGAGTTCCTGAATTTGAGGTTGATGAGAGTAAAGATAAAAGAAAAAAGATCGGTTGAGGGGCTTTCATGAGCAGGAAGAAGAGAAAGCAGTGTCTGCTTTAGGGTGGTCGCGACTCCCGCTTTTGAGGCGAAGGACAGCCCTATAAAGAGTTAGAACCCCTGTCCAGGTAGCTTTAGCTGGAACAGGTCTTCCAGCCCTTGGCCCCGAAGCCCCAGCGCTGGAGGCTGCCCAGGACCTCCGCAACCCCAGCTACACATCTTAGTGACCGCCGCCCTCGTCTTGAAGCCAACCGGAGGCGCTCGACCGCGTTACTACCCCCCACCCGAACTCACAGCCAGTCTCCTTCTTGATCTCTTCGAGCTCTTCATCCCGCAGTAACGTGGAGGCCCGAGACCCCATCACCCAGCCGGAAGGCTCCTCCGGGAGCAGTGGTGCCAGAAGCGACGGCGGCAGCGGGAGGGAAGGAAGGGAGGGAGGAACCGCCAGGGGTCAAGAAGGAGGAGGATAGCTTTACCAGTGCGGACCGCGGAGGGAACCCACGGCTGGTGCGCGCAGGAGGGCGGCCCCGAAGGTGGCCAATTAGAAGCGAGGCTGAGCCCAGCGCAGGAGGCGACGTCGGCTACCCCAGCTCCAGCCCCGGAATGAATCAGCCCAGCGCCAGGCTGGGTCTTGCTAAAGACGGACCACGCCTCCGGAACCGTGATGCAACCGGCCTTAAAAGGGCAATGCCACTCTGGCCGTAGTGACCGCAATTAAAAGGGCAACGCCATTGACTCACCGTTTTTGCAACAAACTAACCTGTGGCTGGCAGTGTAGCCAAGCAGTTTCTCACAGAACTCTAACACTAGAAATCCCACTGTCCGGGAGGAACGGATTGCTCAGAGAAATAATAAAAGTAAGTAGACAAAACGTCGCTGCGGGGAACTCTAGGGTGTTCCTCCTGGGAACAGCATGCTGGGAGTTGCACCTCCTCATTTTTCCTGGCGTTCCTCTCTCCTTCCGGCCACAGGGGGCGCTCAGAAGTCGAGGTCGCGCGACGATTGGTATCTCTGGAAACTGTCGGGCTGCCTCCGCTCAGCTGTGCGGTCCTCAGCCGTGCGTACTTTTCTCTAGTCCTTTGATAACCGCCACCGCGAGCTTGGAACTGGCTGAGAGTTTTTCTTAACAGCAGGCCCTCTTTTTAGTTTTTAGTTTTTAGTTTTTAGTTTTTAGTTTCGCTGAAGCTCGAGGAACTCACCATTCGGCCGAAATTGAGACAGGATTTCCCAAACTTCCTTCGGGAAAAAAAAAAAAAAAACCTGACGGCAGAGGAGAGTGAATTCCTAGCGTATGGCCCACCATTTATTTGAAGTGTCTTATTTTGCTTTAAAAATGGGGAATTTTGCATTTTACCTTGTGGCATATTTTTGTGTGTTTTCCTGAAAACGTTTAAATCCACTCGTTAAATTAGTACACCCTCTCAGGTGAACCAGTTCTATTCCTGTAGCTTCAATGCCTTTACACTCCTTCCCCGTCCCTCGATATTAACCTTTTGTACAGAACCGGTTTGAGATATGGACGAAACAAGTTCTGACCACCATCACTTAGTTCCTAAACACTAGGGGACTTTCTTAGCAAGCTGCCGGAGCCAACTTAGGTTACTAGTTTAAAGCTTGACGTAAGGCTTTGACTGCTGCTTAGCATGAGACTGAGGTCCTAGTCTCACCGAGTTGTTTTTGTGATTGATGTGCTTATGTCGGACCTACCGATGACGTCTGCCTTCATATGCAGTGTGACATGTGCCACAGGAGTATCTTCATCTTCCGAAATGAGTATGGTAGAAAAACCTTGATGTTTGCGACATCAATGTCCCTTTTTTGAGTCTGCCTTGAAGCCCATGTCCAGATCCTTACCTTACTTTTTTCCTTCCTAATCTTGAATCTTAACCATTTGCAGCTGTCCTCAGTCAAAGCTTTCTTTGCTTTGTTAATGTTTTTCTGATTTAACATTTCTTAAATATCCTTACTGCCCAAGCATTTCACAGACTTTTATTTCTTATATTTTTTTAAATATAAATTATTTTTACCCTCTATTAAGGGCTGTTTTTTCCAGTTTTATATACTCTATTGCTTCTGTAAAAATTCCCCTTTTGCTTGTTGAACTGACTTGAACTAAAAAGAATTATTTTCTCAGGTGCTCTGGTGACTTGTTTGTTTGATGTTCTCTCTGGATACGTAACACTTGGTCTTGCTCTGGACTGTACGTACCCTCCAGTAGAGGCCTGTTTTTAATTCGGGTTTCATTACTTTCTAAATGTGTGACTTTAGGCAGATTTCTTTAATCTTTAGGCCTCAGTTTCTACATCTGTAAATTAGGTGATGGTTGTTATAGGCAGCAAATAACATTTGTGCAACCATTTGCTAGACCTTAAAATATAAAAATATACATTATTTATCTGGCTAAAATGCTGTGTAACTTCTCACCTTCCTAGTTGAATTAGGCCTCATTATTTCATCAGTGTTTTATAGTTAAAGTAAGTTGCAAAATTCACTGGTTGACTATTTCTATTGTGGCAAAGACAAGCAGCTTTTACATTTAAACCACTGTAGAGGAACATTTATCTGGGATTCTGACTATAAGGACACCCAAATAACAGGATTGTTCTAAAATACTTTTAAAAAAGCATTCATCTTTTAAATTACAGTAGTATACTAAAGAATATGTATATCTACTATGAACGATAGTTATTTCTACAAGGTAAAATATTTGTACATTTCTACATTGTTATCATTCTTTATAAAGAGCACACATCATTTTTACAAAAACAGTTGAATTTTACAAAACCACTGTATGGCATGTGGCAGTTTAATCTGTCAGATTGCACATGACTAGTTGATGATACTACAGCAGCCTGGTCCCTGAGCTGTGGTCAGAGTTGGGTGAAGGGGCCCTTGCAATGCCATGGAAGTTGGATTGGTAATGCATAACTTGTGATAGTCCTAAATCACTTACTCTTCGCTTGGTAACAATGTCAAACTCTGGAAATGTTACTAATCTAGAAGAGGCCAGATCCAGAAGAGGTTAGATCCCAGACATTTTTGGGTAAACAATTTGTTGCAGCATGTATTAGCAAGTGTTTTGCCAGTATCCATTTTTTAAATTTGTTTAGTTGTTTTTTGGTTGGTGTTAAAAAGATATATGTATGTGCCATTAAAAAGCCTCTAAATATTCTGCTTGTTCATTTAGCTAAGGAAAGAAAGGTGGTATTACCCTATTTTATAGACCAAGAAGTCAAACCTACCTTGCCTGAAGTCTTCCGGTTTTCAGTTTCTCATGTATAAATTAGAGTTGGTACTTGCAATGATCCTTTTCTTTTATCATTCTAAAAAGATGAATAAAACTTAGTTACTCTCATGTTTTTATTTTTCTTCTTCCTTCCAGGTATGGGGAAAGGGTAAATAGCCCCACTACCCCTCCCCCCCAAATACTTTAAAAACCATAGATCTGTTTTATTGTCAAGTGTTTGGATACTTAAAGAAGATTATTTGAAGACTGCTTTTAGAATTTAAAAGCATGGATCCCAGCAGTGACTACCACTTCCTGAATCAGATTTTGTGGAGAAGGGTGAAACTCACATTGGTTTGTGGCATCTTTGAGGGAGTGCTCCAGCATGTGGACCCTAACAAGATTGTTGTCCTGAAGAAAGGTCTCATTTTATTTTTCATAATCTTCTGCCTTTTAAGAGGTTAATAACTGAGTTTGGGTGATGGCTGTGTGCTCCATTAGCAACTGGTAAGGAGGCATTATTCCTATTTTAGGGAAGAGGTGGGAGGAAGGTAAGAATGCTCTTTTCCTTAGCAGAGCAACATGGCTGCTGTGCTAGCTTGTCCCCACATTTATAGTTTTACTTATATGATAGTGGAAATTTTCAATATTGAATTTCAAAATTCAGTAGAATTTTTTAAATTGGGTTACTTCTTTTAATTTCTCTCCATGTGCACCTTGAAATTAAAAATAATCACTGTATTAGGTTCTAGACTTGCTTTCGGCTTCAGCAGACAAATCCACAAATACGGTAAGGAGTTAATTTTTCTCATGCAAAAGGAAGTCCCAGAGGTAGACTGCTAAGGAATAGTGAAGTGGCTCAAAGATGCCAAGAGAGACCAGGTGTTTTGTGCTCCTGCTCTGCCACCTCAGTGACCATCTGTTATCCTCATGGTCACAAGGCAGCCTTTACACGTCCCAGCTTCAATTCGAATTCATTATAAAGGATACAACTCAGGAACAGCCAAGTGGAAGAGATGCATAGCATGAGACACATGGGAAGAGGCTTGGAGTTTCTGTGCCCTGTCTGGGTGTGCCACTCTCCTCCCTCCTCCACATGTTCACCTTGAAGTTTCAATATATAGGTTTTATTCAGCTCAAATATTGACTTGTTATGATAGTTGTTTTCCTGGCATGATAAATTTTCAAGCTCACAATTGAAACATGTATAAATGGCCTTTGAGAAATTAGTGTTATTGTTAAGCCATGGTATGGGTTAAAAGAGACCTTTGTGGGCTGTGATTGAATTATACTAGGCTTTTGCGATATTCATTCATTCAGTCATTTACTGTTAATTTTTTATCCCAGGCACTGTGCTATAAAGCAGGGATGTAAATAATAACATGGTCCCTGTCCTCCAAAAACGTAGTCTAGTAAGGAGATAGAAAAGCAAGTAGAAAGATATACAATAGCACAGTGTGATGTCCCCTCTAATAGAGGGACACACAGATAGTATGGAAACACAAAGATTCAGCTAATTTAGATCTGGGAGTGGCAGAGTTGGGACAGTGGGGAAGGCTTCCCAAAGGAGGAATTGGTGATGGAACTTCATCCGGATGAGTAGAAGTTAACCAAATGGGAAAAAGGGGGAAAGTTGTTTTAAGCCAGTGGTTCTCAGACTTTATCTGTGCATCAGAATCACATGGAAGACTTGTTAAAACACAGAATGCTGGGCCCCTTCTGAGAGTTTGTGATTCTTAGGGTCTGGGATGGGGCTCAAATATTTGCTCTTCTAACAAGTTTCCAGGTGATGCTGATGCTGTGCTGGAGAACCACACTTTGAGAGAATCATTGTTTTAAGCAGAAGTAGCAGCATGTACAAAGCAATGTGGAACAACCTGAAAGATTTTTAAGTGGGAGGCATATAAATTTTCAAGTTAGTTGCCTGAAATTTTTAATGCTGTGTCAGGAACCATGCTCAGCTGTTAGAAACAGAGTTGGATTGTTGTCCCTGGTAGTATTTTTGAGCGTGTAGCATGACATGAAACAGTGTGGACTCTAGAAGTAGTTGGCTACCTTAAAATTCCTTCTGGAGTTAGGTGGAGTAAAAATCATTTATTTTTAGTTAACACTAGGAAATGTAATAAATAGATATAGTCCTTAGCCCTAATGGCCTCAGAATAATCTTGGGAGAAGTTTAAATCCAGTGTGTTACTACTGCCCCTTTATTTTCTCTTGGAACATTCTGGAGTTCCCTCTTATTTCCAAGCTATAGCTTTGCAATTTGTTATCGACTCTTCCTTGCTTGGGGAAAATAATTTGAGGATTTTTCTAAAACTCAGATTTGGGCACTTTTGAGAGGCATCATATTTTCTTATAGTTTCAGGGAATGTTATTTTTTATTAACCAAATAAATTGTTTTCTGTAACAGTGAAGAATGTGGAGACTGGTCGAAGTGTCCCAGGAGTGAAGATGTTTTTTGGGCATGAGATTTTGAATGGTAGGAGCTTTATGTTCCCTGAATGCTGCTATTGGGATTTCCAGTAGTAATAAATTCACTGTTCTATCTCATACCAGTATTTGGAAAAAAAAAAAAAATGAGATGCTACCTTGCCTTTAATATTGCATTTATGAACTCTTAAAGTTGGTATTTGAGAATTGACCCTTATCTTACTATTTCAGTGGATAATATGAGTAGAATAGTCTTAGAGAATTTTAATCATCTTGGTTTTACAATGTGAGGATAGCTGGTGCTTGTTACTAGAGACTAAGCCAGCAGGCAGAGTTAGAAATCTGAACAGAAAGGAATTTGTCTTGCTCAGCAAGCGAGTTTAACACTACAGGTTTACACTGCATTCACAGTCACTTATTTGAAACCTTGGGGCCAAATATTTTGGCATCCAGAATTGTTCTGGACCTATGGAAAACCTCACACACGGTATATGGTGTTCATATTACATAATACCTCAAGCAGATCTAGGCAGCACTCTGTAATAAAGCACATTTATACAGAGAAATGGGTGGATAATCATACTAAGTAGAATAAAATAGGACTATAAATAATAAGTCAGTTTAGGTTTTGCTGCCAAAAGATTTATAAAAATTTTTTGGTTTTCAGAGCTTGTGAGATTTTGGAATAGCAGGAAGCAGACATGTTCTTTGTTTCTACCAGCCAAAGCCATTTAGCAAGAGTAGGTCCAATTGTTTGCCTAAAAGAGTAGATATAGAAGCTCATCTGGTCAGTGTGCTTCAGACAGGCCAAATGGACTAAGAAAAAAGGGCTGGGAGCAAGAACTATTCTTGCTTTCAAGAACTCAAAAACAAAAAGCTCTCCAAGGAGGAGTAAAGATCAGTGTGGGATGAAGCGGGTAGGGATGAAGGAGTAGGAGATCTAGGACCTTGTAGAGCTGTGCATGTCTTACCATTGGGGCAGATATGAGGAAAGGAAAGGAAAGAATTCCTATAAGTAAGAGATTACTGCTACTTGAAAGATTACTTTGTTTTGTGAGAGAAGTAGAATTTAAGGAGAAATGAAAATCTTACCAAATTAATGACTGCCAATCCAGACTCACTTCAAGGCAGACAAGCCCAGACAACTATCTAACTGATTTCTCATAGAGTACACTACTGTAAACACTCTGTTCCTTGAACAACTTTTGATAATGCTGGTGGTGGTGGTGGTGGTGGTGGTGGTAGTGGGATTCTTAATTATGTTTTAACTATTAGCCTTTGCAGAGGAGCAGAACTCTGGACTGGCACAAAACTAGGCTATCGATGGATTTATATAGAGAAGTGAAAGAATCACTATTACTGTCTCCCTAACTCAGAAGGAGGCTAACCGCTGACTAGCTCTGTGATCTGTGCTCATGGATTTCATCTCCTCCTAAATTCTTTCTCAGAATTTGGCCTTTGTTCATAATTTTTAGGTTCAAACGATGACCTTTTCCTTCTTTGCCCTGTGGCTCAATCAGCCATGGAGGGGTCTTCCTGAAAAGCACCTTGAATAAGAATTATCAAGGTGAAGAATAATAATTTACTAATTAATGTTTTTAGTGAATTTTACTTTCTCTGCCCCAGACTCAACACATAGTGGCCCCTGAGAGACTTTTTCCCCGCATAAAGTACCTAAGTGTACTTAATTGAATCTAAGAAACCATTAATTATAAGATACACTATTACTTTTCCCAATCTAAGAAAGAAAAAAAGCTGCTAATTAAATTTTCATGTGTACTTATGGTTAATTATATCCAACTTCAGAGCTGTTTAAAATGTGCATATTAGAATGAATGACATACAATATTTCCCTACATTCCTTTCACTGCTAGGTTAAAAATGAATAGTTTCAGAGTCTCTGTGGAATGTTTCTCTCATATCTTTTGTGATTTCCAATCTAGCTTTTATTACCTTTCATGTCACTGAACTCTTAATGCACCAGCCCGTGAGAGTGAAAGGAACAGGTCTGTAAGTGATTTCAGAAAACCCCAGACAGTACATAGTGTGAGGGAAGTGCATTAGGATGGAAATGAATAGGGAAAGAAAAGATATCTCTAGAACCAATCTGCATGACTATGAAGGTGCCCTGGAACAAAAAGGGTAAAGAGAACATGTAGAGAGGTTCCTAATCCTGCTGAATGACCACATAGAGAGGCTGCATAGGGATATAATATTAGGAGTTTTCACAGTCTAAGTGCCCATCAATTGATGATTGGATAAAGAAGAGGTGGTACATATATATAATGAAATATTACTTTGCCATAAAAAAGAATGAATTCTTACCATTTGTGACAGCTGGGATGGACTTAGAGGGTATTATAAATAAGTTAAAGACAAATACCATATGATCGCACTTATATGTGGAATCTAAAATACAAAATAAATGAACAAACAAAACAAACTCAGAAATAGAGAACTAACTGATGGTTGCCAAGATGGGAGGGGAACTTAGTGAAAAAAGGCAAAGGGATTAAGAAGTACAAATTTGCAGTTACAAAATAGTCATGATATGTAAAGTACAGCATAGGGAATATATTCAATATTATAATAACTATATATGCCATGTGGGTACTAGACTTATGGGGGTGATCACCTTGTATACAAATGTGTAACCATTATGCTATACACCTGAAACTAATATAATATTGGATGTCAACTGCAATTGAAAAAAGAATATTAGGAGTCTTCAATACTTTGGATAGTCTTTTCTGCTCTATTGCTAGCTGATGAAGGCCTCTGTGGACTAACATTTTATTTACAATTACAGTTTATAGAATACAGTCAAATTATGGGTGGGGGCAGATGGTGGTAGTTAATTGCTTTCAGATTAGAAACTCTATTGGAAGCCATTTGTTTATTTTACAGTGGAGCTACTGGATGAAGTGGAACAAGGTGGAGAAAAAGCATCTTCGGTTAGGTATACTGGAATAATTTCTTAATTATGATGTTACCCCAATGTACACATTAGGATAGAAAGCCTTAACTTTAATTCACTTGCTGGGTAATTCCTAAAATGGCCTAAAGTAATAGAAATGAGAAGAAATAGATGAATGTTTTCTTCCATTTTTAGATAGTATTTTCAAATCAATATAACCAATAGATGAACGGGTTCTCTATGAAATGAGGTCCAGAGTTCTTATCATTGATGTGTGACAAAATCTGTATGGCATTAGCAACAAAGAACAGTTTCACCTGAGTGTTGTTTTTTGTAAGTGTAGCCTAAATACAGAAAGAACTAGCATGGATAAAATGAAAGATGAAGACCTAAATGTATGTGAGCCTCCTTCTCCTGCCCCTGAGGCACCGACCACCTCTCTGCTGAATGACTTCAAGTACAGCCCATCAGGTGAGTACTGGGCTTTCTTTATTGTGGTTCAGAACTCTTCAGAGTTGGCATAACCTTGAGTCAGGATTATGTACGGAATGCTCAGCTAGCTATTGCTTCTAGGCTCTGAATTAATATAAAATTTCATGAGTCATCCGTTTATTTAATATGCGAGTTCACACTATATTTAGACATTGGAGATACTAAGATATGGTATTCATGCCTTCATTGAGTGCTAGTGTAGGAAACAGACACTAAAAAATTAAATAAGATAAATTAAAAGTATTTCAGTAGCCTCCTAACAGATATTCCTGTTTTTACCCTTTCCCTCCTTTCAGTATCTACAATATCCAGAGTGATCTTCTGGTACATGGACTGTGTCCTCTACCACTCGAAAGTTTTAGAGGTTGAGAGATGAAGAACTATGTGTTATGCTAGTGCCAAATGCGATGAAGGGAAAAAAAGAAGTCTGTGGAGGGGGTGGCTTTATAGTTTAGAGCATCTAGGACAGGCCTCACTGAAGTGGTGACATTTGAATGGGATGGAGCTGCATGGATATCTGTAGGAAATGTTTTTTAGGCAGAAAAAAGAACAAATACACAGGTTTTGAGATAGGAACATGTCAGGATCTTGACATAACAGCAAGGAGATCAGTGTCGTTGGAGCAAGAAGGAAATGAAGTGGGGTCAGTGAATTATAGGGGACATTGTAGGTCATTGAAGGGACTTCGGCTTTTACTCTGAAGTGAGAAGAGAAGCCACTGGAGAGTATTTGGGATTTATCTTCTTTTCTAATGACTAAGAATGTTGAGAATCTTTTCATGTGCTTATTTGCCATCTGAATATCTTTGGTGAAATGTCCGTTCATATCTTTTGCTTATTTTCTTATTGTATTATTATTATTCATTCGGGAGTTCTTTATATATTCTGGATACAAGTCTTTTTTCAGATAAACTCTTTGCAAATATTTTCTCTGAGTCTGTGGTTTGGCTTTTCGTTATCTTAAAGTATCTCTCAAAGAGCAGACCTTTTTAATTTTGATGAAGTATAATTTATTAAATTTTTTCTTTTATGGATTGTATTTTTGATGTGATAACTAAGAAATTTTTTCCTAACTCAGATTTTTTCCTGACGAAGATTTTCTCCTATGTTTTCTTCTAGATGTTTCATAGTTTTAGGTTTCACGTTTAGGTCTATTGTCCATTTTTAGTTAAATTTTTTTTTTTTTTTTTTGCATATGGATATCCAGTTGTTCCAGCACCATTTGTTGAAAAGAAGATATAGTCTCCACTCAGTTACATTTGTACTTTTGTCAAAAATCAGTTGTCCATATATGTGTAGGTTTATTTCTAGACACTCTATTCTGTTACATTGACCTATTTTTTCTGTCTTTACACCAATAATATACTTGTGTTTACTGTTGATTTATGCTTGAAATCCGGTGGTTTTAGTTCTCAAACTTTATTCTTTTTCAGAGTTCTTTTGGCTATTCTGTTTTTTTGGTTATTGTTTGTTTGTTTGTTTGTTTGTTTTTGCATTTCCCCAATATTGGCATCTTAACAATATTGATTATTACAATACATTAACCCAGTCTATCTCTCCATTTATTTAGATCTTTAATTTCTCAGCAATATTTTGTAGTTCTCAGCATATGTCTTCCACATCTTTTGCCATATTTATCCCTAAGTATTCCATATTTTTATACTATTATAAATGGTGTTTTTTTAAAATTCTATTTCCCTTTGGAGAACTTTGAGCAGAAAAGCAACATAATCTGACTTCTGTTTTAACATGATCACTCTGGATATTGTATAGATAATGAAAGGAGGGAAAAGATAAAAACATGAATATCTATTAGGAGGCTACTGAAATAATTTTAAGATGAATGACTATTTTGGGACTGGACCCTAGTTGTGGCAATACGGTTGGTAACAATTGGTGGAATTCTGGATATATGTTGAGTTAGAGCATATACGATGTACTGCCAGATTAGATGTGGGTGTGAGAGAAAGAGAGGAACTACAGGTGACTTCAGGAGTTTGGGCCTGAGCAGCCTGAAGTATGGAGTTGCTATTAAACTGAGATGGGAAAGACTGTAGGTGCAAAAGGTTTTGGGAAGTTATTTAAGAGTTTAGTTTAGGTCAACCAAAGGTTTAATGTAAACCTAGAGTTGAGGATAAAGGTCTGAGATGGAGATATAAATTCAAGAGTTAGCCTATAGATCACATCTAAAGCCTTGAGACTAAATGAGATAGATCACTAAGAGAATGAGTATGAATAGAAAGAGGTACATGGACTGTGTCCTATTCCACTTAAAAGTTTTAGAGATTGGGAGATGAAGAACTGTATGTTATGCTATACCTTTAATCTTTTAAGTTAAGTAATTAACTTTCAGGACCCAGATAATTCCAAAAGTATGGACATTGGCCCATCTCCAGGACTAATTTATTTTAAACTATTATTTTTTACTATGAATATGCTTTTAAAAAATGTATGTCTTAAAGTACTCAAGACATAAACCTATAAGGAGGGAAACATTACTGGATTATAACAGAAAATGAGTATATAGTCCAATTTATAAGATTTTCATTGGTAGGGTTTTTGTTTCTTCTCAGTTGACAAACAGGATACTAATAATGTTCACTGTATGATGTGCTGATACAGACGATAATGAAATAACATTAGATATCTGAGTTGCACAAGAGTAGGCACTTATGAATATGGCTAAACTTAGTAGGATTATTCTTTTGTCAAGGAAGACGAATATATCTAATACCATCATTCTCCTGTAGAGGAAGAGGAGGTGACATACACAGTCATTGATCAGTTCCAGCAAAAGTTTGGTGCTGCTGTAAGTATTGCCCTAAATCATTCCCAGTATTGTCTGCATATTGGTATCATGTCTATGGCTCACAAATTTCTCTGTCATTATAAGATCAGTGATGTTTTTCCTAATACTTCAACAAAATATTTCAGTGCCTACTATATGCCAGATATTGTTCTGAGGTCTGGTAAAACAGTAATCCAGACAAAGTTCTAGCCCTCAAGGAGCTTACATTTTAATGCAAGAAAACAAACAAATAATTGTATATCAGCTGATGATAAGTGCTCTGAACGAAAATAAAGTGTGGTATGGTGAATAGAGTGACAGGGAGTTTCTATTTTACATAGGATAGACAGAGAAAACCTCTGTGAAGAGGTGACTTTGGAACACAGACCTGAAAGAAATAAGGGAGCTAGCTTTGTGGCTATCTAGGTAAAGAACTTAAAGAAGTTATAATAAACAAGTGCCAAAGCCCTGAGGCTGAAACACATTTGGCTGTGTAAAGGCACAGCAGGAAGGTACGTGTGGTAGAACTACAGTGAAGAGAGTGATAGGAAATGAAAGGTAACAGGAGGCAGATCAGATAGAGCTTTTTAGACATTATAAGGATTTTGAGTTTGACTTGAGTGAGAAGGACAGCCATTGGAACTTTTAGAGGAGAGTCAGAAATTCTTTTACTTATATTTTAAAAAGACCATTCTAGATGCTTTATTAGGCAATTTCTCTATAATGATATATTAATTTGAGACATGGCAGTAACTATTCAGCCTAGGGTACAGTACACAGATGGAATTCAGGGGAGTCATTAAGCTTTCTGTTTAGATGTCAGCTTATGCACGTGTGTGCATGGATGTATTTTTTTTAAGGGAGAGTTAGCTTTCAACAGATTCTACTATAAAACAACTTTATTGAGATATAATTCACATACCATAAAATTCACCAATTTAAAATGTATAGTCAACATTATTGTAATGGTTGTGTGTAGTGCTAGGTAGGTGCTAGAGTAATCAGGGGGATCACTTCGTGGATTGGATAAATGTCTAACTTTTTTATATTTAAGAAATAAAGAAATGGAAAAAACTGAAAACTTGTGAGAAACAACAACTTTTAAAAAATAAAATATTTGCGGTGATGGAGCATCAGAAAAACATAAATAAAATGTACAATTTACTGGTGTTTAGCACATTCACAGAGTTATATATCCATCTTCACCATGAATTTTAGAACATTTTCAATACCCCAAAAAGAATCCCCATCTTCCTTAGCCATCACCTCTAACCCCTCTCCAGCCCCCCAACCCCTGGAAACCACTAAACTATTTTCTGCATCTATGGATTTGCCCGTTTAGGACATTTCACATAAATAGGATTGTGCCATACATGGTCATTTGTGACTGGCTTCTTTTGCTTAGCATAACATTTTCAAAGTTCATCTATATTATAGCTCGTATCAGTATTTCACTTATTTTTATTGCCAACTATTCCCTTCTATGGATATATCACATTTCATTTATCCTTTCACCATTTGATGGACATTTGGGTTGTTTCTACTTGGGGCTATTATGAATAATGCTGCTATGAACATTCATGTACAAGTTTTTGTGTGGACATAAGTTTTCATTTCTCTTGGATAGATTACCTGAGAATGGAATTGCTGGGTCATGTAATAACTCTATGTTTAATTTTTGAGGATTGGTCATACTGTTTTTCAAAGCTGCTGTACCATTTTACATTTCCACCAGCAGGATATGAGGGTTCCAGTTTCTCCACATTCTTAACCTACACTTGTTGTTATCTGTCATTTTGATTATAGCCATCCTAGTGGTGTGAAATGGTGCCTCACTGTGGCTTCAATTTGCATTTCACTGATAGCTAATAATATCGAGGATCTCTTCATGTGCTTATTGGCTTCTTCAGAGAAATGTTTATTTTTTTGCCCACTTTTAAATTAAGTTACAAGAATTCTTTATCTATCAACAGATTCTTTAAAGGACCCATGACAACAACAACAAAACAATGGGATAAAAACTTTTGCTTTGGAAATTCAAAGAGGTAGTTGAGATTCTTATCAATAGGGAAATACAGCTTTTGGTCCTACTTTTGCAGCCTTTTTGTTGTTGATTGAGGATGGGACTGAAATTCAATCCCTCCCCCCGCCCCTTTTTTTTTGTATCAGTGATAAAACATACTCAGAAAGTAAAACACCTTATGCTCTCTGAAGGAAGATATTGTGTTTGTGTAAGTTACTATGTGCTTGTATTGTAGGGTAATTTACCTACCTGTAAAATAAAGAGAATCTTGTATCATGTAGATATTTTCCTAGTTGTAGATTAAGGATCTCAGAATTTTGTAATGTTTTGAAATCAGTGAACCAGCATGTGTTCCTGGGATACCACCCTTTCAGTTTTTGAGTAATTTAATGAATCCAAAACTTTAAGAGACCTGTTGAATTCTCGTTTCTCTGATTCTGAACAATAGATGCTGTGAGCCTCAACCACTATGTGAGTTCCCTTCAGGTACAGTAAATTGCCCTGTGCTAGGGTACTGTTTTTTGCATGAGGAATCTGGTCATAAAGACTAGAAATCTTTCTTTGTAGCATCAGTAGTAACAAAAGGTACCTGAGTTTTCAATTCTTATTAGCATTTGGGATATGAATTATTTTCTGGTTGTGGAATAATTTTGCAAAAACTAAAAGAGGATCAGAAGTGTTCAGTATGGGGGTGTGTGTGTGTGTGTGTGTGTGTGTGTGTGTGTGTGTGTGTGTGTTAAGCAGACTCTTATTTTGGATTAGTCAGATTTTGTGAATTAAAAAAATATGATCCACTTTGTTTATTGCTAATCATTTTACTTGTGCCATTCATGATGTCATAATTGCAAAATTAATTCCTTGGAGAATTTTATTTGCTTCTTTTTTTTCAGATGCTCCACATCAAGAAGCAAAGTGTCCTGAGTGTGGCAGCAGAAGGAGCTAATGTGTGTCGTCATGGGAAACTATGTTGGCTTCAGGTAAAAGATAGTTTTTTAAGAACTTCTTATTTTGAAATAATTGTAGATTCATTGGTAAATTTATTTTAATTGCTTTCTTTATGTTGCCGTTCTATAACTTGTTTGTAATGTCTTTCACTCTTTTAGTACTCAATTTATTCTTTTCCAAAGAAAAGAGTTTCTGTCTTTTTATAGGTTCGCTTATAATCATCACTGCTATCTCACGGACTGCTTGAGATCTTCTTTTCCACCTCTGTTCTCTCGCCTTAGATATACGAGGAGTTTCTCATCTTTCCTACCTGGTTGGTAGCTTTCTATAGCAGGTTTCTGAGACATTGTTTTTATTTTCCTGGACCTGGGATATGTCTGGTGTGGGTTACCATTATATCAAAAGAAGTTTGTAGTGAGTCTTGCATAGCTAGAGGTTGGGTAGCCACTTTTGGATCACACTCAGCAGCATCAGTATTTAAGAGGCGGAGGCAAGAAAACAGGCTGAATCCTCAACCAATGTCTTCTATCCTTTGAGTCAGGAACTACCTCCACCTACTGAGAGAATATTTTTTATTAGTATTGGCAATCTGCCCTCCTGAACTACTCCCTCTGGAATGTTTGCCTTCTTTAAGGAAAGGAATGGAGGTATTAAGCCCAGTTTTGCTCAAGGATTGAATTGCCTCTCTCTTGTTCCATGCACTTTCTAGGTAAACTTTAGCTTTTACATGACTAGGTTTGAGTTAGCAGCACAAATGCAAATTACTTAAAACAAACCTCTACAAGCAACAAAAGCAAAAATAAGCAAATCGGACTATATCAAACTAAAAAGCTTCTGCACAGCAAAAGAGGATCAATAAAATGAAAACACAACTCATGTAATGGGAGAAAATATTTGCAAGCCATATATCTGATAAGGGGTTAATATCCAAAATATATAAGGAATTCATACAATTCAATAGCAATAAAGAAAAAATAATAATCCAATTTAAAAATGGGCAAATGACCTGAGTAGACATTTTTCCATCAGAGAAATGTAAATCAAAACCACAACGAGGTATCACCTCACACCTATTAGGATAAAAAATACAAGAAATAATAAGGGTTGGTTAGGATGTGAAGCAAACTCTTGTATCCTATTGATGGGGATGTAAATTGGTAGAGCTGCTATGGGAAACAATATGGAGATTCCTCAAAATATTAAAAGTAGAACTGCCATATGATCCAGCAGTTCTACTTCTAAGTATATATCTGAAGGAAACAAAAACAAGATCTCAAAGAGATATCTGCATTCTTGTGTTCCTGTTGCAGCATTATTTAAATAGCCAAGACATGGAAACAACCGAAGTGTCCATGGATAGATAGATGGATAAAGAAAATGTGGCATATGTATACAAT
The DNA here is from genome assembly GCF_000151845.1 of Pteropus vampyrus. Classification (NCBI taxonomy): domain Eukaryota; kingdom Metazoa; phylum Chordata; class Mammalia; order Chiroptera; family Pteropodidae; genus Pteropus; species Pteropus vampyrus. The sequence continues at coordinate 7,028,571 of NW_011888800.1, read as the reverse complement.
GGAGTATTATTTAGCCATAAAAAGAAAGATATCCTGCCATATGTGACAACATAGATGAACCTGGAGGGCATTATGCTAAGTAAAATAAGTCAGACAGAGAAAGACAAATATAGAGAAAGGCACTTATATGGAGAATCAGAAAAAAACAAACTAATAGAAACAGAGAGTAAATTGGTAGTTGCTAGGGTTGGGGGAATAGGGGAAATGAGCGAAGATGGTCAAAGGTACAAACTTCCAGTTATAAGATAAATAAGTTCTGTGAATCTAACATACAGCATGGTGTTATAGATAAGTATTGGATACTTGAAAGTTGCTAAGAGAGTAGATCTTAAAAGTTCTCACCACACACATACACACAAAATAACTGTGAGCTGATAGCTGTGTTAACTACCCTTATTGTGGTAGTTATTTCATAGTATATGCTTAAATCATCACGTCATATACTTTAAACTTACACAATGTTATATATTAATTTTATCTCAGTAAAACTGGGGGTGGTAGTGGAAAGAAACCAAACCAAAACCTCTCTCTACCAAAAAAGTGGACTTCCTGGTAATA
>NW_011888800.1:6995604-7027963 GCF_000151845.1 Pteropus vampyrus | reverse complement strand
ATATATTAATTTTATCTCAGTAAAACTGGGGGTGGTAGTGGAAAGAAACCAAACCAAAACCTCTCTCTACCAAAAAAGTGGACTTCCTGGTAATATGGGCCTGGGCAACTGCAGGTTATTTCTTAATTTGTTCCCTTTGTCTAGGTACCAGAGGGGACATCCAATTGGTTAAATTGTCCTCTTTATGACTGGAAGTGAATTAATGGGCAAATTAATTTTCTCCAACCAGGTCCTTGGGCTTGCGTGTTTAATTATTTAAATCAAAGTATCATATACCCTATGTATTAAAAGCAAAAAAACAAAAAAAAAAATCAAATAACACTAAAAGGCTTATGAGGAAAGAAAAATCCCCACTCTACCTGCCACTTCAGAGATGCTGCCTTTTTTTTTTTTTTTTTTTAAGAATGTAATAACACTTGGATGGGAGACCGCCTAGGAATACCAGGTGCTGTAGGTGTTTAAAAAAAAAAGAAGAATGTAATAACAGGATTATTAAAACAGAGTACATTTGTATAGTACTTTACAGTTTACAAAGCACTTTGATAAATATTATTTTATTTACATTTTTTATTTTATTCTTTTCTGGGAGCCTTTTGTTGCAAATGTGAATCTGTTTGATATTGTCTCATGAAACCATTTTTTTCATTCTTTTATCTTTTTGCTGCTCTGATTGGTTGAGTTCCACTGCTTTGTCTTCAAATTGACTGATCCTTTCTTCTGCTTTGTCTCATCTGATGTTGAATCCCCTCTAGTGTGTTTTTTTTAACCATTGTATTCTTCAGCTCTGTGACTTCTATTTGGTACTTTCTTATATTTTCCATCTCGCTGTTAAAGTTCTCACTATGTTTACCCATTCTTTTCCCAGTAAAGCGAGCATCTTTATGACCATTACTTTGAACTCTTTATCAAGTAAATTACTTATCTCTGTTTCATTAAAATTTTTTCCTAAGATTTTATCTTGTTCTTTTGTTTGGAACATATTCCTTTGTTTCTTCATTTTGCTTGACTCTCTCTGTTGGTTTCTATACAGTAGATGAAACAGCAGCCTCTCACAGCCTTGACAGAGTGGTCTTGTGCAGGAGATGAACCTTGTCATTCAAGCCTGCCTCAACTCCTGTTTGTCTCTCAAACCTCTGTGCTTGTCCAAGCAGCCTATTGTATTTTTAATAGCTTCCAGTAGTTCTGTATGTTCCAAGACCTGTCATCATCCCAGAGGGGAGGATCTCAGCACCTAGATTCAGGCTGCTTAGAAGCCAGACCCTCAGACAAACTTTTAAAAGTATGCAAATATATATAGTCCTGTGGGACTGTAAGTGTAAGCCTTGCTGGCCACCACGGCCGGCAGTCTGAAGGTGTCCCCTGAATGGGAGTCAAAAAAATTGGGGCTCCAGATGAATGTATAAGCTCTTTTCTGGGTGATACTGACAAGCTTGAGCAAGGTAGAGAGAGAGCACCAAGATAGAGTCCACAGCTTACGTTTCTTGAGAGTAGCTCTGCAGGCCACTAAATGTGTGCTAAGCCTGAAGCCTGCCCCTCAGGCTGAAGCTCCAAGACAAGCAAAGAGGCCTCCTAAACAGAAAGACTGGGGAGTGTTCCCCAGTTTGCTGTCTGTATAGTACCCTGGGGGTGGTACTTGCCAAGAATTGTCTCTCAGATTGCCAGAGTCCCATGGGGACCCAGGAATGTAAGTCTCCCACCCCCAGCCACCAGATCCAGGTGATCAAGGGACATCCCCTGGGCAGCAGCCACAAAAACGGGCACCAGACACAAAAAAGTACAGAGGCAACTACTTTTAACATGTTGAAATATTTTTATTATTTCTCTTTTTCTAACAACATGCTTATTACTCTCTATTAATCAGTTTTACAAATTACTAACTTTTATTGTGGTAAACAAATATTTTGCTCCCTTATAGTACCCACACCTCCCGGGATACTCCTAATTTAGTTATATACCAATTTGAGTTAAGACAGGAATCAGGCTATATGTGATTATGACTGTGTTAACTATTGCTCGCTGCCGTACCAAGTAAGATTGTTTCTTTTCTTGCATACCTTTTTTGTTTTTCATACAATTGATAATTGCCTCATCTTAGTAGTCTTGTTTTCTTTGCACCTGTGACTAAGCTTTCCCATATCTTCCCCTCAGTATAGTTTTTCCACGTGCTTACCACTATCCTGCTAACTGTGCTGCATTTTTCTCCTGAATCCATCTTCCCTGGAGCCCTATATCCTCCTGTTCCAATACAGGCTAAAGTTTTCAGGACTCAAAGCTGTAGGGGAAGAGATACAGAGGCTCACTATTCAGTGTACAAACTTTCATTTTTCAGTCCACCACCAAGGCCTCCTCTATGTCTTACATTCCCAGCCCTAGAGCCTCTCTGGTTAGATTTATCCAGAGAATACATCTTCTGTCCTCTGTAGGAATAGTGGGGAATTGATGGAGATAACTTGGAGGCTTACTTCTCCTCCAGCCCACCCACACCCCATTCCCAGCTCCTTACTTTTATTAATATCGGCACATTTAATTCCTTAACCTTTATTTTTTTGTTTCTTTGTTTATTCTGTTTTGTTTTTCATACTCTGTTTCCATTCTGTCAGTATTTCCCACTGCTTTTCTTTAATTTGAAATTATTAAAGTGAATAATTAATGAATAGTTAATGAATAGCTAATTAATGAAGATATTTTCAGATGTAATGATATGTCTTAAGATGAAGGTAACAAATATTTGTTGAGAGTCAAAGTTTTTTTATATCCTTTGGCCTACTTCTCAGGGCCACATCTAGGAATCTATCCTAATTAATTCACAATATGAAGAAAAAACATGTGAGAACCTATTCATTTATTCATCTTGGTATCATTTATAATGGCGAAAAATCAAAAACCACTTACATAGTTAATAACAGATGTTACAGTACATCTGATAACTGTTAATGTGGCTGCCAAAAATTGATGATAAGCACTATATGGAAAAACGTTTGAAAGTTTATGAATGGGGAAAGCAGGATATTGATTTGAGTGCATATTATTAGAGCCATGTATATTTATTTGCATACAAAAAAATGGAGGGGAGTATTGTATGACATGCATTGATTCGCTGAAGAAATGTATAATGGCCATTCACGTGCCTGGCTCTGTTCTAGTTGTTGCATGTGTAGTGGTGAATCCGACATAATCTCTTTTCTCATAGAGCTTGTAGTCTAGCAGAGAATTATTTTCCAAACTTTCATTGAATACTTATTATTCACTTTAAAAGTGAGGATGTTAAATATTTTATCACATGCCTTTCTTGATCCTCAGAGCCCCTCCCCTAGTTCTTCCTTATCCTAACATGTATGTCTGGATGGTCTATTGTAGGTGGCTACAAATAGCCGAGTTTACTTATTCGATATTTTCCTTCTGGGAAGTCGTGCTTTCAACAATGGACTTCAGATGGTATTAGAAGACAAAAGAATTTTGAAGGTAAGTATGTGAACAGATTCCTCTGCTAGTAAACCAGCAGCCAGGTTCTAATTACTGTCTCTATCCTCTGATTCCTTAGGTTATCCATGATTGTCGTTGGCTTTCTGATTGCCTCTCTCATCAGTATGGAATTCTACTGAATAATGTTTTCGACACACAGGTACATGCAGGGAAACACTGAATTCAATCTGGCATGCATAGTTCTTATAGAACACAGGCCTTGTCCGATGAGTGGTTGAACATCTTATTGTGTGTGTGCCCATTTCTGCCCACTTCTGTAAGGTATTTGTACAATATGCAAGAACTTTTGGTGCTCGCTTTGGCAGCACATATACTAAAATTTGAATGATACAGAGAAGATTAGCATGACCCCTGCGTAAGGATGACATGCAAATTCGTGAAGTGTTCCATATATATATATTTTTGCATTCCATATTTTTAACCAATGTACTGTATACTTGAAACTAATTTAAATGAATAAATTTTTTAAAAAAGAATATTTGATGAACTATAAAAGCACTTCAGAAAAATTACTTAAAAGTATTTAGGATTTTTCCCCTTCATTTTGCTCCAGAATTTGTCAAATAAGGAGCAAGCTCCATACTCTGTAACATTTAGAAACAAACGATTTGAGGATTTTTCAGAAGTCTGACATGGGACGCTTGGTATGAAGTGAGCAATCACATCTCTGCCTTTACCACATATATTATCAGTTAAGGTTAGTGGCTAGGTGGCATCTAGCTCAGGGATACAGGTTGTCCCACATATGTACTAAAAGCTTCTTATGGCCCAGAATAGCCTGAAGATATATGACTTTTCTCTGCTCTAGAGGACCCTAGAGAAATGAGGAATTTCTAGACTATGCTAGCACTTGGAGCTGATTTGGCTGTGAGAGCAGTAAAACTACAGTTTTCATTATGTTTTTTTAAGATTCTTCTAGGTTTATGTCAGTGAAAGGGAGATCTTGAATATATAAGCCTTGAGCCTTTGGAGAGGGGTTAAACTAAAACGATGGCCAATTTTATGTTATATGTGGTTCAAGTTTGCTCTTTATGTATCCGCTCATAATAAATTTATGCCACTCCTCGTGTTTACATGTTCCTTTGGGCCTTCTTTCAGGATCTCTCAGAGATTGCTTCTGTGCTTACTCCAAAATGTAAGAGAATTGCTCATTGTTCCCTCGGGGCCATAAGGCTTTTTGATTAGACACCATATGTATTGTGTAATGAAGATATTGGCATATCTTTTCATGTTTTTCTTTTCAGATTTTCATATTGCAAGAAGCAGAAATTGAGTTTTTCCTGTTTGTTTTCTTTTAACATGGTGTATTCATTTCCTGTTGCTGTTGTAACAAATCACCACAAATTTAGTAGCTTAAATCAACATAAATTATTCTCTTAACAGTTCTGGAGATCAGAAGTCTGAAATTGTTTTTACTGGGCTAAAGTCAAGGTGCTATCAGGTCTGGTTTCTTCTGGAGAGTCTGTTATCCTGGCATTTTCAGCTCTTACCTGTATTCTTTGGCTTGTACTTGTACTCCTCCATCTTCAAAATGCGTCACTCTAGTCTCTGCTGCCATCGTCATATCACCCTCTCTTCTGACTGTAGTGAAAGCTCCCTTTGTTTACCTCTGATAAAAACACTTGTGATTACATTTAAGGCACGCTTGGATAGTTCAAGATACTCTCATCTCAAGACCCTTAACTTAATCATAATTGCAAAGTCCATTTTGCCATATAAAATAACATTCATAGTTTCTAGAAATAAGACGTAGATATCTTTAAGGGCCATTATTTACCCTACCACACACAGATAAAGAATTATTTCAATTCTTAATTTTATTAGCTTTCCTTACCAAAATTTTACCAGAGTTGCTAATAAGTAATAAAATAATTCTTGAATTTTATCTTTCTTTCCCCGTTCCCCAAAGGCACCAAAATGTAGTAAATGACCATAAGGCAGGCAAATAAAAGAAATGGAAAAAAAATAGACAAGGACACATTAAAGTTGGGTGATACTTTTTCGTTTTTCTCCCTAATTTTTCAAAGTTGACTGAAAAACTTTAAATTTTCTGATGACATTGCCTATCATGTGGGTTCTTAGGGAAAATGTATTTAAAGACATTTCTCTGACTATATTTATACTATTTCTGCCAGGACGTAGATCACTGTATGTATTCTACAGACTTGTCTGTTTGTCTTTTTTTACTGCCACAGGTGGCAGACGTCCTTCAATTTTCCATGGAAACAGGTGGCTTTCTTCCAAATTGCATCAGTACTTTACAGGAGAGTTTAATAAGACACCTTAAAGTAGCCCCCAAATATCTCTTCTTTCTGGAAGAGAGACAAAAACTGATTCAGGTGAGTATTAAAGAACGAGAAATGATAGCTGTCATATAAGCAATTGAGCATTGCTAAAATCTTAGTTGTGCCGAATGGGAACAGTTTGTTTGTGGTCTCAAGTTGATAAGAGCCAAGATCCAGATTTGTTGTATATCAATTATAAAGCATTCTGAAGTAAATTTTTAAGTTGGTACAAGAAGGGATTATATTGAGAATTTTGACTAAGGTGATGGAACAAAAATTATCCTAATTATTTCTCCCAAAGTAAGGTAGATTTTCTTTGGCTCCTGATAGTCTTACATGCAAACTTGGGTTATGACCACATGGCGACAGTTTTGGTCATATAAGCAAGTTTGCTGCCTCTTGTTTTAAATGAGAAGTCCTAATGTCTCCCTGTCTCTGTCTCTCTTTTTGTCTTTCACTTCCCCTCTCCCCGTCTCCCCTGAATCTCCCCACTCCCACATACTGTATACACAAAGTGTGTGTGTGTGTTCTCAGAAGGCTAGCCATAGAATGAAAGCAAAGATAATAATTGAAGAAAATGATAGTAATAGTGTTTTAAGTTAAGCAACACTTAAATAAACAGTTATTATCTTTAAGATTTTGCTTACTATTCAGAGAAAATTATTTTGGTGTCTCTAGGAAAATCCAGAAGTGTGGTTCACACGACCTCTTTCACCCTCCTTACTGAAAATTTTAGCCCTGGAAGCCACCTACCTGCTACCCCTTCGCTTGGTACTCCTGGATGAGATGATGTCTGACCTAACCACTCTGGTGGATGGGTACCTAAACACTTACCGAGAAGGCTCTGCAGACCGGCTGGGAGGCACGGAGGTAGGTGCAGCTCTCTGTGGCTGCATTTTGAGGACTTCCACTTCTGCCTTATTCCTCATCGAGGTCACAGTGATACCTACTCTTCACAGCTGCAGGAAATTACATGAGGCAGACTTGATGATAAATATTTCTGAAGGGGCTATAATTCGGGCTTATAATTTCCTTGAGCACTTTTTCATAACATTAAATTATGTTTCCAATAAATATTTCTGTCAAAGAATGGATAAATTTAAGATTTCATCAGTTACTTTTATGAAGCCAACAATATAAGAAAACTATACTCACAAGTTGGGAAACTATTGCCCAAAGGCCAAATCTGCCCCATGACTTATTTTTGTACAGCTCATAAGCTCAGAACAGTTTTTATGGTTTTTAAAGGATTGTAAAAGGATAAAAGAAAAAGTATACAACAGAGATAGTTTGCGGCTCACAAAGCCTAAAATACTTACTATTTGGCTCCTTACATAAAAAATTTGTAGGCTGCTGGTATAAACCATTCTCACTTAGAAATACTGATGCAGAATCCTAAATAAAATATTTGCATTTTGGGTACAAACCCCACTTACATATATTATACTTTTAATGTTTCACTAGATTCTAATTATGAACATGGTTCAATGTCAGAAAATTCTCCATTTTACTAGAGCCAAGAAAGTATTATGATTATCTCAGAAATGCTGAAAAAAATTATAACTTTTTCGTATTTTGCTCTCACTGTTTAACAAAAAAAGAACAACATAAAAATCCTTGCATATCTTGTTCCATTGAAGAATTTTAATGTTTTTCATTTATCATTGTAAAACCAAGGACAACTTTATAACTTTTTTGCTCTCATTATTTAGTTCTAGAAAATTATATTATTCCACATACAGTACTGATTAAAGTTGGAATGGATACTTTAACATGATAAAAGATATATAGATCTCAAGACTATGTAATGTTTAACTGAGAACACTAAAAACATTCTTGATTTAATATCAAGAAAAAATTTTAAATGGTGACTATCACCACTACTTTAATATTTTTGAAGCTATTAGGCAATGTAATTTTTTAAAAGATGAACTATAAAAACTGAACAGGAGGAATTAGAATTATGACATTCCTGTGATATAGCTGAAAACTGAAGAGAATCAACTGCAAAAGACAACCACAAACAAAAAGACACTTTAGTAAAGTGGGTACAAATATAACATAAAAATTAATAACTTTCATATATCCATATACAGAATTAGAAAATATAATGGAAGAAAACATCAATTTATAACTGTAACAAAAAGATAGATTACCTAGAAATAAGTCTAACGAAAAGATAGATTACCTAGAAATAAGTCTAATTAGAGATGAAAACATTAAAATATTACTGAATGACATAAAAGAGAACTTGAATAGGAACACTATTTTTAGCTATTAATTATTCCTAAATCAACTTTTGAATTTAACTCTATTTCAAGAAAAATGTTAACACCAGCATTATTTTGGGAAACTTTGATTGTAGAGGTTATAGAGATCAATAAGCATAAATAAGTCCTGTCAGATATCAAAACATATTATAAGTCTACACTAAATAAAACAGTTTGCAACTGGTACAGTGTAGGCAGATCAATGGAACAGAGTAGAGAACCCAGAAACAGATCCAATATATATCTACCAGTATGGTTTTGATAAAGGTAGAATTTCCTATCAATGAGAAAAAGATAATAATTCAGTAAACAGCCTTAGGCAATTGACTATTGTGGGGGAAGAGAATCAGAGTCAGATTGCTGTCTCTTTCATTACACCAAAACCAACTCCACGAATCAAGTATTTATGTAAAAAATCGAAATTATAAAATTATTGGAAAAAAACAATTAAAATGATCTCACAGTAGGGAATGCTTTCCTCTCTCCCCAACTTTATTGAAAAATAATTAACAAAATTAATTGTATGCATTTAAAGTGTACATCTTGATGATTTGCTATACATATACATTTGTAGAATGATTACCAAGATCAAGATAATTAACACATCCTTCCCCTCACATAGTTAACTTTTTTGTGTGTGTGGTGAGAATGCTTAAGATCTACTCTCAGCAACTTTCAAGTATATAATACCAAATTATTAATATAGTAACTATGCTGTACATTGTATCCTCAGAACTTATCCTGAAAGTTTGTACCATTGACTTACATCCTCCCATTTCCCCCTTTCTCCAAACCCTGACAACCATCATTCTATTTTCTATTTCTATAAAATCATTTTTTTTTTTAGATTCCACATGTAAGCGATATTATCCGGTATTTGTTTTTCTCTCTCTGGCTTATTTCACTTAGCATAATATCCTCTAAGTTCATCCACGTTGTCACAAATGGCAGGATTTCATTTCTTTATGGCTGTATATACACACACCACACTTTTTTTTTGCAAAAAATGGAATCTTCTTTATTTTTATGTTCCATTGGTCTATTTGTCTTTCCTACACCTTCTTAATCCATTCATCCATTAATAGACACTTGAGTTGTTTCCATATATTGGCTATCGTGAATAATGCACTGTAAATGGGAGTGCTGATATCTCTGTAAGACAGTGATTTATTTCCCTCAGATATATACCAAGATGCGGTATTACTAGACGTCCATATCTGGTAGCCCTATTTTTAATATTTTTGAGAGACTGCCATACTGTCTTCCATAACGGTTGTACCAATTCATATTCTCACCAACACTGTATAAGAGTTCTCTTTTCTTCATGTTCTTGCCAACACTTATTATCTCGTCTTTTTGATAATAGCCATCCTAACAGTTATGAGGTGATATCTCATTGTGGTTTTGATTTGCATTTCCCTGATGTTTAGTGTTGTCGAGTATCTTTTCATATACCTATTGACCATTCGAATGTCTATTCAGGTCCTTTGCTCATTTTTAATTGGACCATTTTCTCTTTTGCTATTGAATTGTATGGGGGTGATGTTTTTCTGTGCAACACAGAAATACTCAGAACTCTTAAAAGATTAATAAATATGACTTTAAAATTTTTGTATAGCAAAAATACTGTGAACAAAGTCAAAAGGCAAATAACCTGGGAAAAATTATTTGCCTCATTATCAAAGAGGAAATTTTCCTAATATATCCATTATTTTAGTTAGTATTTGTGTAATCACAGTTGAAAAAGGAGACTTACTTTTTACTGTATAATTTTGATACACACACAATACACACACAAAACTGGATTCAAAATATTTACTTGAAAAATACTACTACTGTAGTTGAAGACACTAGAGGGTACTATAAGAACACATTTGAATAGAATCTCACTTGCCAAGTACTGTTAAGTACTGCAGAAGTGATCTTAAGGAGCATATTCAGAAGTTTAGTTACAGTGGACTTGTGTTTATTTTCTTTTCTTAGCCTACATGTATGGAGCTTCCAGAGGAACTACTTCAGCTCAAAGACTTCCAGAAGCAGCGCAGAGAGAGAGCTGCAAAAGAATACAGGATGAATGCACAGGGACTCCTAGTAAGGACAGTGCTACATCCAAAAAAATCAATGACAGAGACAGCAGGGAAAGAGGGAAAAGTAAGAGGTTTCTTACTTTGTGAAAATTCTAGGCTAGATAAAGCTCCAAGTTTTATATCCCATAAATATGTAAATTTACTGAAAGAAGCTAAAAGTAAACAAACTACAACAGAACCTCCGCATTTACCTACCATAAAGGAAGAAGCCAATGAGGATACCAGTGACAAAGTGATTGGCCCTGAGTCACAGGGGTCGGAGGATCAGAGAATAAATCAAAAAGAACACCTTAAGATACCGAAACAGGAGTTTCAGACAAGTTTATCTTTGAAGGAGGAGATAGAACAGTTACTGATGGAGGAAAACAAGGAAGATTTAAAGTGCACCAAACAAGATATTTCTGTGTCTCCTTCTCTTCCTCAGGAAACCAGAGAGTCTCCAAGTGACACCTTTCATCCTTTTAGAAAAGCTCTGCTTTCTACACTTCCTCCCTTGGAGGAGACTGATTCCTGGATAAATCCTTCAAATCTGCCTTAAGAGATCTATAATTTGTTCTTGAGGCCACTAAAGTGGCTCATTTCACCAGCCATCAGGGCTTTCCTCAGTGCCTAAGTTTCTCATGTTGTAAATTTAGTTAAGCTTTGTCATAGGCTTTGGGGAAAATTATATCCTCTTACTTATTCCTACATTCCTGGGGTTTGATTAGGATGGAAATGAGTAAGTTAAATAATGGAAGAAATAAATTTTCTGATGATGTCACAGGGCAGAAATGTTCCCAGTAGCCAAAGTGAATTATTTCTCATAATTTGGATTTAGAGGATTTGAAAAAGGAAAAAATTGGAGGCTTAATGTCTGGAAGAATCTATACTTTTAAAATTTTGTTGTCTTTTTTTGTTTGAAGGTGGTTAGTAAAACTCTTTGCCATAAGTTTAAAAATAATCGATACTTGAAAACTTTATTAGTACTCTTTTCATTTTTAAAATACTAACTTTAATTTTTCAATTATATCTCAATAAAGCTGAAAAAATATTAACTTTATTTTTGGATTTTGAATGCTTTGTCTGTCTCATAGACAAATATTCGTTAATGTTATTATAGGAATCAATATCCCAGTTTTAATTTTTTTAGACCATTTACTTTTAGATTTTGTCCATTTTTCTAACATAGCAAGATTTCTTTTTAGTGTGTCTATTATGTAAACTTGAAGTTTGATTCTACTCTATTTGCCTGGATTTGGTATACTTTCTTAGGGTGAAAAGAAGGTAGTTTGTACTGAGCCTTTTTTTATATTGAATACTTTCAAGTTTCTCACATTCATTTGTGTAATAACCAATAAATTTGTTTTGGTATTAGGTTATCTCTTTTCTTATTTGCGTCAGGGTAGGAATAAATTGGAATATGTCTGGATTTCTAGGTTTAGAGTCTAGTTTAGAAATCTATAATATGACTTTTTCAGGACTATATTACTTATTGCACTTAGGGAAAACTTAAGGACCGTCTATGATTAGGAACATCCTTGTCTGCACCAGTTGATTGTGAGTTCCACCAAAAGAGCTGTGCCCTTCCAAACTCCAGAGCCCAGATCTAGTCTAACATTAAGATGATGGTAAGCCCAAGAACAGTCAGCTCAGCCCTGCATTTGCTGCGTCTCACTTTGTCTTTAGCTTAGAAAGTCACTTCGGGCCAGGGAGGTTTCTGGTTCATCTTGGATAAATGCAACTTCAGGTTGAGCCCAGAATGTGGTTAATCTAGGCTTACTCCGGTAAGGGCATGAATTCCTGTAGAATTCCTGGAATTGATTTAGCTTTATGCCCCACACAACATATATACATACAAGTTACAAAGAAAAATGTAAACATTATATTCTTCATGTTTAAAAAAGAATTCTTTTATTATATATGTTTTGTTACTATACTTTTAAAAAAACACACAATGGGATTGTGTTGGTCCTTTGCTGCACCGCTCAATGTGGTAGCCACTAGCCATGTGTATTTAAATTTAAAATTAAATTAAGTAAAATTAAATAAAATTTAAAATTCAGTTCATCAGTTACACCTGCCGTATTTCTAGTATTCAGTAAATATTCTCATGTGCCCAGCAGCTATCATATCAAACATCACAGATGTAAAACATTTCCTTCGCTTTAGAAAGTTCAATTGTACCATGCTATTTGAGAAGTCCTTTGACTCCCAGAACTAAATGAACCTTTGGGTTTCATTACAGTATTTTCTTAGGGCAACACTTGTATTCTTGGAACCCATTTTTCTCCACATCCTCATCTAGCCTGGAGTGCCTATCTAAATTTCATGTGTGCAGTCAGATCCTATCATGAAGTTCTGTCTTTTGCTAGATAGAGTTTAAAAAAGTCCCGGGGTCGTTCAAGCCTGTTGCTAGCCCTCTGTGCCATTACTCAGATTTTTTTGTCTAAAATTTGCCCAGAATCTTGGGAAATGCTGGGTTCTTGTCCCAAATCCATCAAGTTCTTTATCCCATATTATTCTAATTGAGAGCTCATAAAACCATACCGACTGTTTTCCCAAACTCTTGGGATTTTTGCTTCAGTCTACACTATTCCCTTGCATCCTACTCAGGTCTGACCTTTCTGATCTGACCTTTCTGTACATGACCAACAATTAAATATTCCTACAAGTAATTTGAACTTTTTAGTTTGGGACTTAGAAAACAGAGATAAATGACTTCCCTGAACAAAAATGCAGCACTAAGAATACATCAAGTGTTTCTTGCTTGTCGTCATTCAATGTTCTTTTAACTACAGTGTGAAAAATCACTGCAGCAGCATCGCCTCCAGTCTGGATGTGGGCTTGATAAATCCCAAAAGGACGCAATAGAATTTTAATGCCCTATTGGCATCTCATTGTTTTGACAGGGTCCTGCAGCAAACTGAGATGAGGCCTAGAGCAAACTAGAGAGCTTGGGGGTGACTAGCCAGGTATACTTATCAAAAAGGCATTTACACTGTATTATAAAAGCAAACGCTTTATAAAAAATTTAGAAAATAAAAGGAAACATATAACTATCATCCCACATTGTACAACCCTTCCCAACATTTTTGCATTTTTCTCTCGATTTTCTCTCATTCTTTCTCTCCCTACTCACATATATATTTGAAACACAGTCACAATTATACAATAAATACATTTATTGTGCTTTTTATATCATTTATTTTTCCATTTTATAATCCTAACAGCTAATATTTTTAATAGATGTTTTATTTTTTTAGATGTTTCATTTTAAAACTTGTGTTGTTAAATAGAATTTGGAAAATAAGAAAAAATTTACTCTTATTTCTCTAACCTGATAGAAAAAGCAGGTAACATTTTTGTTAATTCCAGTGTTTGTGCACAGATTTTTCACTCTATATGGTTGTAACCATACACATACGTATATGTAGCCTGCCTTGTGAATGTTCCCCTACTGTTACCCAACCTTTGTAAAGATTTTTAATGACAGCGTAATACTTCTAAGAGGATGCAGTGTGGTTTAACTGTATTTTGGTATTTTGAGGTTGTTTCCAATTCCTTACTTTGCGCTTTTTTTTCACAGTTTCTTCCATGTTTTGAATCACTTTGTTAGAATGAAATTCTAGAAATAGAATTAGCAGGTCAAAGAGGTTTTCTTGTTTTTGTTTTTAGAATGTTTTTGCAGCTCTTGCTAAGTTATTTTACAAAAGCATTAATTACATTGCCACTTCCAATTTTTGTAGAAATGATGCACCATTGAGAGCATTAGATTTTTTTCTTGAGCAGCATGGCATACTTTTGACTTTGAAAATTCTTTTTCATCCATAAATCTGAAAGGTTTATTGTCACTTTCTATAACTTACCTGCATTGCATGCTATGATGATTAATGAGAACATAAATGTTGGGAACACTTGAATCCCTGGTCTCTAAGTAAGGACAATTTTTGGGTAAAATATTTTAATCATAGAAACCCTAAAAAAAAATCATAATCTATATACTCATGATAAGAGATATCTTTAAAATATCTTCCATGTTCTCATTAGGGATATTATAGAAGATTATGTTTATTATATGAAATAAAAATCTTAGCTAAATTGCTAGGTTTACCCTAAGACAAAGTTTAACACATTCTATTTCGCATACTCGTAGGAATTGAGCTTTTGTCTCTATAATAGAACTCCTCAAACAGAAAGAACTGTCAAATTGTAATCATGGCATAATCATCAACCCAATCTTAAAATAATATGTCATTTCAAATAAAATGTGTAGGCTATGCCTCAATTTAGTCAGGCGTGAACAGCATTTTTTAAACAATGGAATTGAATAGAAAATATCAGAGTGCATTACACATGGTAAGGGAAAGTATCATTTTGTGAAACTTTTTTTTCCTCAGTTGTATGCCTGAGGCATGTGTGCTTTAATTGTTGGTTGCAGTAAAACAAACAAACAAACAAAAACAAAAACAACTGAAGATAAGCATAGAAGAAAATTTATATCTTGAAATACTTATGCAATAAAATGAGGAAAGATCTAAAATCAATGATCTCAGCTTTCACCTTAAGCTAGAAAAAGAAGAGTAAATTAAATTTGGCATAAGTAGAGGATGAAATGAATAATGATAAGAGTAGAAATCAATCAAAATATCATAATTAAAAGTGGATGAAGAAAATGAATAAAACCAAAACCTGATCCCTTGGAAAGATCAATAAAATTGCTAAACCTTTAACCATACCAACCCAGAGAAAAAAAGACACAAATTATCAATATTAGGAATGAAAGAGAGATTATCATTACAAAAACTACATATATTAAAAGGATAACAAGGGACTGCTATGAACAATTCTATGCCCACAAATTGAATAGCTCAGTTGGAACAGACAAATTCATTGAAAAACACAAATTATCAGAACTTATTCAAGAAGTGATAGAAATCTGAATAAACCTAAATCAATTAAACAAATTGAACTCATAATTTAAAACCTTTCTTCTAGCAAACTTTGTACCCAGATAGCTTTCCTGGTGAATTTCTATCTAAGAGAGCAATAATACCACTTCTTCTAGGAAATAAAAAAGGGGTCACTTCCCAACTCATTTTATGAGGCCTGCATTACCCCGATACCAAAACCAGACAACAACATTGCAAGAACACCATAGACCAATATCCTTCATGAACAAAGATGAAAAAGTCTTTAACAAAACATTAGTAAATAGAATCCGGAAACATTATAAAGAGGAGAATATGTAATGATCAAGTGGATTTTATCCCAGGAATGCAAGTGTAGTTTAACATGAAAATGTAATGTGTCATATTAACAGAATAAAGGAAAAAGACCATCTGATTATCTCAATAACTACCAAAATTTTTTTTTGACAAAGTTATACATCCATTCATGGTAAAAAACAAACAAACAAAAAACAATCAAACTGTCAGCAAATTAGGATTACAAGGGACTTCTACTTAATAAAGTTCTTATTAAAAATCCTATTACTGACACCAAAGACACAAGCAACAAAAGGAAAAATAAATTAATTGGACTTCTTAAAAATTTGCATTTCAAAATAGTAAAAAGGCTACCTATAGGATGAGAGAATATATTTGTAAATCATATATCTGATAAGAGATTCATATCCAGAATGTATAGAGAACTCCTGAAATTCAACAACAAAAATACAGCTTGATTCAAAAATGGGCAATGGGCTTGAACAGACATTTCTCCAAAGAAGATATGCACATGGCCAAAAAGCACATGAAAAGATTCTCAGCATCACTAATCATTAAAGAAATACAAATTAAAACTACAATGAGATACCACCTCATACCCATTAGGATGTCTAGTACCAAAAAACTGAAAATAGCAAGTGTAGATGAGGATGTGGAGAAATTGGAATGTTTGTGCGCTATTGGTGGGAATGTAAAATGATGCAGCTGTTGTGGAAAACAGTTTGGCAGTTCCTCAAATACTTAAAAATAGAATTACCATATCATCTAGCAATTCCACTTCTGGTATATACCCAAAAGACTTGAGAACAGAGTCTTGAAGAGATATTTACACCCCATGTTTATAGTAGCATTATTTCCAATAGCTAAAACATGGAAATGTCCATTCATGAATGAATGCATAAGCAAAATACATACATTCAGGTAATATGAATGTTCTCTATCTTGATTACCATGGTAGTACACATTCATTGAAACTCATTGAACGGTACATGGATTTAATTGTGCATAAACTATGCCCAATAAATTTTATTTTAAAAGCATTTGGAAACTATTGGTCTAGTCGATATAGGGGAAATAAATAATCATTAGGGTTAAAGTATTTTGTTAAATGATATCAATGAACAGAAGAAGCAAATATATGTTGCTAATATAGTCAGATAAAATTTAAACAAAATTTAAAAAGGAACAATATAAAGTGCTTATAGTGCAGGTAGAAAAAATAAAAGAAACAGTAATATATGCACATGGTTATAAAATAAATAGCACAGAAGGGCTTATAATGAAAATAATTATCTCCTTGCCCTATCCTTTCCCCATCTCAGTAATTTTTCCCAGAGGCATCCACTTTTAATACTTTAATCCCCCTCTTTTTACCTCAGTGAACTAGAATGTAAACTGATATGTAATATTTGATGGAAGGCATTTAATTGTGATGTAAACCAGAAGTGCCAGTAACTTAAGCCTAAAGCTGCTGATCTCTCTCCACATTGCCACAATAGCCTCTCTGATTTGTGTGAGATACTTCCACATTCTGGAGTTCTCAAATTCCCCAAAGTACATTCTTGTTTATAACTTGAAAGCCACCTGATGGCTAAATCCGAATGTTTTAAATAAAAAGCTTTGTAATGGAAACAATTTCTAATGAAAACATCCTTAGAAAGGGCCAAACGGCAAATTCCAGGAATGAGGGAAAGAAGTTCTGTTCCTTATTGTGTAACTTGTTGGGATGCCATCCATAGTTTGCTTTTCCAGAAGCCATTAAAATAGCAAAATCTTTATAGAGAAAGGAAACTCTTCCTCAGCTCCTCGTTATGAGAAGGCAATCTTAAAAGAAGTGAAATGTGAAGGAAAATATTACATGTATGAGTATGTGTACTTGCCTTTAAAATAGAGAACACTGAACTGTGGTTGTAAAGCTGCCTTACTGCAGTGTCTCACATAGTAGGCTTCATTCATGTATTCATTAGCAATTAACTATTTTGGAATACCTTTTGGAGCCAGGCTCTGGCTGGGTTGGCTTGGGGAATCAGAGATAAAAAGACACAATCCCTACTCTCAAAGAACTTAGAGCCTGGTGGGACATGTACAAAAATTTAAATTGAAACAATAGTTAAATTCAAGTTGGAGTTGGGGTGGGACAGGAAAGGCAGAGTAGCTTTTGAGGACGTAGTACTTGCCCTGGAACTGAGGTGTGTGTCAATGGGCTTCTTAAGAGGTAGGGTAATGGTGCTTTTTGGGTAAGAGAACTACAAGGAATTCAGAATGGCAATAGAGGAAAACATACGTGTGATGGTGAGAGGTGAGGCTGGGAAATAGGGTCCATGTGCCTGTTATGGCTTTTTGGTCACAAGCAAAAGAACTGTCTTCACTAATGTAAACAAAAAGAGAATTTATTGGAAAGAGAGTAGCTCACAGAATTGACGGGAAAGCTGGAGAACTAGGCTTGGAAATAGGATCAAAGGTAGCTGCGGAACTCTAGGCAACAGGAACTACTTAACTGTCAGAGTGAATGAGAGCCAATTCCTTTTTTTTCATTCCTACATTATTTGACTCAAAATCCTGAGAGAATATAGTTGACCTTGTGTTGACCTCAATGGACCCACCCATCGAGGGCACTCTGATTTATAGTCCTAACCAACACTGCCCACAATGGGGAAAAGGTAATTTCCAAAAGAAATCTAAGTGCACCTCCTAAGGAAGGGGGAATTGAGGATATGCCTTGTTGAGTTTAAATTTTATCTTATAGCCTAAAGGAAACCATTGAAAAATTATGAATAAGAAAGTAAGAAAGGGGGTGGCTCCATAGTGTAGTGGTTAGTACGTCTGCTTTACACGCAGAAGGTCCTGGGTTTGCACCCGAGGTGGAGTCACGGACCATACCGGGGGGTGCACCAGGCCCCAAGTGCACACCACAAGTGTGTGGGAGGAGATGCCCTGCCTGCAGAGATCCAGTTCTCAAGGGAAAACAGCAACATCCATAGGTCAGGGATGGAAGTAGGGGGTGGAGGGTGCGAATTAAAGAGGGGGAAAAAAAAGAAACTAAGATGATCAGAAATGTATGTTTTAAATCATCCCGGTTTAAATTGGAGGATGGACTGAAATGAGGGCAAGAATGTATGGGGGAGACTTGTTTAAAAACTCTTGTTTTAATTTAGGTGGGAGATGGTGAATGCTTGAATTTGATAGGGGACACAGAAGTTGGTAGGATGAAGAGTAATACACATATGAAAGATATTTAATCTATTACATACTATAATCTCTTTTACCTTTATTAAGTCTTAGTTCTACAAGGATATATAGTTAATGTTTACCACTGGTTCTTATGTCAATGACTCTCTAGTCATTTTGATTGTCTGAAGATATTTCTCTAGTAGATTCATTAGCAGGGGCTCATTGGTGCATGATTTCTTGCATGATGTAAAAATTTATCTGTGCCCTTAATATTTAAAGATCAGTTTTGCTAGACATAAAATCCTTGATTCATATTTTCTTTCCTTGAATGTCTTAAATAGGTTATTCCGTTTTCTTCTGGCACAGGATATTTCTATTGAAGTCTAAATATGCTAATTTAATTTTATTTCTAATCTTATGTCATGTGGTCTTGTCAAAATGCCCAAAGTATTTTTCTTTTTCATTAAAGCCAAATAATTTTACTAGATTATATTTTGGTATTGGTCATTGTGGATCACCATTGTTAAGATATACAGTGCAGTTTTGCAACATGTAGTTTTAAGCTTGTATTTTTAAATTTTAGAAAAGCTTTTTTAAATTATATTTTTTGTATTTATTCTCCTCTTACTTCATTTTTATTCTTTAATGACTTCATTATCCATATGTTGGATTTTCTTTGCCTGTCTTTAATATTTGCCACTTTCTCTCAAGTTCTTTAATTTTCTTCATTTCTTTTATATTCAAAGAATGTTCTTTTTTATCTACTTTTTCTTAATATACCCATTGTATTTATTTGCTCTTGTGTTCATTCTAGTTGGGTCTTTTTTTTATATTTCTAGTTCTTTGGGAGCTTCTGTCACCTAATTTCTGAATATTTCTAATTCTGACTTAATGTTCTTTCGTATCTTGAATAATATTCTTAATGCCTTTAAGCTTTTTATACACTAGTGCATCATTAGCATGTTAAATTTTTTTTTTCCAGTATTTCTTTCTTGCATTATTTCATTGGGATGTTAGTATGCTCCTTATTCTCTCTCTTTTTTCTTATAATGAACTTGTATGGAATTTGAGTAGCACACTTTTCTGTTACCCATATTTATGTGAAACCAATTTTCCTAAAATTTTGGAAGGAGGCTTGGTTCAACTGTCTTTTTTAACTTCTCAGAGCTCCTTCTTTTGTTGTTTTTGTATAGTGTTAAAATGAGGGTAGTTTGCTTTCTGAGATATCCTGGCTTTAGTTTCTTACCCCACTTTCATCAGGACTTACTCTTTCCTTCTTTTTTTGTTGTCCCTGCCCTGCTCAGTTTCGATTCCATTTCCAGCAGTTTCTTCTCAGTGTGGGACCCTACCCTGGAAAGGAGCCGTGACTGGTTATTTCTCAGAATATAGGATCTAGACTGCTCCAGCCTGTATAGCCCTTCATACTGTGAGAGCCTTACACTCACTTGCTATTAGAATGATTTCTAGGGAATTCCTATTGACTATTTTAGGATTTTCTTCTTAGAGACTTCAAACGCTCCCATTGTTTCCCTTTGCTTTTTTTTAAATGGATGCCAATAGTTCTTAGTGGTTTGTCCCCACCTGCTTGTAATTTCAGGTTTATGGGATACTTTGTTACCTAGTTTTACTGAAAATATTGTCCAAGGACAATGTAAATATATATATGCCTTACTGTTAAAGTGTACAGCTAAAACTTATTGGATTTCGTTAACCAACGTCACCATAAAAAAAAATTAATTAATTATTTTTTTAAAAAGAAAGAAAATATTGTCCAAGGATTTGAGGTTTTGCTATCTAATTATAGGGTTTAAGTAGGGGAATTTGGGAAGATCTAAAAACTATGCCACCACAACCATTGCTGCCATCTTCCCAGCATCTTAGTATATACTTTTCACTGAAAGGTCTATTACTGTGGCTTCCTTCTTGGGTATACTCTCTCAGATCACTTGTTCTGAGGGGACACAGCTGACATGTCAGGAGAATACTCATGGAGAGGTCAACTGGGCAAAGAGCTGAAGACTTCAGCCAACATCCTCTGAGGAACTATGTCTTGCCACCAACCACAAAAGTGAGTTTGCAAGCACATCCTCCCTAGTCAAGCGAGCAGATGACTGCAGGCCCAGCCAAAAGCTTGGCTGTGACCTCATGAGAGACTCTGAACCAGAACTACCCAGCTAAACTGGATTCCTGATCCTTAGAAACTGTGAGATAAATGTTTGCTGCCTTAAGTATTAAGTTTTGGGGTAATTTGTTACCCAGTAACAGATACCAAATACATTTATAAATAGATGATTCCACTTTGTGGACCTAGATGTCTTGCTGACTTCAGTGATGTTTTTCCAACATTTTATTATAGAAAATTTCAAACATGCAGCAAAGTCACAAGGTTTTACAGTGAACACCAATGTACCCACCACCTAGATTCTATTAACATTTTCCTGTGGCTTTTAATGGCATCACATAGAACTTGTAGGAAAACATTCCATCTGTAACATTTTAAAATATGTACCAAATTATGGACTCCAAGGTTGTCACTTTTCAAGGCAAACTGTTTCCCTTTTTAGACAGTACTGCTTATTTAAATCTTCTTCCTTATTTTGAGTTGAAATTTGTTTTAATTTTCCATCTGTTGATCCTCCTATGGTGCCATAGAGAATAAATCTATTCCCTCTCCCTACTAGTAGCTATTTGGCTATTTGGAGACAAATGTTATGACTTCTCTGAATCTCCCTTTCTCCCTAGTCCATTCACTTCTTGTCCTTTCTCTGTTCTGCTGCTTCTGCTGTTTTTCATGATTCCAGCTACTGGGGAAGGTATTCACGCAGCACCCCCATTTTGCCCTAGGTACATCTCCAACATCGATTGCATCTCTCCCATGGCTCTATTACTAGCCTGACAGTTCTGCCATGCTTTCAGCTTCTCCATGGTTTCAGCTTCTACTGGCCCTAGTAATACCACTTCTCTTTGTTCCTCCAGCCAAAGTGCAGTAGTCTTTCTGCTGTTGAAAATCTCTGGACTGCTTCACCATCCACCGTTGGCGTCTCATCTCCTTCAACAGCTGTGTAATTAATTTCCTGCATTAAATTTTCCCTATTTCAAATATTTAGGGTACTTTCTGTTTTCATAATTAGATCCTGACTGATACAAGAGTATACCACATAATTTTTGAGGAAGATATGTCATAAGAAGGTACCTGTAGTGCTTACCACAATCGTCTGTGATTTCTACCAGAAACAAGAAATTGTATTGCAGAGATTTATGTTGTTTTATCTGTGCCTTGCAACCCATGGAATGCATGAAGTTATAAAAGAAGCCCTGTTTCCAGAGATGCCATTGAAATTAGATGAGGAAAACTTACAATAATAGCATTTTGGAAAATGGCATATTAATGAATTATAACTATAGGAAAGGAAATAGTCTTTGGAGTGATATTCTATAAATGAGATTAGAAAAACTTGATAACCAAGGAGGAATTAGTAAATTAAAGTCAGGCAGAGACCGAAAAGCTGAATGTACATTGAAAATCTCCCTTCGGTAATTGAAAAAAAGGCCCAGTCGTCATGAAATGTAAACACCAGTAATATTGTATGATTCATTTTTAATGTTTAAAAAACAATAGGGAAATCAAAGCATTGTGAATTAGTAGTGCTTCTCATTATATGACATGGATTAAATATTCTATTTATTGTAATTTTTACAAACTCTCAATGGTGCGTTATTGTTATCTTCATTCATCTCTACACTGCAGATGCTGAATACATAATGAGAATTAGAGATGAATGAGGAATAAATACGTGAACTTCAAAAAATGTTTCTGGAAATCACCATCATGCAACTATGATCTCAATGTTAAATAAAATAGTGGAATAAATATTTAAAAAGAAAAAATGTGTAAACCTCTAAAGGATGAAGGAATTCTGACTAATCAACAGCAGTGATGAATTATAAATAGCAGACTTTGCCAGACTGGCGTGAGTGGTTTTCTGGGGGGTTTTTGGATTTTAAATTCCAGGAACAAGAGAAGAAAAGAAGTCTTAGATATTTGAGACAGGGCTATCAGTAAAGCATTTTGATCTAGCATCTTGTGAAATCTCAATTACGAAATTAATTTATAGTGTTTTCCAGGTGAGAGTGGTAACTGGAAACTTTCGAGGAAGACTTAGAGGAACAAATGAGCAATGGCAGGGAATTTTTAAAAAACTTTTATTGTGAAATATACGTAGAAATTTATGTAATAAAAATGTACTGTTTAAAGAAAAATCTAAAGTGAACACACAGTTCAAGAGCTAGAACATTGCCAGTACCGTAGAATCTTACCTGGTATTTGTTTTTCATCACAATTCCCTTCCACCTCCCCATCTCTCAGAAATTCTCATTATCCTGACTTTTATGGCAAACATGTTCTTACATTTTTTTAGTGTCACCATCTACCTGTGAATTCCCCAAAGGGAAAGTAGCTTTGCCTGTTTTGAACGTTATAAACATGTAATCATACTACATGTATTCTTTAGTATCAGACTTCTTTTTATTCAATATTATTTTGTCATTATATATTGTGTGTGTCTATGTCTCATTCATTTTCACTGCTGTATGGTATTCCATTTTTGGCATATACCACAATTTATCTACTTTATTGTTGTATATTAGCTTTGCTGCAGTAAATGACCCCTCAGTTCCACTAACTTCAATAACAAATATTTGTTTCTTGCTCTTAATACTGGTAAATTGTATCAACTTACATTCTTTTCCACACGTTTTCTCATTTCAGGACACAGACTAAAGGAGCAAACTGACTGGGACATGCGTTTTTGTGGCAGAGGTAGAAGCAATAGTTCTGACAGAAACTCATTAAGACTCTTATGGAAGGATGTAGTACATATTATGTCTGCTCTGCTCACATTCTATTGGCCAAACATGTCTCATGGCCAAGCCAAAAGTCACTTAGGTGGTGTGTATACTCCTCCCACAGGAGGCATGGCAAGTCACATATTGGGGAGAGATATATAGTTTTTTCAAAGGAAAGGTAGTGCAATTTACCACTACTATCAATGTTCCCATATTTGGTTTATCACAAATAGTGTTACTATGAGTTTTCTTGTAAATGTATCCTGATGCGAATGTGCATGAAATTCTGCAGGAGTAAAATTGCTAGTTATGTGTGTTTTCAACTTTACTAGACAATGTCAAACTGTTTTGCAAAATGGTTTCACTGATTTACACATCCACTAACTGTATATGAGAGTTCCAAATGTGCTACATCCTCACTGACTGTAGGTATTGTTAGTCATTGTAAATTTTAGGTAATATAATCTGGTAAGTAGTTGTAGCTTGGCGTGACTTAATTTGCATTTCTCTAAGTATTAATGAGTTCGTTTGGCATTAAAGTTTTATACTTTTTTCCATAGAAGTCTTACATACACATCTTTTATATCTAGAAGGATGAATATACTGTTTTATATACTAATTGACTAGGAATTTTTTTAAGACCCTGTTAAAATCTTTTGCCAATTTTTCTATTGAGTGCCTTTTACTTAAGGAGTTTTAGGAGTTCTTTATTTTGTATGAGTTCTTTGTCATGTATATGTTTGCAAATGTTTTCCCAATCTTTTACTTCCTTTTTCATTTGTACTGGTATCTTTTGATGAATAGAAGTTTTTAACTTTAGTGATATCTAGTATATCATTGTTTTCTTTCAAAGCTAGTGCTTTTTATCTTGTTTAAGAACTCCTTTTAGTCCAAGGGTCTGAAGATACTGTGTTTGTTACGTTCTTTTTGTTTTGCCTATTACTTTTAAGTCTGTAATACACCTGGGATTGACTTTTAAATGTAGTATGAAGTATGGATCCCATTTTGCCAGTTTCTGTAATTGATATCTAATTGTTTGGCACCATTTATTGAAAAACTGTATTGCTCCCATCATCAGGTATCTAGCATTGATACAGTGCCTACAGAGCCAATGTCTGCTGCTGAGTTCTCCCTGTTTATTGGGTATTTGTCTTATGTCAATAATACACTGTCTTAATTATAATAGCTTTATAATAGATCTTGGTTACAAAAACAACTCATTCTTCAAAAGTATCTTGGCTTTTTTGTATATTCATAAAAATGTCAAGCATGTAAGTTCCACAAAACTTTTAGTGTTGATTAGGATTGCATTAAATTTACAAATTATTTTAGGGGAAACTGACATTGACACTAAACCATGAATTCTGAACCATGATTTTGGTATCTCTATTTATTTGGGTTTCCTTTAATACTTCTCTATAAAGTTTTATACTTTTTCCATAGAAGTCTTACACACATATCTTTTATATCTAGAAGATTGTATGGCACATAGAAGGTGCTCCATAAATGTTTGTTGAGTAGAACAAATTCATAGAGACAAAAAATACATTAGTGATTGCCAGGTATTTGGGGGGAGGAAGATTGAGGAGTCATTGTTAATGGACATCGATTTTCTTTTGTGAGTGATGAGAACATTCAAGATTTAGATAGTGGTGGTGGTTGCACAAGCCCGTCAGTATACTAAAAACCACTCAATTGTACATTGTTAAAAGGTAAATTTTATATGTGAATGACATCACAAATTTTAAAAAGAGGATCATACAAGAGAATAAGAGAAATAGCCTCAGTAGAAACTGGTATGATCATTCAACAGGTCAACTTAACAATAATGTGAGCGATACAAAGATGTTCAAACTTTGATTTTGTAACTCCATTTTTAAAAAGCAGTTCTAAGGATTTGGATGGAAATGCAGATGCAGATGTTAACTAAAGTATTATTTTTAACTGTGAAAAAAATTGGAAATAGCCTAGCTTTTATGGAAATAGTTATGGTAAATCTAAATCTAAATGACACATCCATTAAAATGCTTTTGAAAATTTTAATAATGTAAAAAAATGCTCACACTACCTTATGTTTTAGAAGGCAATAATCAAAATAATGAATCAGTTTGGTTTTTAAAAATCTATATTAAAATAAGATGGGTAGAAAATGTAGCCAAACACTGTCAGCAGTCATCTCTGAATTGTGGAATTATGATGGATTTTAAAGGTCTTTATCGAATTTTTCTGCAATGAACATACAGTTAATACTTTTTGAATCTGAAGAGAGGTGTGTACTGAAAAAACTTTATGTCACATTAGGTAAATAATGATAAAACCTAGAAGGAAGGATATATGATCAAATGTGTATTCTTAGTTCCCCATCTCACCACATTCCAGGAAAGAATTCTTAAGTAATTGTAGAGTATGTTCCAGAGAGTATGTTCCAGATAGAACTCAGGATTTAAACTGCAGCTGTTATCTTCTATAAGTAAGATAGTGTTTACCTATAATGGCTAATTTGCTAACATTTTTCAAGCTGGTAAGCCTGATTTATCTGGGTTGATAGAACTGAGGTAGTTTCTCACAGGTTTTCTAATCTTCTCTGAGAAAGAGAGGATTGACAACTCCTACTCACCTTTCAACTCCAGCTCAGGTATTCTGTCCTTCAGGAAACCTCTGATGTCCACACCAACACCACACCATACTAGGTGTGTCACTTAGCTCCCCATACTTATTACCATCTTTGCACTTGACGCAGGACAAGACAAATTTCCCCTAGTGGAGGGAGACCAAGCCCTGTACCGAGAGAAGAGGGTCCTTTGGCAGAGAGTGTAGAGAGAATTCAACACACACGCCAAAGTTAGAGTTAAAAGGAAAGTTTATTAGAAAAGGATTAGCACTCCACAGGCAGAATGCGGTCTCCTCTCACAGGCAGAGAGTGAGAGGGGCAGTGAGAGAGACAGACAGGGACAAAATAAAGGCACTGAGAGGGACTCAGAGGGACAGAGACAGAAACAAAGACAGTGATAGAAACAGTAAAGGCAGTAAGAGAAACCCTGAGTGTTCAGAGAAATCAGTTTATATATCATTCTTTAGTTCCCATTTCCTTTGATGTGGACATGCAGTGAGGAAGGGGAAGGGTATGTAGCCTGAATAGGAAAGAATATGTAGAGTGAAAGGCCTGCTGGAAGTTCCCAGCCTTTAATCCATAGGTTCCCCAAGGTTTTAGCCATAGGGAATAACTCTTGGTTTCTGTTTCCCCTTCACAGGTGTGGAGAATGGGCTGTTAGCAATCCCAGTAGAAATCTTCCTTTGTTCTGAAGGTGTCCTCCTGGCCTGGGGCAAGGCTGATCAGCATATTGCAGTCTCTGAATGAGGCTTGATTAACATTTTAATTCTCTTTCCTCCTCCCTACATTACACTCACTACATTGAGTCATAAGATTGGTTTTTGTGTCTGTCTCCCTCATAAAGCTGCACTTTTTAAAGGCTGAACGAGGCCTTGCTTAACTTTGTAGCCCAGATATCTGGTATATGGTCAATTTTCATATGTTTGAGGAATACATAAGGAACAAATGAATGATGAGCAGGTGGTACAAGATGGCAGGCTAGTAAGAATGGAACTGGATTCAATGGGAAGTCAGCAAGGAGATTTGGCAGGTGATCACACTAGGCAGTCACAGGAACATGTATCAGTTTTAGAGGTCAGATTCTCAGATAGACCAAATGGCATACCAAGAAAGAAGGAGAGGACAGGAATTTCTGTTGATGAGAAGATTATTTCTCAAGTCCACGTTTTTCAAAGTCTGCCCTAAGGCTGCCAGTGTCACAACAACTGTGTGCTGATTTTTAATGCAGATTTCTGGGCCTCCTCTCCAGCCCTTCTGAGTCAGAGTTTCTGGAGCTGGGCTCAAGGAACCTGCCTTTGAAAGGTTCCCAGGTGATACCCTAAGGTGAAAAAGGCCTCTGGAGTAGGCGATTTAGTGCTAGAATCTGAGCACCCTGTAATAATTTGTTCCATTAAACTGGCTGTATGTGAAGTTCCAACCTACCACAACAAATAGACTTGTGGCACCATCTCAGAGATTGTTATTCAATATGTTTAGGGGGAATCCTGAGAATATATGTAATAAAAAAGTAGGTGCAAGCTCAGCAAGCACAAATTATATTTGGACTAGGAATGAAATTTTTTTCCCCCAGCAATTTATGATAATATTCACCAAGCCCTCTAATTTATTATGTATTTTGACCAGTCTATTATTTATTTACTCTATGCAAACAATGCGCTAAGTAACTATTGTGAGAAATGAAAAGATAAATTAGACATAGCTTTTATGTTTAAGGCTCTTATAATTGGAAGAATAAAATGTGTGGAAATAATTGTCATAATGACCTGGCTCTCAGATTTGCATACTGGTACCTTCTAGTGAGGACCTTAGAATGGGGGAGACCAAGATGAAGCCCCATCATTGTATCCAAAGGACATAACTTTGGGGTCAATCTCTGAAGGTTCCAGAGTGAGAGGTCAAGATATGGTTGCAGGATTTATTAGTGCAGATATTGGCCAACATGTAGAAGAGAGAGAATCATACAAGCTAATTAAGCAATACTGCGGAAAGAGATAGTTGTAAACTGTGTAAGAGGTCAGAGCTTTGACTGAAAAAATAGGCTCCAGGGGCAAGCTACAACCATGGAAGGAAACTGCAGTGAGAAACAGGGACCCAGGGCAGAGGTCTTTGTCGAGACTGGCCGTGCACATTTGAGGGGTAAACAGGAAGACTCAATTCAGTGTTCCTGCAGACATCCAAGACTGTTCATACTAGGCCAAGAGCAGCAACTGACTACATCCTCACTAGAGAAAAAGGAACAGAAATTGTACCAGGCGAGGGCCTCATTAATTTGGGACTGGTGGGGAGGAATCTACAGATAACAGGAGGTTCATAGTGCCTATAAATGTCTGGGGCAGGGGCTGGAACAAGCAGGAAACAGCTCATGTAAGAATGTGATTTTTGCATGAGAAAGGACTAGATTCAATTTGACTGGAATTAACAAAAGAGAAATGGGAATCAGAAAAAGAATCAGGAGGAGTGAGAATTTGAAAAGAACTTGAGAAATCTATGCTAAGTAGGAAAAATGAAACTTACAGGTCTGAGTTAACAAGGTCACTTATGGAGCCCTTCTCATTATTAAGAATTACGTAGCAATTCATCAAAATCTTGGCCCAGTGACAGTTAAATATTTTCATTGTGTGTATGCAATTGAATCCTAGAATTTTTCAAAAATTCTGAATGTATGCCATTTGATTCCAGTGCTTCCCGCCCCCCCACCCCCGCCGCCTCCCCGTATCTTACTATTAAAAATATCAAATATACAGAGAAGTTATTTCACAGTTCTCTGGAGAGTCATGTAGGTTGTTTCATGAATCGATACTTCCCTCTTGCTGAGTAGTTTTCCACGGTATGGCTCTACCACCATTTGCTTAACCATTTACCTGTTAAAAGACATCTGAGTTGTTTTTTGTCTTTTATTATTATGAATAAAGCTGCTATAAACATTTGTGTATAGGTATTCATGTGAACATAAGTCCTTATTTCTCTGGGATAAAAGCTCAGGTATTCAACACTGGGTCATATGGTAGTTACAGGTTTAGTTTTAAGAAATCGCCAGATTGTTTTTCAAAGTGGCTGTACCACTTTATTCTCAATAGCAATGTATGAGTAATCCAGTTTCTCCCAATCCTCAGTAATACTTGGTACTGTCTGTTATTTTAGCAGTGTAAATGGGGTGAGGCGGTATTTCACTGTGATTTTATTTAGTATTTTCCTAATGGCTAATGTTCAACACTTTTTCATGTCTTTATTTGTCATCTGTATATCTTTGTTGAAATGTCTGTTCATGTCTTTTGTTTATGGATTGTTTGCTATTTGAATTGTTTCCTTTTTACTGTTGAGTTTTTGTTTAATGTATAAAGAGCTAGAATTTTTTCTTTAGTCTGCCGGATGTCTTCGATGGTCCATTTGAAGATCATTTAGTCTAATGTGATGAAGCCTATATCCTTTGTGTACTGGCACAAACACTGACAGCATTTATTGAGACCATATTTCCAGATCAGATAGTGCTGGTTTGAACAGAGGTGGCAAGAATGAGAACCTTGCCTGAAATTTTATAAGTGGCTCTAGTAGAACTGCTGGTGATTCATCTTGCTTTCATGGATTAGATAAGACAAAGGGCCACTGTTAAGTTTCGAGAATTTTTTATGTATTCTAGATACATGTTTTTTGTTGGTTTGCAAATATTTTCTTCCAGTCTATAGTTTATCTTTTCATTCTTTTAACAGAGTTTTTGTTTTTGTTTGTTATGAGTTTTAGGTACATAGCACAATGGTTAGGCATTTATATAATTGATAAAGTGATTCCCCAATTACTCTAGTACTCATGTGGCACTATACATAGCCATTACAATATTATTGATTATACTCCCTATGCTGTATGTACTCCAGATCCCCATAACTGTTTTTTGTACTTCTTTATCCCTTCACTTTTTTCACCCGTCTTTCAACCCCCCACCCCTCTGACAATCACTAGTTTTAACAGGGTTTTTAAAGAGCAAAAGTTTTTCATTTTGATGAAATAAAATTTATCAGTTTATTTTTATGAATGATGCGTTTGTTTTCAAATCTAAAAACTCTTTGTCTAGTTCTACACTCCAAAGATTTCCGCTATATTTTTTTCTAAAAGTTTTATAGTTTTACAATTTACATTTAAGCCCATGATCCACTTTGAGTTAGATCTTTATGTGGTGTGAGACTTTGGTCAATGTTCATTTTTCTGCCTATGGATGTCCTGTTCTTCCAGCACCATTTGTCGAAAAGGCTATTTTTCTTCCATTGATTTGCTTTTGCAATTCAGTTAGTCTTTGTGACCTTGGATAAGGTAATGATTGCCTAAACATCACAAGTAATAAAAGAAAACAATATGAATTAGACCTTATCAAAATTAAAAAACTTTGTGCTTCATGGGACACAATGCTAGATTTATACCTAAGTATTTCTTTCTTTTTTAAGTGATTTAAATGGTATTACATTTTAATTTTGGTGTCTATGTGTCCATTGCTAGTATATAAAAATATAATTAATTTTTGTATAATTATCTTGTATCCTGAGACTATGCCAACTTCACGTATTAGTATTTAGATTTATTTTTTTAGTAGATTCTTTGGTTTTCTATGTAGACAATCATGAAACCCGCAAATGGGACAGTTTTATTTCTTCCTTTCTGGTCTGAATGCCTTTTATTTTCTTTACTTGCCTCATTGTACTTCTTGAACTTCCAGTACTCTGTTGTCTTAAATATTTCTTCTACATACATTTAGAACATCAGACACTGGTTATCTTCATCCGTTTGGGCTGCTACAACAAAATACCAAAGACTGGGTGGCTTATAAACAACAAAAAATTCTTTCTCACCCTCTGGAGGCTGGAAGTCCAAGATCAGGGTACCAGCATGGTCGGGTTCTGGTGAAGACCCTCTTCTGGGTTGCAGACTGTTGACTTCTTGCTGTGTCCTCACAGGGTGGACGAAGTTAGGGAGCTCTGTGGAGTGTTTTTTACAAAGGCACTATTCTCATTTACAATGGCTCCACCCTTATGACCTAATCATCTCCCAAAGGCCCTACCTCCTAATACCATCACCTTGAGCATTAGGTTTTTGACATATGAATATTGGGGGGACACATACATTCAGCCCATAGTGGTGATATAATTTTTGCTTCAACTATCAAACATAAGCAAGAGGAATACGTATAACAAACATAACAAACACCAAGTCAAATAAAATCAAGAGGAGAAGGAAAGCCTACCATATTTACCTGTAGTTTTACTTTTCATGTCCTTTTTTCTTTGCTGATAGTCCAGTGTTCCTTCTTTTATAATTTCCTTTCTGTTTAGAGAGATTCTTTAGCCATTCTTTTAGGATAGGTCTGATTATAACAAATTCTCTTTAGTTTTTCTTCACCAGACAACGTCTTGATTTCCCTTTTATTCTTGAAGGACATTTTCACTGGGTATAGGATTTTCATTTGTCAATTCTTGTCTTTCATCGCTGAAAAAAATATTGTGCCACTTTTTTCTGGCTGTCATGGTTTCTGATAAGAAATTCACTGTCATTTGAATTGTTTTTACTTACTAGGTAATGTGTCATCTCTGTCATCTTAGTGTTGCCTTCTATTGATTGTATTTTTTCATTCAGGTTGAGATGTCGGTTCTTGGTGATTCTCCATCAAAACCTGGACATTTTCATATTGTATCTTAAATAAAATTCTGGATCTTATTTAAACTTATCTTAGTTGGCTTTCTCTTACAATATTCCAGCAGGGAAAGTTGGGAGTGTATCATCTTGTTACTGCTAGGTGGAGGTAGTTATCTAGGTTTCTTACTTGGTTTCTGTTGACATCTGAATGGGGCACACCTCATTACTGCTGGCTGGGGGTTGGAATCCCAGATTTCTACATAGTCTCCACTGATGCCATGGGGTAAGTGTCCTTGTTATTCTCACATGAGGATGAAGGTCCTAACTTCCTACTTGGCTTTTTCTGATGCCATCCTAGCAAGGGTGTTGGGACACCTTGTTACAGGCTGCAAGAGTGGAAATCTAGGCTCCCCATTCAGTCTTTGCTGGCATGGATGTGTGCTAGGTCACAATTTTTTTCCTGTGTATTTGGCTGGAGTAAAGTGGTTATTGTGTAAAAATTTTCTCTCTTGCTAGGCTGCCCTTTTTCTGGTCATTTAGCTAAAAAAGCAAGATTTTGTTTGGGCTCTTTTGGTCTATACCCATTGGTTTCAGGGTTGTAACTTCTTTAGATCCAAATCTGATACATGAGACAAAAAAAAAAGACCCAGAGAACCTGCCACCATGTCTTTCCTTGGGTTCTGAGGTCTCTTGGTGGTTAGTCTTCTCTTTTCTCCACCTTTCAGAGTCTTGTTTGTTTTATATATAGTGTTTAGGGTTTTTCGTTGTAATTAGTAGGAGGAATAGG
>NW_011888800.1:6793864-6993269 GCF_000151845.1 Pteropus vampyrus | reverse complement strand
GATTGAAATGGGGACAAGCTGCCAGAGTCAAACTCTAATATGCCCTAGAACGAGGCATGGAAAGTTACCCATAAGGATTTTTCATGGAAACAACACTGTTTGAAGACTTGGATTGTCTCTACGTCCACTAATCAAGTGGGCAATCCTATGTCTTTTCTTCCAGGGAAGGGTGGATTGGTTTTATCACTGTAGGTTGAATGAAGACTGAGTTTCTAAGATCATGACTGATTACAACTAGAGTGTGCCAAAAGATACGAAACAGAATATTTTCCCTTTTTAAAAATAAATTTCTTGCAAAAAATTTCTAACATACTTAAATGTACAGAAAATAATATAATGAACCCTAGGTACCCATAACTGAACTGGCAGAATTATCAACATGATAATTCCATCATTCTTGTTTCTTCTATTCATTTTTTTTTTCTAAATTATTTTAAAACAATCCTGGACATTATCTAATTTCCCCTGTAAATATTCCAGTATATCTCTCTCTAAAAAAAAAAAAAAGACCTTAAAATAATCACACAAACTCTTTCGGAGAACAAAGAAGACACTTCCAAATCATTTTGTGTGGCCAACATTACCCTTACATAAAAATGTGAAAAGGACATTATAAGAAAAGAAAAATACAGACTGATATTCCAAGCTCACCAGTCTGCTCATTCCTTGAGATACTAACTTGATAGTCACCATTATTAGCAACAATAATCAGATCAGTTATGTCAGTCTGAAATGTTCCTGTAATCATGTTTTCTTTGAAGACTTTATGATCTGGGGTACTTAAAGTTCTCAATTTCATCAGAGATTTATTGATGTCATGATCATGCTCAGCCTTCTGCAGTTATCTCCCACATCAGTACCCACTTCTCCAACTCTCAGTGGTTCCCTTCTTAATTTCACATTTATAATTTAAGTGGTGGTGGGCCTATGTAAATTTCCTCTCTAGTGACTTTGATGTTGATGTGGTTCTTTTAATTTCCCATTTGTTTCTTGGGTAGCAAACCACTGGCAAAACAAACTCCTTCTCTTCTCTCATGAACTGGCTCAAATATCTTCTCTGAAAAGTTTTCTCTGAATTATGTTGGCAGTTACTGATGCCTCCTCTTAGCTTCCTAAATATTTTGTATATATCTCTTTTGTTGGCCTTGACACGTTATACTGTGATATTTTTAATGTTATACTGTGATTATTTAATCTGTTATCTCCCTCATCACACTAAATAGCCAGTGGCTAGTAATTGCTTGGCATAGAGCAGTTAGTTCAGTAGGTGTTTGTTGAATGAAAGACTAAATTATAAAAATACAAATCTAGAATTAGTTTTGATCACTTAAGCTAAGAAGAATGTGCCTCTATAGAAAAATAAAATGTTTTACTATAACTTCACACATGTAGAAACCAGGAAGCTTCAAAGGCTCTCAAGTAAGGATAGTTGTATTTTATGATTTCATTTTTAACATAATACTTTTTTAAATTATAAAGAGTAATAATAGATACTTGTAAAAAAAAAAAAGCTCAAACATATCATATGTGTTAAGTAAGAAGTAAAAGTCCTCTAAAAAGATGCTGCCAATTTAGACTTCTTCATTAGTATATCATGGTGCCTATATTCCCTTAGCCTTGCCTGTGCTAAGCTTAATCTTTGCAAATCTGGTAAGTGAAAAGATGTATTTAAATTTAAAAAATAGTTTTTATTTTATCGTAAGTGAAGTTGAGAATATTTTGTATGTTTATTAACCTTTGGTATTTATTTTCTTTGTTGTTTTTTTCAAAGCCATATCTCCAGTGTCTAGAACCATGCTTGCATACATTAAGCATTCAGGAAATATTTATTGAACAAATGAATGAATTCTATTTTTTTCTTCTTCACCCCTTTTCCTATTGGGATGTCAGTTTTTAAAATTTGGTATACAAGTGCTCTTTGTATATTAAAGAAATTGGCTTTTTATGGGACTTACAGTGATTTTTAGGTTAGGGCTATATTGATTTTTTTATCTTGTATTTATCAGCCTTTATGACTTCTTTGCTTTATGACTTCTGGATTTTATGGCAGGCTCAAAAGAATTATTTCACCTCAAGGTTAAAAAAAAAAAATCTCTCCTTTCTTCTAGTGTCTGCTAGACAGTTTTACTGTTTTAGCTACCCAGAGGAACACCCTACCTGTTTGGAAATCTGTTTTTCTCTTTCTACAAGCCCATAGTTCTGGTACTGGTTGTCTCTCAGAACCCACTGCTCCAGTTCAGTCCCTTGCAGACCGGAAGCTCCTTGTACACACACAGAAAACTTACCCCAGCACAATTATAGATACACCTTAGTTTCCAATTAACTTCTGGGTTTCTCCCTGAATGTATTAGTGTACAGTTAAGCTATACTCTGGATAGCTTTGTTCTGTCTGTGTTAGAAGTCTTGAATAATGAGAGTCAATGTCTAAAACGAGGGTGACTTAACCTCTCAGTCTGTTGGATAGCCCATTACCAGCATGAATTCACTGCTTTCCTGGGCCTTACTGACTGACTCCTCCTCACTAACTGTCCCTTCAACTTACAAGTTAAGTCCAGAGAAAAGAAAACAGAGAAATGCAGACCATTAAGAGAAAGCTGGAACACACAGATGGACCTCCCAGTTAATGTCCTTGTCCTCTGGGAACTCTGCTTTTATGATCCCAGAGCCATGTGGAGTTTAGTAGGGCAAAGGGTACTGTGGAAAGTGTGTTGTTGACTGAAATGGAACAAAGTATCTCCCCAATGAGAGGTGGGACTTGGCACTGCCCTCTCTCTCCGTGAAGGACGAGCCAGAAAACCAAACAGGACTTCTAAGGCCTGACTGTGGTGGAGAGGATGTTGGAAAACTGCTTGAATGCTTCAAGCATTGCATAGACTGTGCGAACCTATTAAGAGATAGCTGGGTTTGGTCCTCTTGGAATAGGAGGTCTGCATTCCCTGGGACTTGCCTTGAACATGTGTCAAGTGGGGAACAAAGACAGGGTACTCTTCTAGACCCTGCCCGATCCTCTGCTGACAGAGAGAAGAAAATGGGCTGGTAGTATAAACAACCTAGAACCCATGACTAGGTTTGCCTCTTGTTTTAAAACTAGACAAAGAACCCCTCTTCACCAGAGTCCATTGTGCATCATTCAGCTCTAGGCTTTTAGTCATGTCACTTTTTTTTTGTCTCCCCCAGCCCCACCCCTCTGCCAGTTATGTCACTTTTAACACAGGCATGAAGTCAGACTGGTTTCTCCCTTTTGGCAAATCTGACACACAACATTCCCCATACGTACAGCACTGGTAAAGAGAAAAGATGAATGAGTAGTTGTTCATCCTGTTCCCAATATCTGTCCAGGTATGATCCAGACATATGTGATATGAATTCAGATTAGTATAGGCCTGGGACATGTACAGGTACTCAGGGTTGTTAAGGGCCAACTGAAGAACACTCCCAGCCCGACAGAACCTTTAGATTTGGGCTAGAACTGGCCTCTGGGCTATTCTATTATCATTTTTTATTTGATTTCAGTGACAACCATGCTAGGGGTTATCTTGAACAGCTAAAATGTGGACCTCCACTATCAGATTAATTTAAGAACACTTCCCAAGCTCCATTTGTTTGTTTGTTTGTTTGTTTGTTTAGCACTGTCTACAAAAAAGAAGGGAGTGCAGGGGGATGTTGCTGGGGAGGTATTCTTCTATAAATATTTAAGTCAATCCTCATAGCAGTCTTATTCTCCTTGTCATATCTTCTCTATTATAAAATAACCACAATGGAGAAAAGAAACTAAACATGTAAAATTATTTTTAAAACTTTCTGCAGGCCACGTTTTATACACTCATGGCTAAATTTATTTATCTTTATTATATCCTCCTCTAACACCAACTTAAAAGGGTTCGTTGTCATGACCACTAAATAGATCTAATTTCTTTTCTTTGTACTTTGCCTGTTTTACCTACTTAAAACTCCAGCATGCCTCAAGGAATTCTAAATCCTTGCATTGTACTTCAGAGCTCTTCACTAGGATGCTCTAATTTTCTTTCAAATATTGTGATATAGTGGAGAAAACATGGGATTTACATTCAGAGATCTTGAGTCAAGTCCTGAATTTTCTGATGACTATATTCGTGATCTTAAGTTTAATATTCTTGAGGTTCTGTTTTGTCATCTATAAAGAGGAGATGTTAATACTATCATCTTTATAGTGTCATATCAGATGATAAATATAAACATAAATATGTAACATTAATACCAGATATGTTTAACGTGTTTTCTTTTTATCTCTCCCAGCAATCAGTCTAGCTCTGTAGACGTTAATGTTGAGAAACTTGATATGGAAGATACTATCTAGGGTTAGTGGTCATTTGCTATATCCTTTAACATAGCAAGAAAATAAATATATTTAGTAACAAGCTTCTCCACTTTAATTCTTTGTACTTCTTGGAGATCCTCCCACAACTAGCTCTTTTTCTTTCTTAGAGGACTCGAGTCTTTTGCCAATGCTCATTCTAAAACTGTCAAGACATTTCATCTTCTACTCTGAACAAGTCTCTCCTCTAGTTTGGCCTTGGCTGTACCATAACTACCATGTAATAAAATTCATCTCATCATTTCAATTGCGATAGTTCCTTTACCAAATATTTCTCAAGCGTTTACTGATAACTTACATTAGTATGGGGTTTTATTGTTGTTATTATTCATAGAGCACTTTCAGTTGAAGATGCACATACCTAACGACTCAGTAATTTGAGTCATTGGAATATACCCTAGAGAGACTACCTCAGGTGCATAAGAAAGACGTACAACATAAAAGATAAGACAACTCTTATAATTTATTTATTAATATATAAGACAATATAATATCTGAGAATATAAATTAGGAATAAATCTAACAAAAGTTGCAAAGGGAAAAGTTGCAAGAATATCACAGAGTTGTCATATACCAATCATATAGATTTCCCAAATGTTAACATTAAGCAAACATTTGCTTTCCCTTTCTTTCATACATATAATTTTTTTGTATATACATATTTTTTTCTAAATTGTTAGTTTTGGAGGTGAACATAATAACCCTTTACCCCCAAATTGTGTATATATGTCTGTAAAACAAGGAATTATCTTACATAACACAATTATCAAAATCAAGAAATTAACATCAATAGACTACTATCATCTGATCTACAGAACTTACTCAAATTTTGCCAGTTGTCCCACTTATATTCTTATAGTCCCACCCCCGATCCCCAACCAAAATCATGGCTCTCACAGTGCATTCAGTTGTCATATCTCTTTAGTCTTCATTAGTCTGGAACAGTTTCAGAATATTACTGATCACTTGGTTAAGATGGTGTCTACCAGGTTTCTTCACTGTAAAGTTACTATTTTACCTTTTGTAATAAGTATCTGTGTGAAGATATTTTGAGACTATGTGCCACCATTTTTTTTATAAGGTAAAACATCTAAAATTTAAAAATATATGCTTTTAATATATAGATCCAATAGAAAGCAAGAGAATGATGAAGACGGGGCTAAGGATGATGGTTATGTCAGGAGGCAGAAGGTGGAAGTGTGGGATGTGATATGTTAAACACAACTTATTGTCCTATATTTTGTTTTTCATAATGAGTTTGCAAGTGCTTATTCTAATATTAAAAGTAAGCTATATAAAAAGGACCCACTTACAGATAGACCTCTGATATACCGTGAATCAAAAATTATGATTAATCAAATTTTGTGAACCTGAAGTTAGCCCTCCATTTAAAAATAATAGAAATTTAAAATAAATTAATTAAAGCCATAGACATTAACATAAACATCTCAAAAACATAATGTTGACTGAAAAGAGCAAGTGAAGATAGGTATGTGTAGTATAATTTTTATGGAAATATATATAAAATATGGATAGATATTGTTCATAATAAATTCAGGGTAGTGGTTACCTCTGGGAGTGGGGAAGAGAGGGAAACTGGGATGGAAAGGACTGTATAGATAGCATGAACTATATTTGTAATGTTTTATTAATAAAAACAAATATGACAAAATATTAAGATTTGATAAATCTGGTGGTGGGTGCACAAATGTTCATTATATTTTCTCTATGCTTTGTGCTGGTATATATTTCATAATTTAAAAATGAAACAAAGGAGTGATAGCATCAAAAATTACAGATAGGCAACCAAGTAAGCAAAGCAAATGAAAGTGATAAGGGTAAATGTTTGGTATAGTGTAAGAATACAGAACTTGGCATCTGCAGACCGGAATTCGTTTGAGTCTCTGCTCTATCGCTTACTATGCGTGTGAGCTCGAACAAGTTCCTTAATTATTATTTTATAACATTAAGCCTCAGTTCCCTCTTCATAAAATGGAAATAAAAGTCTTTTATACAGGTTAAATGTGTATTGCTCATAGAGCAATGCCCACCACATTATAGGTGCTCTAAAATGTTAGATGTTATTATGTTTATGTACTTTCAAAACAGCAGGTATTAACCCACACTAATTAGAACAAAAATCACCTCAATGAGAGTGACAAATTAAAATAAAAACCTTTTACTGTAGGAATTGCAAACTGAATTATCTGCAGAAGCTGGGTAGTTATGGAAAGTGTCAGTAGATTGGGTTTAATCAGTATTACAGGGAGTAATAGGGACTCAGGTGAATGACATACTGTGCCCATAGGGAGAAGCTACTGTTTACTTCCTTTCAGCTGTTGGACTAGTGTTGCTAGATCTCTCTAGTTTTCAAGAAAATCTTCGAAAAATAAAAAATAAAAGCACAAACCTTGTTTGAAGTCAGCTATGGCCAAAGACTACCAGTTTCTGGCTCTTGCTTTAATGCTTAAAATGTGTTTGCTGCAGACCCCAGGCATAACCACTTGCTCATTACCTCCCTGTTTTCCCTGGAATCCCGGATAGCAGTCAGGATGGTAGGAACTATTCCTTTTCTGGAGTTGGTGATTGGTGGGCGCAGCTTTATGGTATTGTTTGCTCAAATTGTTGCCATCTCTGCTACATCTGAGAAAAGCATGAATTTATACTCCTAGCTCCTCAGAAGCGAAGTCCCCTTATGTTTCCTGTAATTTCAAGTTAGGTAAGGACATTGAGGAGAGTGTGTTTTAAATATTTTTCTACTCTCATGTAGTTCCTGCATTTCCCTAATTTGTCAAGACCAGAATCTAGAACAGTGTCTTAAAAGAGTCTCCTAGAAAATTAAGAGGACATTGATTCCAAAGTCAAGAGAAGACAGTGTTTTAAGAATGGAGATGAATAGTTTAAAGTCAAATGGAATAAAAAATAACTTTTTATTTTGAACTAATTTTAGACTTACAGAAAATGTGTAAAAAGATTTTTTGTATATTCCTCACCCAGTTTCTCCATTGTTAGCATCTCACATAACCTTAGTACAATCATCAAAACAAGGAAAATAACATTGATACAGTATTATGAACTAAAGACATTATACAGATGTCACCAGTTTTTCTACCAATGTTCCTTTTCTGTTCTAGGATCCTTTCCAGGATTCCACATTGCATTTACTTGTTATTTCTCCTTAGTCTCTGGCAATCAGTAAGAGTTCTCAGGTCTTTCCTAGTTTTTAATTATCTTGACAGTTTTGAAAAGTATTGATCAATTATTTTTTGGACAGTCCTTCAATTCAGATTATCTATTTTTTTTTCAATGATTGGAATGAGGTTATGTATTTTTGGCAATACCATAGAAATGATGTTGTGTCCTTCCCAATGCAAAATATCAAGTGGTTCACGATCTAAGTGTTTACGTTGATCACTTGGTTAAGGTGGTTTCTTCTGAGTTTCATCATAATAAAGTTACTATCTTTTCCTTTGTGCTAAAATGTATCTTGGATAAGACACTTTGAATCTATGCAAATCCTGTTTCTCTTCAAATTTTCACCCATCAATTTAGTATCCATCAATGGATCTTGACTGCAAGTTATTACTGTGGTATTGCCTAATGGTGATTTTCATTATCACTTTCCTTCTACTTCTACATTTATTAAACTGAAATTCTACTCTAAAAAAAAAATCTGCCCCTTCTCTCCCATTCAGTTAAATAACCAATTACTTATATCAGTATGTATGCATGAATGTTAAAAATATCTATGGGTCTCTGGGTCATATTGCAATACTATCGTTATTTTGTTGCTTTCGCCATTAGGAGCTCTTTCAGGTTGGCTCCTGTGTTCTTGTGACATCCTTTATTGAGTACTGTTTTCTGGAACCACAAGATAGTCTATCTAGTCTATGCTCACCTTGTATTTTCCCAGCCTCAGCCCAGAAATTTTTCCAAGGTTCTCCTTGTTGGAGAATGTTTAGAAATAAAGATCTGGATACTAGGTATCCTCATTACTTCTACTCTCAGCAGACAGAACTAGAAAATATATGTATATTAATCTACACATACACGCTAATCTATATTTCTGTAACTACCGTACACATATCAAAAAACCACGAGTTTATACTGATACCTCAGATTCCAATGCAAGACCACAGACTTCATTTTCCCTTTTCCCTTTTCCTTAAAAACTTTTCTCCAACAATGAGACACCCAGCTCATGATTTACAATATATTTAATTCTAGCACATACATTAGTAGTTTCAAATTGTTGACTCTCCTACATCCCATGAAAAACAATTAGTATGTGGATCACAGCACTTATTTACAGTTCAGGTGGTCTTATTTTTAGGTATCCAGTCAAGATACTTTTCCCTCAGTTACTTAGGTGACTTCTTCCTCATCCCCCGCAGAGTGACTATGTTACTCATTTGTGATACAGTTAAGTTCATTCAGTTTTGGGTCTCCCCCACATCATCTCCACACATTGTGGTTTTTATTTTTGGTTATTACTTGATTAGCAGAAATAAAGTATATATCCTAAGTCAACTACAGTTTCCTCAAAATGATCATTAAATAATATTCCGTATGTTTTATTTTCTAATGAATTTTAAACATTAATAAAATTAAGTATTGCATATTGAATAATTGAGAACAATATTTAAAGAAAGCCAAAGACATTCCTCTTTTTTAATAGAAAATAGAAAATGTTACAGTGAGCTATAAAATAAAATCAAGATATCTCTGGAAAACGTTATATTTCAAACTTAATCCAAACTACAAAGAAATTGTGGATTAAATCTCATATCTACTAAAGCATTAAGGCAAAGAATGAGACTGTGTTAAACTTCTGACCAACAGAACTGTTTATAATTTGTAAGCAAAGCAATAGAAAACAAATACGACAACCTACACTCGAACTTTAAAGGACTGTACAACAACTGAGTCTCTCCCTAGCTTACTGACTTTCCTTTCTTTATTCTTTTCCTTTTGGTTTATGCTCCAAACAGCTCATTGTTACTCGCAGTATCATTCTACTTGGGTTTAGGTATTTATTTTGGAGTGTATATGAAACATTACTATGGTTCTAAGAACCAGTCCAATACAAAAGATTTGCCAATTTTTCATCAATCCTGCTACCTTGTTCCCATTCCCCCTCTTCTCACCCCTTCCCATACAGGAAATTAATCATTTTAATTTCTGGTTTATCCTTGTATTTCTTTTGCATAAATGAGCAGGTATTTGTTCTGTCCCCTTTTTCTTACACAAAGTGTCATATACCATACTTTTGCCATTAAGCAAAATTAACTTTTTAAAGTTCAGGGAATTTAGCACATGTTTACTTAAGGACCTTAAGCAAATGCTGTTTTGTTTTAATACTAATGGCCAGATTGAAATGACTAAAGCTTGAGACCTGAGGGAACTGAAAAAGCATACTTAATCTTCAGGAAGTTCGAATCCTTATCTGCAGTTAGGCTACACTAGGTCCTTCTCATCACAGATCCTGGTAATTGAGGTCATTAACTTTAGTAAATGTGGGTGGCAAATGGAGCTAAAACTATGGAGTTGCTACAAATCAATTATTCCCTTTTCAGAGGCTCACTAGGTGGGTGTGAGAACAGGGAGACATTTCCGATGACAGGTCTATTTGTTCCCAAGTCCTTGAATCCTAAAAGCCTTCGGTTGGGCATCTTGCCTATGTCATAGGATCGTGGTCTGGTTTCTGAGCGAAAGCGGTGCCCTAACCTACTGTATAAAAGAGTGCTCTATACACGGGCACTTCGAAGACGATGTACAACCCCGCCCAAAGGGGTCAGAAACAGGATAAAATATCACACCCGAACCTATCCTTTGCTTCAAGAGGATCTTCTCTGTGTTCCGTAGCCCCTAACACACTAATTTCCAACACCTTCCCACCTCCTTAGAGCGAGGACGAATATTCCCAGGATCCCGGGCCGTTTCGATTGACGTTACTTCCGGGAAAAGTAACCTTTCTTCGGCAGTTGCAGGTCTGGGGAAGTCTCGCGACATTTTCTCCCACGAGAACTGCTTGCTCACTCTAGCGATGACATCCTCCTCCTCCTTTCCGCCGCCTTTCGGCAATCTTCGCCAGTCCCAGCCCCGACCAATCTGCACTCAGATGGCATGGATTAGAGTCTCCCCCCGAACCCCGGTCCACGCGGGGCTTCAGGCGGCAGCGGCGGGGTGCGAGCTGTTCGAGGCCGACAGCAGCGGCACTGAGGGCGGCCGCGGGCTGGCGAGGATCAGTGAGCGTGGGCGGGGCGGGGGTAAGCCAGCTGAGTAGCGGCTCGATTGTTCTGGCCTGGCTATGGCGCCTCTCCTCCCCCCCGCCATGGCTCCCCGTGTCCCTGCTCCGCTCCTCTCAG
This sequence comes from Pteropus vampyrus, assembly GCF_000151845.1. NCBI lineage: Eukaryota > Metazoa > Chordata > Mammalia > Chiroptera > Pteropodidae > Pteropus > Pteropus vampyrus. Next base: position 6,982,547 of record NW_011888800.1, on the reverse strand, counting down.
TGAGTGAAAGTGGCCGCCGCCGCCGCCGGCCCAGCGCCCGCAGCCGCCTCAGCGCCGCCGCCATCTTGGGGTCCCAGGAGCCGCCGAGGGAGCGGGCTAGGAGCGTCCACGCCCAACGCAGTCACCGTCCCACGGCCTCAGAGAGCGAACAGCGGCTCCATCGTCCGCGGGGCGACCCCCCCCTCCGGACCCCGCCCGCACCCCGCCCCCCCTCCGCCGCCGCTGCGGCGGCGGGGCCCGGCGGCCCGAGGTGAGGCGACTAGACGTGGGTGGGCGAACGGAGGGGGGGGTCGTGTAGGCCCCGTTGCGCCCCTCTCTGCGGGCGACAACTGGGCCGCGTCTTAAAGGGGCCGTCGCCCCCGGCCCTTGGATTTGTTGGGGTTAGTGGGGAGGATGGGTGTGAACACTCTCGGTAGGGTTGGGACCTCAGGGACCTGGGCCTTGTCCTTTCCCTTTCATACCTCTGAGATCTGGGGTCACGCGGTGACCTCAGCCAGCCGAGGAAGCCCGTGGGGCGCCCACACGTGGGGAGTGTGTTAGACCAGGTGCACGTGGGACCCGGTGGGGCGGTGTCGGGCTAACACGTGTGTAGGTTTGGGGGTGGGGTGGGGCAGGGCGGGGGCTGGTTGGGCTCGAGTGGAAACCCTGTGAGTGTCACACCTGTCCTTTTAAGCAAATGAGATCCAAGAGATTGATAGTGTGTTAATTTATGAGGAGTAAGTTGGGGTATGGGTCAGTGGTGCATGCTGCTTGTTGGTGTTTGGTGGGGGTAGCCTAACACGAGCACAGACTTAGAAGTGTGCAGGTGACACTTTCTGATCTTTAAGCTTTTGTAGGGCCTCTAGGCAAGTGTCATCCTATTTGACAGTCTTTCTTGAACTTGGCTGATGAAAACTACTTCCGTAATCACCGAGGTTGGAAGCCCCCTACAGTTTCGGAGTGATAGAGCCCAGGAAGGCACTATTTTAGTTAACAACAGCCAACTGTGCCAAACTCTTCTTTGATTCATACACTGTATAGTTTCTTGTTCCTGTACTTGTTGGTAGGAGTAGGAGAGGTAATTAGGGGGTTGACCTCGTTAACATCGCAGGTAACCAGCTCAACTTTTCCAATCAGTGACTTTCTTGATTTGCTTTCCCAAGAAAATTTTCATTGTGGTTTACTAGCTGTGGCTATTCATTTTTTAAAGTAACAGCGTTATTGACCTATACTTCACACACCAAAAAGCATTTTTAAAGTGTACAATTCTGTGATTTTAGTATACTCATAGAGTTGTACAGCTATCATTATCTAATTCATCACCTTCGAAAGAAGCTCCTTTAGCAGTCACTCCTCATTTCTCTTTCCCCAGCCCTTAGCAACTAATCTATTTTGTCTTTATAATTTGCCTATCTTGGGTATTTGTAAAAACGGAATCACATAATATGTACCCTTTTATGGGTGGCTTCTTTCACTTAATGTTTTCAAGGTTCATTTATGTTGTAGATAAACATACATCTCCGTATGTATGTTTATCAGAACTTCGTTCCTTTTTATTGCCAAATAATATTCCATTCACATTGTGTTTTATGCTTGAAATTCACAAGGTCTTCCTATAAAATGACAATTTGAGATGATTACGTATGGCAAAGTTGCATGGCTACTAGATTTTAAAACATTTGAATTTTTAAGGATTAATTTCATTATTTTAGTTTACTGTGTTCTTTTCCTCCACATTTTTTTTGTTTCAGAAGAATCCAAACCAATTTTTAAAGATCTGTCTTTTGATAGGAAATAATTATAAAGAGCACAAATATGATTAGAAAAGTTCATGACTAAAAAACATTTTGAGTATATCAAGGTGGAAATGTGGTTGTATAAGCAACAGACTATGAACTATGGTGTTATAATTTCACTTTATGAAACTTTGTCATAGTACTATGTCAACATACAAGTTCACACAAAACATAAATGCTGGAATGCAGTGAATTTTAGAGTAGTCAGAACGGAATAGGGTTAATAGGAAACTTTGAGTTTGTGTAGGAACATAAGTGAATTTGATGACAGATTTTAAAGGTGGATCTTAAGTATACAAAATTTAATACTTAGCATGTAGAGGATGAGAATAGCGTAGTCACTAATACTTACTAACTAACCAATACTTACTAACCACCTTTTATAGGCACTAATCCTAAAATTTTGAGGGCTAGGTCTTAACCTCCTAACACCATGACTTTGGGGGTTAGGATTTCAACATATGAATTGAGGTAGCCAGACACAAACATTCAGACCATTTCTTAGGTTAAATCAGAAATTTAGTTAGAGAAGTGTTAGATTCACTTGCTAATCATAATGCAGTAGGTTTGCTTCGGTTTGAAAAGTTGATCACAAAGACACTTAATGCCTGTGTTTAATAGATACACAAGAGAGATTTCCATACATGTTAGATCTGAAGTAGGAAATCAAAAACAGCAAATGTAACTGACATTTAGCTATTAAAAAATCTCTGGGATTAAATGCTGTCCTTATTTTGAATGGACTAGAGGATGGGTGAGTAAACTGTGACATGCTTTTATAAATCTTCACTACCAAGGATTGACAGCCTGTGGCGATGGTCTCTAAAGAAGGCAGGATTCTTACTTTTTTTTGCTCGGGATGCTTTTGCAGTCTAAAGCCTGTGAACCCCTTCTCAGTATGACTTTTAAATGTATAAAGTATAGTTCACATATTTAAATTATTTGTAATATAAGAAATTTGTTTTTATTATTGAGTTAAATAACGACTAGTGATAGTTCTGCTAAATATCACTGTGGTATGCTGCCTACATTCAGAATTGGAAGAAATGCTACTTTCAGTTATAGGTTAGTGAAAATAAAGATGTAATTTTTTTTTCCATGCAAGTTCATGGAACAGTAGTTTAAAACTCATAGTATAAGAGCCTCTGCTAGAGTGTCCGGGACACATAACTGAGTTATTTCATATGGGGCAAACCAGTGGTTTCAAAATAAGTAGGATTATTATTGACTCTTAAATTCATGTTCACAAGAACACGAACGTGATTTAATGGGAAAATCAGATGATAGTCCAGCTAAGGAGAAACCTGGTAGCATAATGGAAAGACATTGTTTTTGGACATAAAAAGACTTGAGTTTGAGTCCCACTTATATCACTGGGTAAGTTGCTGAACTTTTTTTTTTTTAAGTTTTTTCTTATCTATAAAATGGAGATAATAATTTTCACTTCTGAGATTACATGGCATTAACTATGAAAAGCATATTGATGAATGTTAAATTTTCATCTTTTAAGAAATTAACATACCAAAGGTTGTGACATATATTTAGTTTTGATTTGGAAGAGGGGAAACTTAAGTAGTAGGAAGAAACAATATCTATGGCATATAGGCTTTTCTCAGGGTTATTCAAGTGTAGAGTTCACCTTTTGGTAATGGTACTAAAACATTCTTATTCCTTGTAAAAGAACAAATAAGGTGCCTCCAGGATTGCGTGTTACAGTTGGTACAAAGCCACAGTACATCCACTCTTAGGCTATTGAATGAATGAGTTCTAATTATTGTACCTGAAGGAAGAGCAAATTAAGCAGGAGGAAGTTTCCAAAAAATGGCAGTATAAATGATGAAGGCAAGGGTGAGGCTTTTATACGAAGATAAATTTTACTCTACAGTGGAATAATGAAGACTGAGATGGACTATGATTAAATTGTATTGAATTAGGAAAAACGAATAATAATCCTGGAAAATTAGAACTGTCTTGGAAGATGAATATTGTTTGACAAGGCTTGAGTAATGACTGGTTTGTTTATGAAACTTACTAGCACAGAAGGTGGCTAAGGCTCAAGAACAGACCAGACATAATTTAAGGGTTACAAAGCCAGGACTTTTGTGATCCAGCCGTAATTCATTTCAGGTCAACAAACCATTTAATGATACTTGTACCTAATGGTTTACGAAACTCTTTATTCTGTTCATTTACTCAATAAATATTTATTGAACACCTAGTGAATGCTTTTTGATCTTCTCAATAACCATTTGTTGAGCATCTACCACACTCAAGGGACTATGTGGACTCTGGGGGGTGTACAGCGAATTGATACAGTTTGTATCTATTTGACGAGTACAGAGGGGCTCTGCAAAGATAAACACAATTATCTCAAGTGACCATAGAGAAGTATAAACCTAAATGTTTCTTTTGAGGTACTGATAGGAATTACTAGTATAGACCTAAATGTTTCTTTTGAGGTACTGATAGGAATTACTAGTATTTAGGGTTGGTTTGTTTTTAATTTATTTTTTTAACGTATTGAGATATTCTTTTCATTTGCTTAAAGGCCCTACTCTACCTTGTTAACAGAAGCATTATAATCCAATGGCAATGTAGGATAGCCCAATCCCTTTTAGATCGTAGAGACAGATGACACATGTTTAAATTTTAGCTCTCCCTCTTGTTATCTGTGTGGTCTTTGGAAAGCTATTTAAGCCTGTTTCTTCATCTGTTAAATTAGAATAATAGTAGTACCTACTTTATAGAGAATAATTGTGAGAGAAATCTATGAGTACATAGAAATACCTAGACTCGTACCTGGCACATAGTGCTCTTGCTACAAGTGTAAGCTATAATTACAAGTGCCATTTTATTGTGACAGTTTAATCAGGAATTTAGTAATCTAGAGTTTTAATTTATAAAGTATGGAAATCAGAATCTTTTTATTAGTAGAAAATACCACAGATCTTTTTTAGATAAGGCAGAGGAAAATTATATCAATAAAGAAAATAGTTATGCATTAATCTTTATGTAATGAATACCAGTAGATGTTAATAGAAATATCTTTCTATTTAATATTATAACTCAAAGAGGTATATATTGCAACATAGAACTTTTTAGTTTAGCCTCAAAATATTTCTGTCCAGGATGTCATTCTAATGTTAGTAATAGTTTGTCCTTCTAAGAGTCATTCTCAGAATATAATTGCCCAAGCTTCTGGAGTAGGGCTTGGAAAAGTTTTCCTATCAAGAGTCACATGATAAATCTTATGCCTTGCTGGTCATACCTTCTCTGTTGCAGCTACTCAGCTCTGCCATTGTAATGTGAAAGCAGCCATAGTCAATATGTAAATGAACGAGTGGGGCTGTTTGCCAATAAAACTTTATCTGTGGGCACTGAAATTGTAATTTCATATAATTTTTGTGTGTCACTAAATAAGATTCCCCCCCCCCAATTATTTAAAAATGTAAAAACCATCTATATCTGTCTAGATTTACAAGAATGGGCAATGGGCTGGATTTGACATGCAGGCCATATTGTGCCGACTCTTACTCTAGAGTCTAGGCTCTGTAACTCCCTGGCTAGGTGATCTTGTACAAGTTATTATTAAGCCTCAATTCCCATCTTTTAAGTGGGGGCTGATAATAGTATCACTTTATATATAGAGTTGTTAGAAATAAATACTTCTGAAGTGCTTAGCACCATTCCTGACACATATTAAGTGTTTAATAAGTGTTTAATAAATGTTATATATTATTATCATCTAATTGAACCTCCTTATTTTACAGTGAGGATATTGGGACACAGAGAATTGCTGATAGTCTTAAAGTCTACCAGTGGCTTGTCAATAGCATTAAACTCACAGCTCTCGACTTCAGCTTCTCTTTATACCCTACCGTGCTGCTTTCATAGAGGACTGCAGTATTTAATTCAGTGAAGATATTGCTTGACAAAACTATTCTATTAAATACCATAATGGTAGATACATAACATTATGCATTTGTCAAAACCCATAGTGCTTTTCAGCACAAAGAGTAAACTTTAATGCGTGCAAATTAAGCAAAAATCATTTAGGAAGTCAAGGATCCCAGGAAGGAATGTAGACAGACTGTGACAAGAGAATCTAATTGTATTACACATGTATGAAACAACCTTACTCAAAAGGGGAGAAGAGTAATGCTTACCTAAATAACCTTGGAAATGAGTGGAATCTAAGAAAAATAAGAATTGCACATAAGCACTGTAGTCTAATTGATAAAATTGTGTCCCATGGGGGTACAAGTTAATTCTGATACTGATATACATGTATAATGTAATTGAACAAATTAAGTAAATGGCAGGAGACAGGCTTCTTACTGTTGGAGTGAGAATTTATAGATAAATGGGAAGGAAGCTAGAATGATCCATATGGTAATGGATTAGAGTTGAAGATAAGAGTATGAAACCATGTTTAGCTTAATACAGATACCAATGGTTACATACTGAGATATTCATAGATAATGTACATACTTGGGTTTATATACACAGTTTTTCTGTGCTCTTGTCAGCTGAGAAGGTTAAAAGAAAGAAACCTAGGAGTACACACCTGGTACCCAGATCTTGGTTTCTAATACCATTATCCAATAAAAAGAACTAGAACTTGGAGAAATGGCTAATTCTAGGAAATATACAAGATGAGCCTGGAGCATCTTGTAGTGCCAGAAAGTAAGGAAGCGCTCCAACCACCACCACCATAACACATCAACCACGACCTCACATTGATGAGCACATGTCAAAGGAGCACAGGAGCCAATGACCAAAAAGTTCCCAATGACCAAAACTGGAACAATTTGAGCAGCAGGATAAACAAAGCAGCATTAGATGATAACCCATAATGTAAAATTGACATTTAAGAGTCTCTGTTGACCTAAAGATGTAATTTAATAAATGAATGTACTTTTAGTATAGGAAAACTAAATGTAAAGGTGGATATTGGAATTTCGGTTGTTTATAGATGGCCCTTTATTCTTAATAATAGCCTTTCACCATCACTCATGTAGTAATGGAGGGTTAACTATACGGAACTGGTAACTAAATTTTTCTAGCATTTAGTGTGGGATCTTTATTTTTCACAAGTAACTATCAAGTAAGTTAATGTTATCTTCCCTTTGCTGAGGAATGAACTGAGTTGCTCAAGATTTTCTGGGCTGAGAATGCAGTCCTTCGTCTCTTCTGCGGGAGGATTTTTTTTTTCCTCAGCTATCTTATTTCCTGAAAAAGGTAAGTGTTTTCATGGATCTAGCTGTGAAAATCAAAGTCACTGATTCTTCAGTAAGAGGAATTTTTAGCAATGTTTTCAAATTTTTAATTTGATAAAGTGTTACTAATTCATATTGGGTATTTTTTACCAAAAGACTTATGAAATATATAGCCTAGGACCTCTAACATAGCCTAATTTAAAAAATTTTTTTAAATTACCATGTGAAAGGTTCACCAGCTACTTCAGGAAACATTTCTTCCCCTTAGGATTTTTCGAGTTAGTAATATTTAGACTCTAAATGCTTAATAAATAGGGATTACACTTCTTTGACCAAATCCTCTCTGTGGTGTTTACTATAGAACTCCCTGGAGGCAGTTGTGCTAGTAAGGCTGTTTTATAATTCCGATAAGATGTTTTAGTTCCCCATCTTGGTAAAGATATTCTTCTAGGAAGTTGAAATGGTTCTTTCCTAGAAGAAAGCATATGCATTGCAATTGATTTTTTTATTTTGACCTTGGTAACATTTCTTTTGGTACAATATCCTGATTTCATTAAGGGTGAAAAGTTGGGAAGGGGAAATGTGGATATAAGCGTTTTTTCTTTCTCACAATATACCTGTTAGGCAGGCCAAAATATTTTTCTCTTTGCCATTTTAGAAATTTATGAAAGAAAGGGCCATTATTTTTTAGTCAGGAGTTCTTTATTCCATTTAAAATGCAGCTGTTATTTTTATCTCTGGAACTTTGGGTAAACTCTGGGCTTGTTAATTTGCTAGACTGTTCTCATGCTTTTGTAGTGATCCCTTTGGTTGAGCAGGTGGTTTCTGGCCTCCACGTAGAGGGCTCTATCAGCATCTGCTCCTTGAGGACAAGTTCTTTTCTCCTTGTGTTTAATTCAGTATCTGGTATATAGTAGTCTCTTAGTAAATATTCAGTGGTCTGAATGGAAAGTTTTGGTTCAACTTGAATATTTAAAGAGTGCTTTGTGATTTACTTACCTCTTATTTGCCATGTGTAGGGTGACCAAATATTTATTGTTCAAATGTGAATACTTTTGAAAGCAAAGGGAGAGTGACTGTTAGTAATTATGCTTAGGAAAACAGGCATAAACTTAAACTGTCTTAGGCAAACCAGCTAGGAGATATGGTCACCCTAGTCATGATGCTTTTTTATTTTTATGTCATAGCAGAGTCTGGTAGTGAAGAATCAAGTTTTGGAGCCAGTGGTAATGGATATGAGTTATAATTCTGGCTTGGGCAAATTATTGAACTTAACTCAAATGATAATAAGATTTTAATTATTTTGAGGATTAAAGGAGCTCGTATTATTAAAGCCCCTCACACTGGTGTGCTCTCATTCTGTGTTAGGTCCTTTTTTCTTTCCGCCCATCATGCCAGAACTAGAGTTTTTACTTTCAACAGAGGCTGGCTTTGAAGGAGTTCTTTTTTTTTGTTAAGATTATTTGAAACATTTCAGGGAATGCATAAATGTTTTTTAGCTGAGCCATTGAACTTGTTTTTGTTAAAGTTGTATAATTTTTGGTGGGCAGGAAATGAATGCCCTCTCAAACCTAATTACTCTTACTCTTTCTCAAAATATTTGTGAAAAACTTTTCCCTCCAATTATTTTTTACAGAATTGCAAAAAGATATTTTCATAATTTAGATTTAGCAAAATAAAAAAAGTCACTGGTAACCTTTATTTCAACTGAATGTAGTGATACAAGTAAATTTTATTGGGTAGGAAAAAGATGATTTAAGTGAGAATTTCATTAAGTTTTTTATCAGTATTTATACCATCAGAATTATGTGTTCTCTTTTGGTATTCGAATTATTTTCCCCCCTGTATTTTTGATGTTTTGCTCATTTAATCCATTTTAATTATTTAAAAAAGGAAACCAAAGAAAAGCAGTTACTGTGTGCTTTGTGTATTAGTACAGGCATCCACGTTGTGAACCAAAGGGAATTATTCTGGTACTAAGACTTCCAGCTACTTCTGGTATTGCATTTGATTCTTTGCTTTTTAAACAAGTAATAAGGTAATGCAGAAAGACCTAGGGTAAAGAACAATCACAATGGTATAGATCCAAATAAGAGAACTAAGAGAAATTATTTGTCCATTAAGTATACAATAAGTTGTTGCTTCTTCAAAAAATTGGAGAGTTGGTAAAGACACTTTTGCTTTTTTTTTTTTTTTTTACACCAGTAAAGGATGCTGGTTAAGTATGGCATATATTATAGGAGCTTTTAGTATCTTCCCTCATACTGGTACTAGAGGAGCACATAATGGCTGGAAATTTAATCCTAATCTGAGAGCTGCAAAAGAGAACATATACTAGGATCTTCTGGAATATTTCTGGGTAGTGTTGGAACCCAACAGACTTACATGAAAAACCTGACATTTGTGTTGGGAATTTTCACCTTTATTTGGTGTGTTGTTGCAAAGGCAGCCACTTAGTTTGATTGCATATTGTTTTAATGCCCAGTGCAGACTGATTTTTTAATACCCTTGCTAACTGATAAAGAGTAAAACCAAGCAAATAATGATTAACAATTTTTTTAATGTAGAAGTTTCTAATTTTGATGTAGTCAGTTTCTCAGTATTTTCTTCTATGGTTAGTGCTGTCTTTGTCCTATTTAAGAAATTTTTACCCATTCCAAGGTCACAAAGATATGTTCTTATATTTTCTTTTGGTAGCTTTATCATTTACCTTTACATTTAAGTCTGTGATTCATCTCTCAATTTTATTTTCGTGTATGGTATGAGATAGGAGTTTGAGGTTCACCCCCCCCACACACCACATATGGATCTCCAATTCTTCCAGCAACATTTGTTGGAAAAGCTTTCCTTTTCCTGTTGGATCATTTTAATGCCTTTGTCAAGAATCAGTGTGATCATGTAACCGGGCCTCTTTCTGGACTCTATTCTGTACCATTGTTTTATTTGTCTCTCCTTATGCCAGTGCAGTACCATTTTGATTACTCTAACTTTTTATAAGTCTTGAAATCAGATAGCATATACTCCAACTTTGTTCATCTTTTAAACTTGTTTGGACTCTTCTGGGTCCTTTGTATTTCCGTATAAATTTTAGGCTAAGCTTGTCAGTTTCTTCAAAAACTCTTTTGGGATTTGATTGAGAATCTAGAGATGAATTAGGGGACAGCTGACATCTTAATAATAATATTATAATCCATGAATATATGGTGGTAGTAATACATATATCTGGCAAGGGAATTGTAACTCATTTCCCTTGTAACTCAATTCCTGTAACTCAACAGTAAAATTACAATTTTTTTCAAATGTGGTAAAAAAGACATTTTACAAAGGAAGTTATACAGATGGCCAATAAGCATGTGAAAAGGTGCTCAACTTCTTCAATCAGTAGGGACGTACAAATTAAAACCAGTGATTTTGAGATTTGATATGTCATATCACCAAGTGTTGACAAAGATGGGAAGCAACTAGAACTCTTTGTTAGTGGGAATGTGAAATAGAACCATTTTGGAAAATTATTTGGTGGTTTCTCATAAGGTTAAACATATACATACCTCTGACCTAGTAGTTCCATTCCCAGGAATTTACCTAAAGAAACGAAAATCCAAATATCCATCAATAGGTGAATACATAAATTTGGTTTTATTCACTCTTATACTGGAATCCGATTCAGCATCAAAAAGTAGTGAACTACTGATACTACCATGGATGAATTACAAAACATGCTAAAAAACAAAAGTATATGTGCAGTGTGATTCTTGTTGTATAAATTTCTAGAGCATGCAAAATTAATCTGTGGTGATAGAAATCTGAACAATTCCCTCTAGAGCAAGAGATAGGAATTGACTGGGAAGAAGCAAAAAGCTTGACTGAAAGAACTTTCTGTGGTAATGAGCAATTCTTGATATATCTGTGTATCATCAAACTATTTTTGTATTTAATATCTGTACTTTTCAATATATATAAATTTGTAAATTTATTTGAAAAATAACGTTAAGAATTTTGAAAAATATTAAAATTGAAATTAAAAAATAGAAAGTAGAGGAGGTTTCTCTTAGTCCAATTTCTAGAATAAACACCTTCTGTTGTTTGGGATATAACTTTCCAGACGTTTTCTAGTCTTATAGCATAGCAGTCAAAGATGAGGGGTCAGATTATCTGGATTTTAATCCACATTCCCTATTAAATTGCATGATCTTGAGCAAGTTCTATAACGTATCAATTTTTCTTTTTTATCTGTAAGTAGGATAATAATAGTAACAATTTCTTTAAACAGAAAAATTATTGGGTGGCTTCTTGTGTACCAGAGGTATTATACTGCTGCTAGAATTTTGTAAGAACCCTCTGTATGAGATTTAAATTTGTAAAGTGTTGCAAATATTTTTCACAATTTGTCATTTACTTTTTAATTGTATTTTTTTCTGTGCAGAAGTGATACTTGACTAACATTATTGAGATCTAATTCCCAGTCTATAAAATTTACCCATTTAAAGTATATATGGTTATAATATATTCATTGGTTTTAGTATACTGTATTCACAAAATTGCAGCAACTACCACAGTCTAAGTTTAGAACATTTTCCTCAGCTCAAAAAGAAACCACTACCCATTAGCAGTCGCTCATTCCCCTCTACCCCCATGCAACCACTAATCTATTTTCTGTTGCTATGAAGTTGCCTTTTCTGGGTATTTTATATAAATGGAATCATACAATATGAGGCCTTTGTTGACTGGCTTATTTACTTAGCCTAATGTTTTCAAGGTTCATCCACATAGCATCTCTCAGTATTCCATTCCCTTCTATTGTCATAATATTCCATTGTATGGGTACATCACATTTTTTTGATCCATTCGTCAGTTGATGGACATTTGGGTTGTTCCACCTTTTGGCTGTTGTGAATACTGCTGGGAAGATTCATATCTAAGTTTCTTTTGGTGGACATATGTTTTTATTCCTCTTGGTTATACCTAGAAGTGGAATTGATGGGTCATATGGTAACTCTATGTTAAACCTTTTTTTTCTTTTTAGGTGAGGCAACCCTTGGTTGACCTCATAGATTGCAAGGACCTTGTCAGCTTACAATCCCTTATTTTTTAATTTTTTAATCCTACAGCACCTGGTCTTCCTAGGGGGTCTCCCATCCAAGTACTAACCAGACTCGATCCTGCTTAACTTCCAAGATCAGACCGGATCGGGCTTGTTCAGGGTGGCATGGCCATAGACTATGTTTAACCTTTTGAGGACCTGCCAAACATTTACAAACTGGCTACTCATTTTACATTATCACCAGAGATAGTATATGAAAGTTCCATTTTCTCTACATCCTTGTGAACTCATTATTATCTATCTTTTTTATTATAATCATCCTAGTGGTTGCTAAGTATCTCATGGATTTGATTTGCATTTCCCTGGTGCTTAATAATGTTAAAGCATCTTTTCATGTCCTTATTAGCCATGGGTATATTTTCTTTGGAGAAATGTCTATTCACATTCTTTTTTCGACATTGGGTTACCGTCTTTTTATTATTGTTTTAAGAGTTTTTAAAAATATATACTCGCGCTCAGTCCCATATCAGGCATATAATTTGCAAATTATCTTCTCCCATTTGTGAGTTTCCATTTATAGCACTGTTAATTTTAATGAAGCCCAGTTTATCTATTTTTTGTTGTTGCTTTTGCTGTTGGTATATCTAAGAAACCATTACCTCATCTGGGGTCATGAAGATTTACTCTTATGTTTTCTTCTAAGAGTTTTATAGTTTTAGCTCTTATTTATGTCTGTGATATTTTTTTGAGTTAATTTTTGTGTATAGTGTAAGGAAGAGGTCCAACTTAATTCTTTTGCATGCCACCACTATTCAGTTGTCACAGCACCATTTGTTAAAAAGGCTATTCTTTCTTCACTGAATTATTTTGATACCCTTGTTGGAAATCAGTTGACTCTAGATGTAAGAGTTTATTGCTGGACTCTCAATTCTGTTTCATTCATTGTATGTCTAGCCTTGTGTCAGTACTACACATCTTAATTCTTGCAGTTGTGCAGTAAGTTTTAAAATCAGAAGTATGAGTCCTCCAACTTTATTCTTCATTTTCAAGATTGTTTTGGCTATCGTAGATCCCTTGCATTTCCATATATATTTTAGGATCAGCTTGTCTATTTCTGCAAAAAAACAAAAAACAAAAAACAAAGCTTGGATTTTGATAGGTGTTACATTTAATCTGTATATCATTGCCATACTAAAAATATTAAATCAGTTGATCCATGGACCATGAGATGTCTTTTCATTTATCTAGTTCTTTAATTTCTTTAAACAGTGTCTTGTTTTCAGTACATGTATTTGGTTAAATTTATTCCTAGGTTTTCTTTGTTTGTTTTTTAGAGTCAAAAGGAAAGTTTATTAGAAAAGGGGTAACGCTCTACAAAGTGTGGTCTCCTCTCAGAGACAGAGAGTGAGAAGGGACCAAGAGAGGCTTGGAAAGATAGTGAGGGGATATTTCGTTCTTTCTAATGCTGCCGGTTAGTGGAAGTGTTTTCTTAATTTCATTTTCAGATTGTTCATTGTTAGTGTATAGAAACGTATTTGCTTTTTGTAAATTGATCTTGTATCCTAAAAGATGACTTAGCTTATTTATTCTAATCATTTTTTTTTAGCACATTCCTTAGGATTATCTATCTATATACAAGATCATGTCATCTATAAATATAGTTTTACTTCTTTTTTTTCCAGTCTAGATGCCTTTTTTCTTTTTTCTTTTTTTTCTTTCTTAATTGCCCTGGCTAGAACTTTTGGTACAATTTTGAATAGAAATTGTGAAAGTGAACAACTTTGTCTTGTTCCTAATCTTAAGGGGGATGGCATTCTGTCTTTTACCATTAGATATGATGTTAGCTGTGAGTTTTTCATAGATGCCCTTTATTAGGTTGAAGGAGTTCACTTCCATTCCTGGTTGAGTAGTTTTTATTTTGAAGTAGTGTTGGATTTTGTAAAATAATTTTTCTGTGTCTATTGAGATTATCAAGTGGGTTTTATCCTTTGTTTTTAATTGTGGTATAGTATGTTGGTTGATTTATAGTTGTTATACCAACCTTGCATTCCTAGTATAAATTCTAGTTGGTAATGGTGTATAATCCCTTTTATATATTGCTGGGTTCAGTTGTTAATATTTCGTTGAGGATTTTTTTTTGTCTATATTATAAGGGATATAAGTCTATAATTTTATTGTGATATATTTGCCTGATTTTGGAATCAGGGTAATACTAGCCTCAGAATGATGTGGCAAGTGTTCTTTTCTATTATTTGGAAGAGTTTGTGAAGAGTTGGTATTAATTTTACTTTAAATGTTTAGTAAAATTCACCAGTGGAGCGATCTGGCCTGGGCTTTCTTTCTGCGAAGTTGGAAGGATTAAATTTTATATGATCATATACATCAGACTTTTCATTTTCTTTTGGTCATATAAGAGTCTTCCATAACCTAACCTGCAGTTTTCTCATCAGAGATGCAGATATGTAGATAATGTAGTCTATAGTGGTTATAGATTCTCATATAACATTTGACATAATCTAACACTCATAAGTAATCACCTTTTCCTAATCTCCCATTGCACTTTATCTATACATCTCTAAGTGACTGCCCATGTACTTTTTATTGTAGTTATTTATGTTCAAGTCTTGCTTCCTCTATTAAACTGAATTTTCCAAAGGAAATACTTTTTTTACACTGCACTTAGAGTTCAGAAATTGAATGGCTGAGTGAATGAAATGTTACTCTAATGTTCATGTGAAAATAACATTTCACTTTTTTTGGTCTTACCTCCTTTATCTATTGAAATATTTTAGAGTTCATTTATTTGGCCCAATCGTGCTATTTGTGCTATAGCCTTACAAATTATCAGTATAACCTCTGGATCTGATTCAGTAAATCACATTCAGTCATAATAGGTTTAAACGGGCAACAGACTCTCTGAGTTACAGGAGAGCAGAGATGGGAAATTCAGTTATTTTGTTTCCTTAAAGTTTGGCTTTTTGTATAAGCTGTAGCTCATAACCTGCTACAGATTGTCTTTAGTACTTTAAAAGCTTTAAAGCTATAGTTAATCTCATAAGAGCTGTACCTTCATTCAACCTTTTACCAAACATTCAAAGAAGAATTAACACCTGTTCTTCTCAAACTATTCTAAAAATTGAAGAGAGGGGAAGGCTCCCAAGCTCATTTTATGAGACCGGCATTACTCTGATTCTAAAACCAAAGACATTACAAAAAAGAAAATTGTAGGGCAGTATTCCTGATGAATATAGATGCAAAAATACTCAACAAAAATGTTAGCAAACCAAATTCAGCAAAACATTAAAAAGATCTGTAATTTGCAGATGTCCCGATATATATAGAGAACCCTAAAGATTTCACCAAAAAACTATTAGAACTGATAAATGAATTCAGTAAAGTGACAGGATATAAAGTTAATATCCAGAAATCTATTGCATTTTTATACACCAATAATGAACTATCAGAGAAATTAAGAAAACACTTCTATTTACAATCGCATCAAAAGAAAAAAGTACCTAGGAATAAAGTTAACCACGGAAGTAAGATACCTGTACAAAGAAAATTATAAGACATTGAATGAAGAAATTGAAGAAGATAGAAATAAATGGAAGCATGTAGCGTGCTCATGGATAGGAAGAATTAACATTGTTAAAATGTTCATACTATCCAAAGCAATCTAAATTCAATGCAATCCCTGTCGATATATGAATGACATTTTTCACAGAACTAGAACAGATAATCCTAAAATTTATATGGAACCACAAGTGACCCCAAATAATTAAAACAATCTTGAGAAAGAGCAAAGTTGGAGATAACACACTACTTGATATCAGATTATACTGCAAGCCTATAGTAATCAAAACAGATGGTACTGGCATAAAAACAGGTATATAGATCAGTGGAACAATAGAGAGCCCACAAAGAAACCCATGCCTGCATTGTCAGTCTATGACAAAGGAGGCAAGAATACACAGTGGGATTAAAGAGTCTCTTTAATAAATTGTGTTGAGGAAACTGGACAGTTACATGCAAAAAAAATGAAACTAGACCACTTTATTACAACAGATACAAGCACAGCAAAGAAAACCACCAACAAAGCAAAAAAACAGCCTACTGAATGGGGAAAGATATTTGCCAATGGTACATCCAATAAGGGGTTAATATCCAAAATATGTAAGGAATGCATACAACATAACACAGGAACAATTCAATTAAAAAATGGGCAGAGGACCTGAATAGACATTTCTCCAATGAGGACATACCGATGGCTGGTAGACAGAAATGAGAAGATGCTCAATGTCACTAATCAGAGAAATGCAAATTAAAACCACAATGAGATTATCATCTCACACCTGTCAGAATAGCGATCATCAATAAATCAACAAGAGTTGGCAAGAATGTGGAGAAAAGGATGTTGGTGGGATAGCATACTGATGGAAAACAGTATGGAGGTTCCTCAAAAAATTAAAAATGGAACTACCATATATATGACCCAGCAATCCCACTTCTGGGTATTTATCCAAAGAAATCCAAAACACTAATTTGAAAAAAATATGTGCATCTTTATGTTCATTGCAGCATTCTTTACAACAGTCATGATATGAAAGTGACCTAAGTGCCATTGATAGACAATGGAATATTACTGGGCCATGAAAATGTTGTCATTTGCAACAACACAGATGGACGTAGAGGGTATTGTGTTAGGTGAAATAAGTCAGACAGAAAGACAAATACCATATGTTTTCACTTATAAGTGAAATCTGAAAAATATAAATGAACAAACAAAACAGAAACAAACTCATAGTTATAGAGAACAAACTGATGGTTGCCAGATGGGAGAGGATTGGGGAACGGGTGAAAAAGGTAGAGATTAAGAAGTACAAATTGACAGTTACAAAATAGTCACAGAGATGTAAAGTATAGCATAGAGAATATAGTCAGTAATATTGTAATAAGTATGTACTGTGTCAGGTGGGTATTAGACTTATTGGGGGATCACTTAGTAACTTTTATAAATGTTTAACCACTATGCTGTATACCTGAAACTAATGTAATATTGAATGCAACTGTAATTGAAAGATAAAACATTTTTTTAATTAAAAAAAAATTATTTTAGAATAAAAAAAAAATTTAATTGACCATAAATGTAAGGGTTTATCTCTGTATTCTTAGATATGTTCCATTGGTCTATGTGGTCATCCTTATGGCAGTACCATACTGTCATGATCACTGTAGCTTTATAAGACGTCTTAAAACCAGGAAGTATAAGTCATCCAAGCCTGTTCTTTTTCAAAATTATTTTGACTATTCTGGTTTCATGTGTTTCCATGTAAATTTTAAGAATCAGCATATCAATTTCTGAAAAAAGCAGCAGCCTGCTGGGAGTTTGATAGAAATTGTTTTAAATCTATAATTCAATGGGGAGAGAATTTCTGACATTCCGTTTGAGTAGAAAGATTATTTTGGGAAAATTTAAAAAACTATAATAAAAAGACGATGACTCAAGATAAAGACATTACTGTTTCCTTTAAAGCTTATACCTTAGTTTGTTAGATTATGAACTTTTAAAACATACTTTGCCATTTATTGAGTCAATTTTGTAGGTCAGATGGTTGATTGCTTTATCTATGTTATCACATTATTTAATCCTGGCTTCGGCACTTAACTCTTTAAAGATAACAAGGTAGAAAGCAGAAGATGTTATATGAAAGATGGAAAATTGTTATATTGATTATTTCTCTAGTGAAGACATTCTGACTCTAACATTGTCTTTAATAACTTAAGGTAATGAAAAGAATGCTCAGGTTATACCTGTGTTTCCCATCCTCACTTTTATTCTCCTTGCTCCAGTTTTCTAAATTATTTCTGAATCTTATACTTTATGGCATAAAATACTCTGCCAATATATTTGTTCTCTTGTAAATGGAATACCTCACACATATGTAAATGCAAAATGAAAAAAGGGAGCATCTCTTTTGAAAATGAAGCTGAGAGCAATGTGATGATGCTCTCCTGTGATGTGTACAACAGTGAACTTGTATAGATTTGGATTAATGTAATTGTTAATTGTAGGGCAAAAGAAGTACATATAAATTTTAAGTTGCTCTTTCAAAGAAGCATATGAATTTCCATTGTGATATATGACAGTATTTCTGTATTTTGATCTTCTTATCCTTTTAACTTCTGCCTTTGCGTTAGAAGGCAGTGCCTATTAAGAACTTTTATCATCATCTTTCTACATATTGTCGTCTTGCATGTGTTCTACAAGGTGTGATTTCTCTTCACATTGATAGCAAGGAGGCAAGATAAAGAGAGAATGAATAGTAGTTCATCTTTCACTGCTTATCTCCATTCAACAGCCGTGCAGTCGGAAACCCTTGTGCATGAAGACAGATTTGTTCTATGGCCTCGGAGTTGGGTGCCGGGGACGATGGCGGCTGCACTGAGCTGGCAAAGCCCCTCTATCTTCAGTACCTGGAGAGGGCCCTCCGGTTGGACCATTTCTTGCGACAAACATCAGCCATCTTCAACAGGAATATTTCTAGGTATGCTAGTCCATCTTCCCAATATAATGTTTGTCCATATTTCCTTCTTTTAAAAAATGCCTCATAAAGATACAAATAACAACAAGAAGGATACTTGAAGTAAGTTCAGTGTGATTTTTTTTTTTCCTGCCATCTTGACCAGAAGTCTCCTGTTTGGCCGCATTTCTGATTCCTAAATTCTTGTAGATTTTAGGGTTAAAATATTTTATGATTTTTAGTGCGTTTGGTATTTTTTTCTTCCTTTCAAATAAAAGACAGTCGACTTATTCAAAGGATCAGTTTCTTCTATAAAATGTTCAGCGTACTAACCATAAATTATAATTTTGGGTCAGCTCTGACTGTGGCTTTACCATTCTTCCTTCAATTTATAGTGATGAAAGTGAAGATGGACTGGATGACAATAATCCTTTATTGCCCCAGTCTGGGGATCCCTTAATACAAGTTAAGGAAGAACCTCCAAATTCATTGCTTGGTGAAACTTCTGGAGCAAGCAATTCTGGAATGTTAAGCACATACTCCCTGAATGGAGTTCTACAGTCAGGTTAGTGTGTCGTGAGATCCCTCTTTGGACTCTCAGTTCTCTCGGGGCAGTCATCCTTTCATTTTATTATTTTTTATGTTTCTTTACACAGAATCAAAATCTGACAAAGGCAATTTATATAACTTCTCTAAGTTGAAGAAAAGCAGAAAGTGGCTAAAGGTAAGAGAAGGCAGAATGTTTATAATTCAAATAACCTACTAAAATTGCAAATAAAAGGGAAAGGATATTGATTCATTTTGGTACATTGGCAGAGATTTTTCTAGACATGAGTCTTATTCTGGGTGTGGTTTTTTTGAAGAAATAAAAGTCTTGAGTACTCAATGAAGTTCATTTTAAAAAACATTATTGAGTTCATAGCACAGTGAAGAGCAAGGGAGTACAAATATATATTAGATAAGATCCTTGTCCTCACTGGCTTACATTGTAATCAGAATTATTAATTTACTTTTTATCAGTTCTGAAGTAGTTTATTCACCAAATATTGGTTGAGCACATCCTACATGCCAGGTACTATTGTAGACTAGACATGGTTCCTGCCTTATAGAGCTTACATTCTAATGGAAAGAGGCAATGAGTAAGCCTGTAAACAAATAAGTAAACATGGCTTTTTTAGAGAGGTAACATTTCAACTAATTTCTGAATAATCAGAGAGAACCATGTGAATGTTAAAGATATGAGCATTTCAATCAGAAGAACTGCGGAAGTCCTGAGAAAGGGAGCAACTCAGTATGTTTAGAGAAGAAAGGAGGCTGCTGTGGCTGGAGCCTAGTGAGTGAGGGAGTGGTAGAAGATGAGGTTAGAGACCTGAGCCTGATCACTTAGGCCCTTATACACCATGTTAAGTAATTTGTAGTTTACTCTAGTGACAGTGGTAAGCCAGCTATTGGAGTGTTTATAAGCACAAGAGCAGAATAATCTGGTTTCCACTATTAGAAGATTACTGTTGTTGGCCAAACTGAGTTAAGGAAAGCATTTCTTCTGTTGAAACTAATTATTTCTCTATTTCATCTTTTTCTTGTGAAGAGCTCAAAGTAACAAAGATACTCTTATTACTATCACTAGGCCCTTTTAAAAACTCGTGTGTGTAAAAAGCCTGATTTGCTTCATATCAGTGAAGCCATTGGGAATACAGAAGAAATCTTTATGTTTAGCCATCACATTTTTAAAAATTGAGGTGTAATCACATACCATAAAATCTACCCTTTTAAAATGTATAATTTAGTGATTTTTGGTATATTCATAAAGTTTTGTGCAGCCATCAACACTATCTAATTCCAGAACATTTTCATCACTCCAGAAAGAAACCTCTGTACTCATTAGCAGTCATTTCCCATTCTCTGCACCCCCAGCCTCTGGCAACAACTAATCTATTTTCTCTCTCTATGGATTTGCCTTTTCTGGTCATTTCATATAAACGGAATCATATAATATGTTTTGCCTTTTGTGTCTGGCTTCTTTCACTTAGCATGATATTTTCAAGGTTTGTTTATGTTGTGGCACATATCAGCACTTTATTTCTTTTTATGGATGAGTAGTATTTCATTATCTGAATATTTTGTTTCCCCACTCATTGGTGGCTTTGGGGTTGTTTCTCCTTTTTAGCCATCACAGCTTGCTTTCTGTATTTTCTGTCCTATAGAAAGAAGTCTTTTTTTGTTTTGTTTAGTTTTATAGTTTTTTTTTTTTGCCTTGGTATTTGACATTTAGTTAAACTATCTTATGTATAGTGTAAGTACTTAAAAAAATTTAGCCTTGTTGATGTTTATAGCATTCGCATTTTAGTGCTCTTTAATTTGTGCCCATTGGGTTTAATTGGTATCATTTTGTTTTTCAGTTGAATTGGTAAAGAATAGTATAGGGAAACTGGAATGAATGTTCTCCAGCTGTTTTTGTCATTGTTTTGGCATCTGGAAAAAATGCTCGTATTATAAAAAGAAATGCTTCATAGGAGAAGGTCCATTCTATTTCCTCCCTTTTTCAGAGCATTCTGCTAAGTGATGAGTCCAGCGAGGCAGATTCTCAGAGTGAAGACGATGATGAAGAAGAAGAAGAAGAAGAAGAAGAGGAAGAAGAACTCAATCTCAGCAGAGAAGAACTTCATAACATGTTACGGCTGCACAAATATAAGAAACTTCACCAGAATAAGTATAGTAAAGATAAAGAGGTGAGAGTTTCAAGAAATCTCAGACTGTCATGCTGGGAATTTACCCTCCGAGTTATATTAATTGAAGATAAATCATTTTAACTTTATATTTTGATGGTAGTGGTGGTTCTAATGACAGCTTTATTGAAATATGTTTCATATACCAAAGAAATTTAGCCTTTAAAGGTATACATTTCAGTGGTTTTTAGTATATTTATGTAGTTGTGTTAACTATCATCACTGTCTAATTCCAGAATATTTTCTCACCCCCACAAGAAACCCCACTCCCCTTAGCTATTGCCCCTCATTCTCCCTATTCCTCTCAGCCCTAGGCAGTCATCAGTCCACCATTTGTCTCTAAATAATGTCTAGTCTAGATTTTTCAGACAAATGGAACAGCATGAGGTCCTTTGTGTTTAGCTTCTCTCACTTAGCATAATGTTTTCAAGGCTTATTTATGTTGTGGCATATATCAGTACTTCATTTCTTTTTATTGCCAAATAACATTCCATTGTATGGACATACTACATTTTATTTATCTATGCTTCAGTTGATGAATTAATTGTATTGTTTTTACTTTTTGGCTATTAAGAATCATATCTATGAATAGTGAGTTTTTTCTACTTTTTGGCTATTATGAATAATGCTGCCATGAAGATTTAAGTACAAGTTTTCAGTGTGGACATGTGTTTTCATTTCTCTTGAGTATATACCTAAGAGATAAATCACTGGTCATATGGTAGTTCTATGTTTACCCTTTGAAGGGAGTGCCAGACTGTTTTCCAAACTGGCTGCACCATTTTAAATCTAGTGGGTTTTTTAAAATTCAGTTGCTCTTTACATACTAACATTAGATTGATAATAGTTTCACATGGCAGCTATTTGAATGCTGTTAAAGCCTTCTGATTTTTGACAGAAATGTGGCACTCGGTACATAATGAGCAATAGCATATTTGAAGATCTAAAATCTTTGCAGCAATTAGTTAATGTCTAAAGTTAGTTCAGAAAGCTTAAATAATATGCTAAAGGCCATAAACCCGTAGAAGTGATAAACAGTAAGAAATCTGACTGTTTTAAGACATAGAGTTCCTTTTTAAGGTACAGTACTCAGGTACTTGTTGTATGAAATATTTGTTTTGTTTTGTTTTAACTGAAGTAAAACATATATGGGAAAGTCCACAGATTTTAAGTATACAGCTTGATAAATGTTTATTTAATTTTGATCTTTGACAGGGGAACTTGTAATAATAGTTCTCCATGTCAATCTTCTAGTTTCAGTCCTTGGACGACTCATTTGGCTGTAATCCAGGAAAGAGACCCAACAGTGGACTACCTAATTTTAATTTTTATTCATATTTGTCCATTAGTAGTGAGTGTGATGGAAGTAATATGAGCTTTGGGGGTCAGTTTAAATAAAACGATTGAAAAGATTAACTACATCCTGGAACGAAAGAAAATAGATTATTCATATGTTAGAATTTTGGCACCATAGATACTATCCATAATACTGTCAGACTCTCTTAGTGGGAGATGAAAAGAGAAAAGAAAGATTGAAGAATCGGGATGACTATTCAAGCCAAATATAAGACTATAAGCC
The DNA here is from genome assembly GCF_000151845.1 of Pteropus vampyrus. Lineage (NCBI taxonomy): Eukaryota > Metazoa > Chordata > Mammalia > Chiroptera > Pteropodidae > Pteropus > Pteropus vampyrus. The sequence goes on along the minus strand of NW_011888800.1, from coordinate 6,959,686 downwards.
AGAATAGCAGCCATCAGAAACCTTAGTAAAATCTGAGGACCTATTGGTAATAGAAATACGGTTTATTTCTTATTGATGAATGCCAAGAGGAGGTCTTTGTGCAAAGAATTTTCTCTCTCAAATATATGTTAGGACTAAGTAAATATTCTGGTGGAGATTCAGAAGCATGAAGGGTTTTTCTTAAGTTATTTCCAGCAGCTTGCCATGTGCATTGCCGATGAACCCATTTTGTTTTGAAGTTCAGGAAATAATTCACTTTGATGTACTAAGTCTTTATTGGTCCCTTTGTGGGAAGAATACCATATTTAGGAGCTATGGTTTCTCTTTGACTCAGCTTTCTATAGTAAAGATGATTTGAAGGCTGTGGTGTAGAACACAGGCCTTGCCTAGCTAAGCATCACTGTCTTTGCCTGCTTCAGTTGCAGCAATACCAGTACTACAGTGCAGGCCTGCTATCCACATACGACCCTTTCTATGAACAACAGCGACACCTACTTGGACCCAAAAAAAAGAAATTTAAGGATGAAAAGAAACTTAAAGGTGAGCTTATTGACCTGCCTTCTACATTTACACATTCTTAGTTTCAGGATTGTGTTTGGCCTGCTGGTACATTTGGACTTTGAATATAATTCATGTGACAGAAATTTGCTTTGCCTGGGAAACACTAGTCTCTCATATCTAATTAGTTGGTATATTATTAACTTTATTTTATACTTGGTTTACGATCTTTTCTAGGATCATGAAGACATAAGAACTATGGATTTCTAGCTAGAATTTTAAGCTAATTAGTTTATACTTTTTTTCTTCTATACATTCTTTAAATGTCGAAAATGTTCTGGGAATGGAAGAAGTTGGCTATGCACAGGAGACTATGAAGAGTAACCTGAAGTGTTCGGGCATAAGTTATGGTTGTTACTATATGTGGTGATTTTAAATAGATCACCTCCTGATGATCTTCTGTAGTGTTTTACATGTTTGTCAGGAAATGTTCTTTCCTGTCTTGGTGAGCAGCTGGAAATCAGGAAGGAAATAGGAAGGGAAGGTTAAAGTCTTCTGTACAAGGCAGACTTTATTCCCCTGAAGGTATGAATTTACTCAGAAAGACTCTTCAGACTTCTTTTCTTTCTCCTACATCCTCCGTGTTAATCTCTGTTTTCTCATCTTTCACATCCTCCCCCTCTAATTAGGATTTTGTTCCATGTATGATTTTCTCTTCATAGGTCTTAGTGTCATTATCAGTTAATGCATTTTTTTCTTTGTTATTTCTCTTTCGTTACCTTACATTGTTGTCAAGTAGAAATGTTTTCTTCCTTTTGATCATTACTTGAGCCCATGATACTTCATAAGCTTCCTTTCTTATTGTTAGATTCAAAAGAAATTCAGTTCTTAGGTTTTATTCTGTTTCTCTTTCATGTAAACAGAGGGAGTATCCAGTATTCTTTTCTAAGGTAGAAAGATCTTCCTCTTGGAATATTCATGGGCCTGGCTAGATAAAGGGATAAACATTGCCAGCCGCTGGTGGAATGAGGAAAGAACTTTGAATTTTCTTAAAGTGATGAGGTGGTTTTGTGGCTGTCTCCTGTGGAAGGGAAGAAATGCAATCTTCTGAGAATCTGTTTCTTTTGCAGCCAAGTTGAAAAAAGTGAAGAAGAAAAGGCGAAGGGATGAAGAACTTTCCTCTGAAGAATCCCCTCGTCGCCACCACCACCAGACCAAAGTCTTTGCCAAGTTCTCTCATGATGCACCTCCTCCTGGAATCAAGAAGAAGCACTTATCCATCGAGCAGCTTAATGCTCGTCGCAGGAAAGTATGGCTCAGCATTGTGAAAAAGGAACTACCAAAGGTGAGTGATTGCCTCCTAAATAGGCAATGGCAAGAATGTTTTCTCTCCCTGCCCTCTAAAGAGGAGTTATAAGAGCTAGATACCTTCACAGAGTCTGGAAAGGAGGCTAATCTGTTAGAATTAGAGAAGGCTGAGTAAGTACTCTCTTCGGTTAAATATTTTTCTAAAATGTGATCAGAATTCACAAGACAATTGTTGTATGATGTTCCTTGGTTCCCCCCACCCAAAAAAAACCTTGTTGAAGAAGGTACACAATTTTCTTACATATAGCAATGTAAATTAACAGTAAATAGGTGATAATAGAGGGGAATTAAAATGGTGGAGATTTATTTCTTAGAGGATTTATGAACATTTGGATGTTACTGAATAATCACAGGCATTAGAAGAAAATGGGAATGATTGAAGAGAAGAATATATAGACATTCCTTTTGCTCTTTAAATAAGTGGTGCTGGGACAACTGGGTAGCCAGTTGGAAAAAGATAAAATAGATCTGTGTGTCATACATGTACTCTAAATGGATTAGGAATCTCGATGTAAAAAATGAAACCATCCAAATACTAGGAGAAAACAATTGCATTCTTATTTAACCTTTGTGTAGGAAAAGAGTTTCCAGCTGTAACTCAAGAAGATACTGATAAATTTAACTTATTTTGTTATTAAACAAAATGAGTTTTGTGTGACAAAGGATAACTGGCAAGTTGGGAGAAATAGAAATTATTTACATTGTATACCATGGTCAAAGGGGTAATATTGCTAATATATAAAGAACTCTTAAAAATCGAGGGACAAAAGACCACAAGTTGAGAAAACAAGTGGGAAAACAACATGAATACATAGTTCACAAAGCGAGATATAAAAATGGCCCTCAAACATAGTAAAAAGATTCAAAGTGTCTCATACTTGGAGTCATACAAATTCAGATAACACCTTAACACCATTTGTCACTCATCACACAGGTAAAATTTAAAACTGTGACAGCACATTCTGTTAAAGAGGCTGTGGGGAAATAAGCACTCTCATGCTTCTAGGAATGAAAATTGGAGAGTACTGTTCTGGAGGGAAAGTTGGCAATACCTGGCAGTGTACATATGTACTTACCTTTCAAACCAGCACTTCCACTTCCAGGAATGTACCCTGAAGCTAAACCTCCAACAATATAAAAACGTGTAAACAAGGTTATTCATTGCAGCATTATTTGTAATTGCAAAATAATGGGAAAAACCTAAGTGTCCATATATGGGGCTTGAATTACACAAACGTGTATCTACACAGTGGATTATTACACTGCTATTAAAAAGAAAAAATGAGGAGGAACTCTCAACTGCTCTGAAGTAATTTCTAAGACATACTCAAGTGAAAAAAACAAAACGCAAACAAGTTTCTAGAATATTTACCTTTCATATATAAAAAAAAAAGAATATAAGAAAATATACAAGTATCTGCCCATTTGTGCAAAAGAGATTCAAGAAGCATAAACCAGAAATTAAAATGATTGATTCCTTATAGAGGAAAGGTGGGAAAAAGGTAGAAAGAAGGGAAGGAATGGGAATAGGGTGGCAGGGATGAAGAGGAGGGAGACTTTGAGTACATCTTTTTGTATAGGGCTGACTTTTAGAACTGCAATAATGATTTACGTACTCCTGACATATACCACCCAAATAAACAAAACAACTAAACCAACCAGCATGTAGGTAAGGACAGAGGTTGGGAATATGTGTGGGCAAAATGGAATAAAAACAGGAACAAATGAACTTAATTGTATTAGAAACGAGTTAACATAATCAAGTTGCAGTGAGTGGAGATTAAAAAATTCACCTAAGTAACTGAGGAAAAAGTATTTTGACTGGATATGTAAGGCTAAGACCTAATATGATATAAATGCCATATTGACACAGTAAAAGTGTTTCTCACAAGAAAATGAGTTAGCAATTTAGAAACTATTTTATAGGTATACTGGGATTGGACAAATAAATATATTGTAGATGAGAGCCAGTTTCTCATTGTTGAAGAAAGAAGTTATAAGGAAAAGGAGACAGCTAAAATGAAGCCTGTGAAGTTTCATTGGAGTCAGAGATAGCAGTATAAATTCATGGCTTTTTATATAGATATAGATAGATATATACAGAAAGATAGTTGGGTGTGTATACATGGATTAGTATGCATACATTTTTTTTTCTAGCTCTCTTTGCTGAAAGGGCCTAGGAGCAGTGATACCCTAGTAACAATGAGGATACCTAGCACGGAGATCTTAATTTCTTAACACTTTTTATTTTCTAATAAAAGGAACCAAGGCTCTATGGAGAGGCAGTTTATTCTAGAATTTGGCAGAGGAAAATACAAGATGAGCCTTAAACATCTTGTGGTGCCAGAAAGTAAGGAAATGCTTGAACAAAGATGGAGGGCTTGTCAAAATAACTCAGCCAGCCTGAAGGTAGCTGCTTATGGCCAAAGTTAGAATAATTTGAGCAATAAAATGTAATAATACTGGATTTTAACTCAGTAAAAGAAATATTTATGTTAAAAATAAATAATTGAATTAACAACAAGGCGAGGTAGAAGGAACAACTCTTCCTTACAGTAGAATTCCAATTAATAAGTATAGAAGGAAGGAAATAATTATTAGGCAGACACCACAGTAATAAATGTTGCAGACTGGATTCATTGATGAATGATAAAATCAGGGGGCAAAAGTTAGAGGAGAAACAATTTGCATAGTTTCAAAGCATCTGCCCCAGCATACATACTTGCACAAAGGAAAAGAAAATAAATATAGTGGTAAAAAACGGGCAGAATGCACCTTAACCAAATGATCAAAGTAAACAACACAGATGATAGGAATTTTGACATCATGAACTCCTTGTGATACACTGTGGTGTTCTTTCCAAAATGTATAATGTCATTCCAATCATCAGAAAACCACAAATTTTGGGACATTATAAAGAATAACTTCTTGTTGTCTTTCAAAAGTTAAGGACAAGAAAGAGAAAGATTGAGGAAATATGACGAATAGGAAGAGTCTAAGGAGAAAAATAACTAAATATAATGTGGGATCTTGTATAAGATCCTGGAACAATAAAAGGATATATCAGTGGGAAATTGTTGACATTGAAATGAGACTTGTGGTTTAATTAATATTTTACTAGTGTTAATTTCCTTTCTTAATTGTACTATGGTTATATAAGATGCTAAAATTAGGCAAAGCAGGGGGAGGGATGTCAGGGAACTGTACTATTTTTTTTGCAAATTTCTGTAAGTCTAAAATTAGTTCAAAACAAAAAGTTTAAAAAAATATATGGCAAGAATAATGCAAGGAACTGCCACGTATTCTTTACTTATATTCAGCAATTGTTTTCCTCATTTGCTTTTGTTACATAAATACATGCTTTCTTCTTACCCATTTTGAAGGTTTGAGACTTTGTGCTAAACATAATAATTCAGTGTGTATTTCCTAAGAAAAATGACATCTTCTCATATATAACCACAGTGCAATTAAAAAAACGATCTGATCCATAGACCATATTCAGATTTCCTCAGTTGTCTCAATAACGTTTTTTATAGCAGAGGTCCCCAATCCCTGGGCCGCGGACCAGTACCAATCCGTGGCCTATTAGGAAACCGGCTGCATAGCAGGTGAGCAGCCAGTGAGCGAAGCTTCATCTGTATTTGCAGCCGCTCCCCAGCGCTAGCATCACTGCCTCAGCTCCACCTCACATCATCAGGCATTAGATTCTCATAGGAGCACCAGTCCCTGGTGCCAAAAAAGGTTGGGGACCACTGCATAGTGCTTTTTTCTTTCCTTATTCAACCCAAGATCCAATCTAGAACTACATATTGCATTTGTTTTTATGTCTCTTCAATATCCTTTAATCTGAAACAATTTCTCAGCCTTCATCTTTCATGTCATTGCTATTTTTGAGGAATATAATAAGCCTGTTTGTAGAATGTTTCTGAATTTGGGTTTGTATCCTGTTACCTTATGATTAGATTTGGGTTATACATTTTTGGCAGGATTACCAGGGGAATGATGTGCTCTAGGTATATCATATCAGGTACATGTCTATCCCAATATTGGTGTTACTAACTTTGATCCCTTGGTAAAGTGTTTTTTCTCTATTGTACAATTACTAGGTTTTTTTTTCCCCACTAGCAATTAGTATTTCTAGAGAAAGTTTATGACCATTCTTGATGAGAAAAATTATGGTAGAAATCTGTTTTGTACCTGGTGAAGAGGCTTCAGGTGATGCCACTCAGCTCTGCCTCTTCTGTGTTTTCTCCCACATCAAATAAACAATCATGAGAAATTGTTTCTTTATTGAGGTTTTTTTTTTAAACTGAAATGGAAGACATAATAAGCAGCTCAAGACTGGATTGTAGGTTGCTGAGTCACCTTGTGTTAGGTCTGCTTCAGAATTTCTTGTTGGAGAAGATGAGGCTTAAGTGGTGGCAGAAATTGAGTAATAGTGGTAGCAAGCTTTCTCTGGCTAGAGGTGGGGCTAGAATCACAAACTAGGAAGCTAGTTTACATTTAACAATTTTTATATCTGAGTGCCCTTCTTTTTCAGCTTCTTTGCAGATCAGCCCTGGAAAGCAATGTGTTTTAATCAGGATGGTGCTAGGGTTATAGGGTATGTTGTTACATTTTTTTTAGTACACTTCAAGCCTTAAATATAACTTAAATTCTTTCCAAAAGTGTACAGAAGACTAAGGCAGCCACAGCACTAGCTTATTTTTTTAATGCTGCTTTAGTAGCTTTCTGTATGATTCTGAGTCAGCAGTATATCTTGAATATGCTTGGCTTGATGTTTTATTTTTTTAACCCTGGAGTTAAGTGTCAGTCTGCACAATCTCTTTTCAAAAAGAAATCCTAAATGACATCTTGTTTTTAAATATTTTAGGCCAACAAGCAGAAAGCTTCAGCTCGTAACCTGTTTCTCACCAATAGCCGAAAGGTAAAATAGTAATTTTATATTTCCCATTTTATGTTTTGCTGGAATGTGTTCTTGTTCTTTAGATCCATGCTTCCTGCTTTTGTCTCTTGTGATCTGTTGATAATGAATCTAATAGTATTAAGAGAGTTTCTAAATGTTCTCAATCTGTTTTATAAATAAAATTACTCTTCTTCATCTTTCTGGTATTTGAATCTTTTTGGATAAGATCATAGTCTGATTCCTTGGGCAGATATGGAATTGTCCTGATCTCAGTCTCTTCATCTAAGAAACTGTTATATTAATACTTTCTCTTAGGAGAAGTAACACAACTTTCTTTGAGACTTATGAGGATTAGATGAGGTAATGTTACTAGTTATATTGCCCTAGGCTAGTCAGTCACTCATCCTTGGTTTTCTCGTCTATAGAATGAGGATGATGATAATAAAAACTTTATGGGTTTTTGTGAAGAATAAATTAGATTAATATATATTAATCTTAGAATGTTGCCTAGCATATAATAACCATTGATAGCTATTATTATTAGTGTGTGTAATAACACTTTGTAACTTCCTTGCACATCTCAAGTCATTATACTTTTTTTTTCAATTTCTAAGGCATTGTGCCTATAGACTTTTCATTCCTGATACTACCTCAGGGTCTGGTACTGGGTCACAGTACTCGACAAGGACATTAATCAGATTGGGGAAGAAAGAGACATGGCCATAGGAAGATTGTGTGCACTGAACAGATTAAGGAATGCTGTAGTTTGGAGCCCAGGGAGCATTGGCCCTGGTGTTGCGTCCTTCTCCATTGTGATAATGTTGTTGTCTGTAGCTTGCCCACCAGTGCATGAAGGAAGTACGTCGAGCTGCCTTACAGGCCCAGAAAAACTGTAAGGAGACCTTGCCTCGTGCCCGCCGCCTCACCAAGGAGATGCTTCTGTACTGGAAGAAGTACGAGAAGGTGGAGAAGGAGCATCGTAAGCGTGCAGAGAAGGAAGCCTTAGAGCAACGGAAATTGGATGAGGAAATGCGGGAGGTAGGACAATAGCATAAAAGTTTGAAAACCCTAATTGCTGCAGCTAAATCGAGAGATTGTTTTGCACTTCATAAATTATAAGTCTAATCAGTGAAATTGTTGAAAAAATGTTTTAAGATATAACTTTGAGGATAGTGATTTTAGTCAAGTAAACCAGTTCTGTTTTCATTCTTTCAGTAAGGCCCTCTCCTTGGCCTTCATCTCTCTTCTATGCTAATTTCCTTTAGTCTTTGCAGCCTTATTACTTTATATATTTCTGGAGGACCTCAAACAAAACAAAACAAAACAAAAAAACAGTTTATAGCTTATCTTGGCTTGGTTCCAGGTGCTGGCTGCAGTTTTGATTTGTTGGAAGATCGAGGCTTGTTGCCACATTTAGGGCCAAACTGGGACAATGGACAGCTAGCCCAGTTTTCTGAGACCCACCCCACCACCTCTTTTGGTATTTTAACTTACAGCTAGTATTTTTGCTAAGCCTGATGTCAGCAGATGTAGGCTGAGTAAGTTGTTCAGGGAAGCAAGAAAAGAGAATACAATGACACCGTTATTGTGTTGCCATTGGTAAACAAATTAGGATGAGTGGAAAGAAAGGTGAGATCTGGAGAAAAAAGAGAGTCAAAGGATTGGATGATGCTTTCTTTGAATGTAGGTAGTATTTCTGCAGAGCCTCTTCTGAGCTTTTGACCTTCGCTCCTTTATCACCTTTGGTGACCTGTATCTTTACATGGAAGATAAACATATTATTGAGTTAGTAAACATTGGGTGCTATTGGGAATACTTACTGAGTTTAGAGGCATTTGAGAGTCACAGATCTTGAAGTATTGTAAGTGACTTGGCTTATGATCTAGGTTTGTGAGATTTTCTCTCAATTATGTTGATAGCTAACTGATGAGAGTTTCATCTGTGGTTATGTTGACTTTTGTGTATTTTTCTCTGAACTTTTGAAAAACTATTTTTGATGGATCTTTATCGTCCCTTTAATTTCCCTTGTTCATTTAAACATAGAGTTGCTTTCTTTAGAGTGAAAGGAAACATTACTCTTTTTTTTTTTTTTTTTGAATTTAGAAAGGTTTTCTTGATAGTACTTTAGCTTTGGAACATGAACATTTGTATCTATTATGAAAAATAAACTCAGTTTTTTCTCAAAATCTCTTTAAAATTTTCTTCTAATTTGAATCTGTGTCAACTGCTTTAAAACCTCAGATAGAAAGAATAGTTTTCTATAGCATACTTTAAGACTTGTGTCCTTTCTTGGCCTTGTCCCATATTTTATTGTTGGTTTTCTTTTGGGGAGGTGATCTAAGGATAAATTGAATACACTTCATAGGAATTTTATTATAGAATAGTTAATGCAAAATAATGATTCAGTTTTATATTTATTGTGTATACTATATTCCATATAATTCGGTCTTTTGGAGTGTTTGTTTACTCATTTTATTGTTTATTTTGGTGAATAATTTTATTTATTGACAAAACGATTATTTTCCTTATCAAGTTATTTCAAAGGCACTTGGAATTCAGTTTTTTCACACTAACAAAAGTATGTGTTTGTGTATATATTTGGTCTATGTACATATTTTGTAGCTATCATTATTACAGATGAACTATAGATTGTATTGGAGAGCTTCCCCCCCCGCCGCCACTTTGATTGGCTTCTTATTCTCAATACCTCCTGCATTGACTTTCAGAATAATTTATAGCTTATTAGTCACTTATAGTCACTTATTTTGATTTTTCGTGTTAAAGCAGAGTTTTTGCCACATTTACATTTTTAAAACTAATAAAGTGTACCACCCATGTTATGAAATAAAAGTTTGTTGTTTGAATTTAGTTGGTATTTCAGTGCCTCTAAAGTAATATAGTAAAGAAATAAGCATTTTAGACAGAAGCCTAATGGAGAAAAGATTACATATTGTAAAGGAAAGCAAAAAACATAGATTATTATTAGACTATAAGTGAAGGTTATTATTTGCTTTTAGTATTGCTGATTTGGTTATTATAAAACAGTTCATAGGCAATTTCTACCTTTCTAAAGGTAAAGAATTTGTAAAGGAATTATATGCAAACTATATATACGTTTGGTGAATTCTGCTGATTACCTCTTGTATGTGATTGATGGTGTGACTATTTTCACTTTAATGTTTTTTCTGTTTAGGCTAAGCGGCAACAGCGAAAACTGAACTTCCTAATCACCCAGACAGAGTTGTATGCCCATTTCATGAGTCGTAAACGAGACATGGGCCATGATGGGATCCAGGAAGAAATCCTAAGGAAACTGGAAGACAGTTCTACCCAGAGACAAATTGACATTGGTGGAGGGGTGGTAGTTAACATCACGCAGGAGGATTATGGTGAGTCCTGAATCAGGAGTTAAAGGAAATAGGTACCCTTCATTTTTTCATATCTAAGGTTATACACATTATTAATTCTTGCAAGTTTTGTTTTGGTTTATAGGTAATATTGATCTGTAAAGGTGAATTTATTGTATTGGAGTAGGAAAAGTGTGAATGTTTCTATAAAACAAGCATGTAAAATAACTTTGATTAAAGAATTTGAAAAGGAAAGGAAAGGAATTTGAAAAGGAAAGGAAAGGAATTTGAAAAGGAAACTTGATCTTGCAAGTTTGGGAATATTTTGTTTTGATTTGTTAGTAGAAATAGAAGGTATTAAATCAGAAGAATTCAGTGAACATGTCTCAGCAGAGAAAATCATCTCTCACAAGGTTCTTTGTGATACAAGTCAAGCATGAGAAAGAGACTGATCACTTTTGGTGTTTTACGATCATAGGGGGAGGGTGGAATTGAGATAAAGTTTTAAGAAGAATTTCACAGAGAATAGTGATCAAGATCATTTGAGCTAAGAATAAAAGAGAATGAGAGTGCTTCAGAGTATCTTAGCGGTTACACATGTCTATATTTCTTCTTTTGGAATAGTTTCATCCAACATAAATGTATTACAATTTTGAATCCTTGCTGTCTTGCTTTCCTGGCTTTGGCGTTGTTTCATGCAAGAAACCCAGGATTAGGAGACTGGAGCTCAGTCTTTGGATGGTTTTTGTGAGCCAGCTTTGGCTGTTGGAGACCCCGGCAGTCTTCTGCCTCCATTTTCACTTCCAGGTCCTTACCTTTGTCAAATAATTTGAGCCTTCTCCCTCACCTTCCATGAGCCTAGGGATCAATACAGTGGGGAGTCAGGGATTCACATGTGTTGGTGTGAATTGCATCTTTTAAAGAACCGCATTAATGAGATATAATAATCCGTAAGTTTTCCTTTTCAGATAGTAACCATTTTAAAGCCCAGGCACTGAAAAATGCTGAAAATGCTTACCATATTCATCAAGCTCGGGTGAGTCTTAAAAATGAAAAGATAAACTGTAATAGGCCCTGGAAATACCCCATAACCTTTTACTTGGGTGGTTTTCCTTTAGTTTTAATATTTTCAATTAAACACATCGGCGAATGTGTATATGTATAGGTGATTGCGTATTGGGTAGGGGATGTGTCTGTTTTAGAGCAGTAGGAGTTCTTGAAAGCAAGAATTCGTTTGTCTAACATTTAGGAGTGTGTTGTTTAAAGCTAGGACAGTGTCTATTATTTTTTGTCTTCTTGAATAATCATGGGAAATACAGTAGGAAATGAAGTATTACATTCAGTGAAAAGACCACATTTTTGCTTGTTAAGAGAGCTATAAGAAAACTAAGTTAGTATCTTCTTTCACTTTGGTAATAATTTGCTTCTTAATGATATCGTGATATTTAATGAAATAAGAAAAAATGCAATTAGATTGAAGAAAACACAGTTTAATATACTGCAAAGGAAGCCATATATAACTTTGACAGAGTCCAAGTCAAGGATAGACCTTGTCTTCACCAACTCCAACCAAATTTTATATCAAAACTTTAATAAATTCCTTGATGAAGTGAGTAATTATGTATAAGGCTTAGTGTCTGCATATTTTTAATATAACTTTAAAATTGATTTAAAAATATTAATAATATACTTTAATGCATTACACATTATACTGTCAGATACTATCAGAAATTTTGTTCCACTTAGCACAAAATAGATCTGTTGTCATATGAATTTTATTTGAATTTAATTTTTTCCTCATATTTTCCTTTTAATATATTTTTATTTCCAGACAAGGTCGTTTGATGAAGATGCAAAAGAAAGTCGAGCAGCTGCCCTACGGGCAGCAAACAAGTCTGGCAGTGGGTTTGGGGAGAGTTACAGCTTGGCAAATCCATCTATCCGGGCTGGTGAGGATATTCCACAGCCCACAATTTTTAACGGCAAATTAAAAGGTTATCAGCTGAAAGGCATGAATTGGTTGGCCAATCTCTATGAACAGGTGAATTTTAGAACTGTGTTATATCCATTCTCTTTGATTTGTTACCTGTTTTCCTAAAGCCATTGGTTCAGTGTATTGGGAAATGAGCACAAGATAATGTTTTAGGTTTCATTCCTTTTTTAAAAAAATATTTTTATTAAAATATAGCTAACATACAATATTATATTAGTTTCAGGTGTTAGTCAACATTTATACACCTGAAGAAGTGATTACCAGGATAAGTCCAGCAATCATCTGACACCATACAATGCTATCACAATGTTATTGACTATATTTCCTGTGCTGTACACCACATCTCCATGACTTATTTATTTTATACATGGAAGTTTGAAACTTTTATTCCCCTTCATCTCCCCCCTTTTTGATTTTTCAGTTACAGTCGAAATTCAGTATTATTTTATATTAGTTTCAGATGTACAGCATAGTGATTAGACATTTGGATTTCATTCCTTTTAAAAAGCTTTATCCTTTGCCAAAAGTCAGAAAAATGTCTCTATATTTTTAACCCGTTGATTTTATTGGAGAATATTTATATCATATATATAGTTTGTCTTAAGTGGTCTTGGTAATCTTGATTGATTGCTTTTGTGCCTGGATTAGATTAGCTGAAAAACTAACTGGCTTTTGCCTATTGTGGCAGTGGGAAACAGTGCTGAAGCTGGGTATCTCTAATCACTTTTGTTTGAACAAGTCAACATTTTGGTTATTTCTTTTTGGCAGTAGATTGAACCCTGTATGATGGAATGTGAGAAGTGTTGACTGTATTTTCTTTTCCAGGGTATTAATGGCATTCTTGCAGATGAAATGGGCCTTGGTAAAACAGTACAGAGCATTGCTCTTCTGGCCCATCTGGCTGAGGTGAGTTAGATGCAGTCTTTCCATTTTCCTCTCTCTAGATCCTAGGATCATTTTCCATTGAGAATCAGCCATTATCAAGTGCTATATTAGGCTCTGTAGCATACAAGACAGTAGGACTTGCTCCTTGCCTTCAAAGCCTTTCAGAGTGACACAGCATGATGAAACAATTTGATTTTGAAGACTAGGACAACTTGTGAGCATGTGTGGTTTGGAAACTTACTCCACCACCTCCACCTCTAGTTGAGAACCACCTGTGTAGTGGCAAATATACTGTATAGTTAGATCAGAAGACCTGAATTCACATCTTAACTAGTAGTATAAACTTAAGCAATTCACTTAACATCTTTGACCTGACTTTAACTCTGAGGTTGTTTCCACTTCTGCAAAATGGAAATAATATCTACTTTACAGGGATTTTGTGAGAATTAAATGAGAAAATATGTGTAAAAGCAAAAGCTCTATACCCATTAAATAATAGTAAAATTGTTAATGATCATCTAGCATAGGAGAAAGCAAGACATACAAGTCAGTATGTTGCAAGTGCTTTGTGAATGATATGAATTAGAACCTATAAGAGGTGGTGGGGGCAGTAATTTCTTAGTCTTCTTTCTTGCCTGTGTTATTAACATAGGATATTATTATTGAGCGTGCAGATATAGTAGATAGGCAACATTTTTCTTGTTATAATGTATTTCCTATTAAATTGCTTTTGTTGTGAATTATTATTTTGAATTAAATATCTTTAGTTTTCCTACAGTTGGCTAACCCAGTTTTTCTATTTCAGAGAGAGAACATTTGGGGACCTTTCTTAATAATTTCACCTGCTTCTACACTTAACAATTGGCATCAGGAATTTACTAGATTTGTTTCTAAATTCAAGGTAAAAATTACTCCAACATAAAATTCTGTTGCTCTTTAAAATAAACTTTCTCTTTTGCTGCCTTGTTTAATTGTTTATAATAGTTTTTAATATCTTGAAATTTTTTTCAGAATAACTTGCATACATTGCCTATAAAAGTTACTGATGGGAGCAGTAAGAGAGCGTGTTACATCTTTATGTTTCATAAGTAAGAAAGCCAAAATCCAATTTGAGTGACTTGCTGTATTGACCACATGAATTGACACTTTTGGTCAAACTACCATAATAGAAAATATCTGCGTTGCTGGTTTAACATAGATATTTGGCAGATCATCAGGGCATATGTCCTGTAGTTTATGGCATTGTTGTCGTGTCCCCTCCCCGCCCAATATGTTTATAAATAATCCATTTTCTTTAACCTACAAAGCCAGATCTTTAGTCTTGGTCCAGATTAGTAATGTCTAAGGTAGATAATATGAAAGTTGATTTTAACTCATTCAGAGGAAAAGAATTAAGGTTGAAGTAGGAAGTGATCAGTAGGGAAGTACGTTACATCAAAGTGGGTAAGACATGGACAAGATTTAAGTAGAGGTTTAATTATGGAAATTTGTTGAGATATAAGAAAATGAGTAGGATTTATTAAATTGTTTGCAAGTAAAAGGGGAGAAATGAGTCAGATATGTGTTCTGTTCCTAAAGGGATAATAACATTGCATGGTGAGAATTTTTTGGAGATTGTATCAAGAGATACTGACATGATCTCATTGAATTTGAGTCTCCATAATAATCATGAGTTCCATGCCATTTAAAGGGCATACAGGATATGTTCGAGATATGGGAGGCAAATGTTTTTCTTACACTTTGTAAGGAATAGGGATGTGTCTGGGGCATTTCCTTCATTGGCCGATAGATGGTAATATAATACTACTTATGTCATTGTTACCTCCCCGTTTGACTTTATACCTATACCTGAAACTGAGCTTTCATTTCCATGTTGAGCTTCTTTTTGATACTGTAGTTTACAGTCAGTAAAACATAGCCTTTGGGCCAATTTCAGTTGTCACTTGTCTCAATTTTTTAAAATTGTGATAAAATACACATAACATAAAATGTACCAATTTAAAGTGTACAGTGTAGTAGCATCAAGTATGTTTACAGTGTGGTGCAATGATCACTGCTGTCTGATTGCAGCATCTTTTCATCATCCCAAACTGAAGCCTCCCCATTAAGCGGTCACTCCTTAATTCTCCTTTCCCTCAGGACCCTGACTACCACAATCTTTCTGTTTCCATAGACTTCCTTTTTCTGGATATTTCATATAACTGGAATCATTCAATATATGGACTTTTTTGTCTGGCTTTTTTTTTTTCACTTAGCATATTGTTTTCCAGATTCATCTGTATTACAGGATGTATCAGCACTTGATTCCTTTTTATGACTGAAAAATATTTCATTATCTGGATATACCATATTTTCTGTATCCATTCCTCTGTTGATGGATATTATTTGGGTCGTTTCCACCTTTTGGCTGTTGTTAATAGCACTGGTATGAACATTCATGTATAAGTTTTTGTTTGAACATGTGTGTTGTTTTTCAGTTCTTTTGGATATATACTTAGGAGCGGAAATGCTGAGTCATTCTGTATTTGACTTATTGAGGAATCTGCCACCTGTTTTTTTTTTTTACAGCTTGCATGCTGAAAATAGTTTTTACACTTTTTAATTGTTGATTTAAAAAATTTCATAACAATTATGTATGAAACTTAAATACATATTAGAACACAGACATATTCTTTTGTTTATATATCAGTTGTGGCTGCTTTCTCATTACAACAGCAGAGTTGAGTAGTTGTGAGAGAGATTGTTTGGGCTACAAAGTGGAAATATTTACTACCTGGCCATTTACAGAAAGAGTTTGATGACCTCTGTTCTATTGATTTGTTGTTCCTATTACCGTTACTCCTTTAGATTTTCAGAAATGTGTTCACTTCCTTAGGGAACATAGATGCAGACTCAGCTCACGCTTATAGTTACATTACATTCAAAAGATACTTAGATCTATGATGATAACATGTGAAAGTTCATTTTTTTTTTTGTTAAATATCTGAGTAACATTTGTCTTATTATTCTAGTGTGGTCAATGTCTTTGACTTCCTCCTTTTTCCCATGAAATACACTTTACATTTTTCATGTAGTTAATGTACCATTTTTCATCCTTGAATTGGCTAGTCTATGTGTTTTCTATTTCATTTATTCTATTCTCATGTTCTTTTTTTGGTAAATTTTTAGTTTTCTAATGTCTTGAGATAGAGCTTAGATTGTTGGTTTTCAGCTTTTCCTAACATATGCATTTAAGGGTATTAATTGCTTTCTAAGCATGACTATAGCCATCTAAAGGTTTGATGAGTCACATTTTCATTGTCTTTCAATTAAAAATAATGTTCAGCTTCTACTGCAAGTCTTATTTGACTCATTAGTTTATTTAAAAGTGTGGTTCTTAATTTCCAAACAAAGGATGATTTTTCTAGGTACCTTTTTTGTTATTAATTTATAGCCTAAATCCACTGTGATAAGAAAACATGTTTTTTGCGATTTTAACCATTTGAAATCTGTTGAACTTTGCTTTTATGGCCCAGCATGTAGTCAGTTTTTATAAATGTCCCATGTGTGTTTGAAAATAATAGATATTCTGCAGCTGTTGAGTATGGTTTGTATATACGTTCAGCTCTTCTGTATCTTTACCGATTTGTCTGCCTGTCCTATTACTGACTGAAAAAGGTGTGTGAAAATTTTCCACAGTTATGGATTTATCCATTTCGGTTTTCTTCTGTCTATTTTTGCTTTATATATTTTGTGGCTCTGAGATCTATGCAAATTTATAATTATTTTATAATCCTGGTGAATTGAACCTTTAATTATGAAATTCTCTTTAAGACATGCCTTGAAATCTATTTTCTCTGATATTAAATAAATAAACTTTCTTTGGTTAGTGTTTTACATGGTATCTTTTCTTTCCTTTTACTTTTAACCATTTTATATCTTTACATTCTTACCTTTTATTTGGAATATTTGTGCTTACTTTTAATATAATTATTGATATATGGAATTTAAATCTGACTTGCCATTTGCTTTCTACTTATTTCACCTTTTCAACTTTCCTTTTTCTTTCCTTTCTTGGGTTTTTTTGGATTGATTAGGTTTTATTACACTTTTTTGTCTTCCCCTCTTAGCTCGCTAATTATATATTCATTTTACTCCTCAGTAGATTCCCAGGAGAATATAACATGTATCCTTGACTTTTTAAAAAGTAACATTTTATCTTTTTAACCTCATTAGACATTTTATTATTTATACATTTTAAATTTATTTAGATTTATTTATATTACTCACATGTTCACTATTTTCATTGATCTTCATTCCTTTCTTCATATTTGTGCTTTTATCTGGCTGCGATTTTTTAAAAAACAACAAAAGACATCAAACTACGAATTCAAGAAGCACTTTGAGCCACATATGAGTAAAAAGAAGGCCACACCTAGGGAAATCACAGAAAAAATGCTGAATTTTTTACTCTTTTGTTTCTCCATGTTTTAGTCTGGATATTTTCTTCTATCCTATTAACTAGTTCACTAATTTTCTCTTCAGTTGCATCTATCTGTTATTAAACCCATCATTGATTCTTTTTAAAAGTCTGTTTTTGGTTATTTTCATTATCTAGATCTGTGGTTTTCTTTCTTTTATTGTTTTTCATGTTGGTTTTCAGTCATGTGGTCTAATCTTTATGTCTGCGTTTTTGTTCTGTTTTGTTTTGTTTTTGTTGTCTGCCAGACATTGTATAGGAAAAATTCTAGAGATAATTCTAGAGAGAAGGATTCTGTGTTCGGGTTTTGTTTTGGTTTCTTGCCAGTAGTAATTTTTTTTTCTGGGGCATTAATACTCCAAAGTCCCCTTAATCTAGTCAGGAATTGAGATGATTTGAAGCTGAAATTCAGTACAGTTGGCCCTCTGTATCTGAGGGTTCAGCATCCACGGACTCAACCAACCAGAGATGGACAATATTTGGGGGGAAAATCACATTGTTGCTGATGTAGTTAGGCTTATGATGGTTGTGTTTGTACTGAACATATACAGACTTTTTTCTTGTATACAGTATAAAAACTATTTAAGTATTTACATTGTGTTACGCAATATAAGTAATTTAGAGATGATATAAAATATATGAGATTTAAAAATCCTAAAAAAACTTTCAACATTTTACCAATAAAGATATGACTTCTATCAATTTTTTGGTAGATATTTTTTATCAGATTAGGAATTTTTTTATATTCCTAGTTTTCTAAAGAGGTTTTTTTTTTTTATCATAAGTATATATTCAACTTTATTAAATGTTTTTTCTGCATTTATTAAAATAACCATGTGATTTTTCTCCTTTAATCTGATAATATGGCAAATAACATTTAAGTTTATAATGTTAAATCTACTTTGCATTTTGGTTGTTTTTTAAATATTTTGTTTAGAATTTTTGCATCTATGTTCCTGAGTGAAATTTGCCTGTAATTTTTCTCATATTGTACCTTTCTCTTTTTTGTATCAAGTTAAAGTGGTTTCAAAGTGAGTTGGGCAAAAAATCTATATATACAGGAGGATGCGTGTAGATTATCTGCAAATACTACACCATTTACGTGAGGGATTTGAGCAGCCATGGGTTTTTATATCTTAACGGGGTCCTGGAATCAATCTTCTGAAGATACCAAGAGATGACTGTGCCTATTGAGGCAAGTCTTTGTGTAATGTACCTTTACTTCCAGTGTGTATATATATCCTTTGATCCCAACTTAAGGCCAGCGAGGTTGGCGGTTATCAGAATCCCTGTGGTTTTTGTTCTTTGGGCCTTGCATCTCCTTAAAAAAACATAATTTAAAAAAACACACACAAAACAAAAGGAAAACTATGTTCAATTTGTTAATCTCTAAACCAGAATTTTTGGAGAGGCTCACCTTCAAAGGGAACGTGTACTAGGTGCCAGGATTTCCTGAAAAACATGTTTGTGATGATAACTTTTAAGATCATCGGTAGGAAATAACCTATATATTGTTTTTTTTCCAGGTGCTACCATATTGGGGAAATCCTCATGATAGAAAAGTCATCAGGAGATTCTGGAGTCAGGTAACTTTCAGTTTACTGCATATATATGTAGACATATGCAGTCATCATTTCTCCAGTTGATTTGAATAATTTCTCATGTATAAAATCTTATATATTTCTGAACACTAAGCAAGTGCAATTTTTTTCTTTTACAATGCTTTTCCTATTAAAGGCAATCAGGTAGTTTTGAAGTCCATGTTTAAGTAAGAATTTTTTTGTTTAGTAACCTGAAAACTATTTTTAACATGATTTGTAATTAAGGTGACTACTTTAAAAAGTTATGGTTTAATTTATTGTACATCTGCCACATGGGAGAAGCACATCTTTAGAACTTCTTGGCCTTAGAAAATACAATCCATTCCTTGTTCTCTTATTATGAATTGTTATGTATCTCTTTTCACCCTTCCCCTCTTATATTTACAGAAGACCCTTTACACTCAGGATGCCCCCTTCCATGTAGTTATCACCAGCTACCAGCTGGTGGTGCAGGATGTAAAGTATTTCCAGCGTGTCAAGTGGCAGTATATGGTATTGGACGAGGCTCAGGCACTCAAGAGTAGTTCCAGGTAACATGAGCAGCAGAAACCGAACTCCATGTACTGAGCATGTATAGATATATAGTATATGATTACAGCTGACCCTTGAACAACATGGTGGTTATGGGTGCCATCCCCTTCCCTTACTGCTCCATACCCTGCAGTTGAAAATCTGTGTATAACTATTGACTCTCCAAAAACTTAACTACTAAAAGCCTGCTGTTAACTGGAAATCTTACTGATAATATAAAGAATTAATTAAAACATTTTGTATGTTATGTATTTTATATTTACTGTATTCTTACAATAAAGTAAGCTAGAGAAAAAATGTTACTAAGAAAATCATAAGGAAGAGAAGGTACATTTACTGTATTTATTGAAAAAAATCCACATGTAAGTGAACCCACTCAGTTCAAACCAATGTTGTTCGAGAGTCAACTGTATCTGTATAATATATACACACATATGAATAAAGATCAGAGAGGTTTAGGAACATGGCCATGATGTGGTCTCTTCATCAGCCATGTGTATGACAAGAAGGCAGAAATTCCCTTTTGCATTTTTCATGGAACATAATGTTTAGAATACAAAGATTTTTCTCAGCTTCTATCTTTAGTCAGTAATTATGACATTTTAACAGAACTTTGTTCTTTAATTAAATTTTCTGTGGAGGAAGGGGCATCTGCCCGTTCTCGAGGGTTTATATTAAACAGGAGGTCTTAGTAGGAAATAAGAGGTTATATTATGTGGATTGTAGGTTCTGTCTGCTTTATGCAAGTTGTCTTAGTCTCTGGGTGGTTATTAGATCCCCAAGAATCCTTTTATTGGAAGTTATATATTTAAAATATTCTGATACTTTTAAGGTTCCAAACTGATTAGTAAATGAGTGTTTAGCCATAAAGTTTTAGTCAGTGGTCTTAAACCTTGGGTTTGATACATTTTTATTAACTCTTAGCACATAGGACTTTCTTAAAGGTCCATGTTAACTGGCAGTATAATATTTTCCATGGAACTTTCCATGCTCTGAAAGGCATTACCTCATACTGTACTCTTTTCATTTTAAAGCTTCCTTCTATAGATAAGTACCTTATGATGAAATGGTTTGTGTCAACACAAAGAGGAGTTTATCAAAGCAGAAAGGATCCTACTTTGTCTATGTGAGAGCTTTTTTTCCTAAACCCTAATACCATATTTTCAGTATAGAGGAGTTAATTCCTCTGAAATTTCCTGTCCTCAGCTTCATTGAATAATATTTTTCAATAATGTACCTGTTGGAGTACTTGAGTGTTATTTTTTTAGAAAGCATTTTTAGAAATATGGGGTCTTGGTAGAGTAAAGAAAGATTTACTGCTAACTTGGAATTTGCAATTCATCTTATTGGACAGTGTTCGTTGGAAGATCCTCTTGCAGTTCCAGTGTCGGAATCGGCTTTTGCTAACTGGGACCCCCATTCAGAACACCATGGCAGAGGTAGGCACTAGTAAAGATCTTAGTTTTACGTCTGCATTAAACAAAGTGGTTTCAGCACAGAATAGAATTCTTTACATGTCCCCCTGTAGTGTCACTGCTCTGTACAAATTATAATCCCCACATAAAAGGAAGAATTGCAACATAGCTTGCTCATTAAACATTAAAAAAGTGGGGTTTTTTTTGGCATTGTTCTTATTTGTTTATTCTCTGGCATAAGGCAAATAAATTACTTTGTTATTTCGTATTTATATAATAGTGGCCATATTAGGAATGCTACCCATCTAATGCAGAGATGTTTTTATGCTAGAATGAAAAGGTAATATTCTTTAAAAGTGAGAGGAGCTAAAAATTTTTTCCTTAGGAAAGATAACTGATCATCTACAACGGGGGTCAGGAAGCTTTCTATAAAAAGCCAGATAGTAAATAATTTAGACTTCATAGGTCATGCATACAGTCATTGTCACAGTTATTTAACCTTGCCATTGGCATGTGAAAGCAGCCATAGATGATACATAAATGAATAGGTATGGCTATATTCCACTAAAACTTTATTTTTAAAACAAATGACAATACCAGACTTAGCACCACAGACTATAATTTGTTGACCCTGATCTAGTATTTATTAGCCAGTTATGCTACCTCAGATTGTGATCAATTGTGGAATGAATTGTTTAAATATATATAAGATCTTTAAAACTATACCACTGCAAAATCTGAGGATTTGCACTTTCAGACTTAGTTTGAAATTAATTGAAAAATAACCACATTTCGCTATAGTACCTTATAGAATTAGGATTGGTTGATGAGGCATGTTCTTAAACATTCTTTTTGTTTTTCTCATTCCGTCACACATACACATGTATCTAGACAAACATAACACACATACCTGCAACTTTCATACTCTTTCTCTCTCTCCAAACCCTCATTATATCCTCACACACTGTCTTTTGTTGCTCTACAGCTATTTCATTTTTCCTTTGTTTCCAGCTCTGGGCTCTGCTGCATTTCATTATGCCAACATTATTTGATTCACATGAAGAATTTAATGAATGGTTTTCCAAGGACATTGAGAGCCACGCCGAAAACAAATCCACCATTGATGAGAGTGAGTACTGTTATGAATTTTATTCTACTTATCAGTGTAGGCAACCACATAGTTGTACGTTTTCTTCTATGTGAAGAATTTTTTTTCTAGTGTACATAGAAGGATCGGGGGCAGGGGGGGAATTTTTATCTTTCATAGAATAATTATGTACTTTGATTATGTTTAAAAGAGTCAAAAAAGGACTAATTCAGGTCATGTTGCTGTATTGGCTAATCAAAGCAAAACAGGCACAGTCATAAAGTACATTTTGGCTTACAGAATTCTTATTTTCCACCGAGATCCTGAAAAATTCCTATCAGAATTATATTCTTTGTGATGGGGTTTTTTTCCTGTGATAAAGACTGAAAATATTAGAAGAGTCATTTTTGTTATTTTCTATCTATGTTAGGATTTGTTCCTGCTGTGAACATTTTTAACCTTGTTTATCAATACTTTTAAACTTATCGAGTATAATCTTTTAAGAGAGTTATGAGGTGTTTATTACATAGACATATGAAGTAACATCTACTATTAGGAAAATCCTTAAGTAATTTTTTATACTACAAGTTGTTAATTTGCTGACACACTTTGAAAAAATGATTTCGGGGGAACACTGGGAGTCCGAGATAGCTTACATTAGACCTATATACAAACTCTATTGGTAAAATGTTTTTAAAACTCTCTAAAGGTGAATTCTAATAAAAATGAAGTGCTCCTTGTTGGTCTGAGTAACTGAGAGCAAAATGCATTTTGCCTAGTTGACTATGGGAAGATGCTGTGGAAAATTGAGGTTCCTTGGTTTCCTACTTGGAAAAAAGATTTATTTCATTTTTTTTTTTTAGAGAATCATTAAGCCAAAAGGTGTTAAAACAGTTTAGTGAGAGATAATTATGATTTTTCTTTTGTGTTAAATCAACAAAAATGTATTATTTATGGGGGGGCTTCTGGCATTTCAGATCAACTCTCTCGCTTACATATGATTTTGAAGCCATTTATGCTGAGGAGAATCAAGAAAGATGTAGAAAATGAATTGTCTGACAAGGTAAGGAAATAAGACCTCATGAATTTATTAAGTCATAATAGGCACCAACTTAGGGTTTCAGGGTGAAAAAAATTCCTTGATAAATGTTTTGTTTTATGCTTTTTATTATGGAGAATTTGAAACATTAAAAAAAGTAGAAAGAATAGTATGATGAACTCTCTTGTAACCACCATACAGCTTCAACAGTGATCAGCTTAGAACTACCCTCCTCAGCTTATATACTGAAGCAAATCCCAGATGTCTTATTTCGTTTATGAAAAATTTCATCTGTATCTCTAAAAGATTTGGTCTTTTTAAAAACATATAACTACATATTATCACCCCTACTGAAAAAGACAATCATTCCATTGTAGACATTTATATAGTGTATGAAACGATCCCCGTGATTATACTCTTAATAATTAGATTTTTGAAATCGGAATCCAAGCAAAGTCCACATATAACATTTAGGTGAAATGTTTCTTAAATATCTTTTAATCCCTCCCTCCCTTCTTTTTTGTCTTGCATTTCTGTGTCGAAGACAGAGTCATTTGTCCTGTAGAATTTTCCACATACTAGATTTTGCTAATTGCATCATTGTGGTGCAAATAGATTTATAAGTTTAATGTGCTTTGGGTTATTTTTTTTATACAAAGCCAGTAATTTTGGTTTATAATTTGGATTCTTACCAGACTTCCATAATTTTCTATTATCTCCTATGAATTCTCCCCATATTCTCCCTCTTTTTTTTCCTAACAGTTCCCACTCCCATTTTCCATAGAGTACACCTGTTTCTCATAATTCTACTCTCTGCCTAGAAGGCATCTTTCTAGATTCCTGATAGTATCAGGTGGTTCTCCTCTATCAGTGTCAGAAGGATAGGTCATTTTGAAGTCAGTAACTTTCTTTGGAAGATTATGGTGGAGATGTAAACCTTAAAAGAGAGGAGCAAAAGTGTACCTTTGTTTTAGTCCTTTTTAAAAAATCTTGGTGGCAGTTTTATGAAACTGGCTAATTTTGACTAAATAGCACTGTCGTGCAGATGTACCTGATAGAAGGAAAATACTTTATTAACAAAATAGATCCTTGAGGCTTTTATATCAAAAAAGGGCTTAAAAAACAATAGCAGTGTCTTAATTTCTGTTATTTTGTTAGTGGTCAATAGGGAGGTGATCAGAAGATACAATATGGTTCTTATCACTATGCATAGTGTAAATTTCTTAAACATCATTAATGTTTCTAATCTATTAAATAATATATGTATTTATTGAACTCTTACACTGCCTGCCAGCCACTGGTACATAAAGATGCAGCCTTAAGGTTCTGTTCAGATTTTCAAGGGAGATAAATACATAAATAACTAATATTATGTCCTAGAGATACAGTGATTGTCTATGTGAACTATAATGGGAACATAGATAAAGGAGTAGTTCTGTGAGGGAGCATTAGAGAAGGCATTAAAGCAGAGGTGATATATGAGCTAGATCTGGAATAAGTTGACATTTACTAGGAAAATATGTTAAAGAGGTTGCTAGACATTAAGAGCAACGTGAACAAAGGTAGAGCAACATTTAAATATGCAACGTATTTGGCAAACATTCAGACCATAGTTACTAAGGTATATGGTGGACATGGTGATCAGACTGGTACAGTAGGTTGGGTTAGATTATGGGAGGTCTTCTCTGCCTTTGGGAGATTTTTAATTTTTTACTTTATTTTATTTTATAGGCAATAATGTACATTGAAGGTTTTTCAGTAGTTGAATTACCTTATAAAATTTATACGGAAAGTTTCTTAGAACCAGGAAAGACTGGTTCTAAGGCAGGAAGATCCCAAAGTAATAGCAGTTTAGGTTAGATCCGATGACATTCTGCAGTAAAGTAATGGGAATGGTCAGAAAGGGTGGTTAGAAGTAAATTTCCAGGTTGAGTTGAGGGACTTAGGAAATGATAGAACATGGCATATGAGAAAGAGAAAAAAATCAGAGCTGACTCAAGTTTCTCTTTGGGCAACTGAGTGAATGGTAATGCTGTTAATTAATTTAGTGAATTGTTGAAAAGATAATTGTTTTTCTAATATGTCACATATGCCATTGCTGCATACTCAGAGTGGTACTGTTATAGCAAGTAGTTAAAAGTATAGGGCTAAGGGTGTTTAGGAATATATTTTTATTGTAAGTCACAGTGATGATGGATGATGGTTGGTTTATTGGAAATGGAAGAAATCGATGAGAGACAGCATGTAGAATGAGTGACAAGTGAAGAGTCCAAAAAAACACCACATTTTTCTAGATAATTAACCACATCACAAGTTTATAGAGATACTGAGTTTCTAGAGATATATAGATCGTTTTTTTTTCAGTCATGATCTCACTTGCACGTGTTTTCAACTTTATGCCGATACTGAATTTTCTTTTAAGCTGTTTTTCAAAATGTAAATGTTCTCACTGGTTTTTAGATTGAGATTCTAATGTATTGCCAACTGACCAGCCGACAAAAGCTGCTATATCAGGCACTAAAGAACAAAATTTCTATTGAGGATTTATTGCAGTCTTCTATGGGCTCTACCCAGCAAGCACAGACCACCACCAGCAGCCTCATGAATCTGGTCATGCAATTTAGGAAGGTAAGAGCTTAGGTCAGCTGCCCTGGAGTTGTCTTTCTTAAACCATTTCAAGAAAAAGGTTCTAGCCTTGATGCCAAATAAACAAAGGCTGTTAAAAAGAAATGAAAATGAGAAAGTATATATTTGTAACGGTAAATATTCAAGGTTTGTGTCTCCCATCATTTCATACAGTGGTGTCTGCACATAACAATATCGTTTTATTATTTTCCTTCCTATTAGGTGTGTAATCACCCAGAGTTATTTGAACGACAAGAAACTTGGTCTCCATTTCACATTGCCCTAAAGCCATATCAGATTTCAAAGTTTATCTATCGTCATGGACAGATCAGGGTTTTCAACCATTCACGAGACAGGTGAGGAAATATTAATATCTGTTTTAAGAATGTTTTTGTAATTTGGAGATTTGTGAAGATAAATTTAATGGAGAGTATTTGAGTTTCCCAAGAGATTTTATACAAAGGGTGGACAACTGTTTGTTGAGAGATCTTGTAGGAATCTGTTGTGTGCTATCATGGGTTTAACTGGATGACCTTAAAGGCCCTAGCCACCTCTAATTCCCTTTTCAAATGAGGACTATGCACCTGTGTGCAAAAATGTACTCATACCAAAAGAGATCAGCAAATGTCTCTGCCCCAAAACTGAAATTTGCTTTATGGCTTATTTTATGCTTATTATAGCATTTGTAGGAGAACTGATTGGATTTCAGAATAACCAAACTTACCTTCTTCCCAGAATCAGCAATGACAGATTTTCGTAAAAGTGAAGTAGTTAATTGTAATATGCTAGAGACCACTTCCATTCAGACAATAGGTGTGTTAGGTCCATTCTACACCTGTGAGTGAGGGTGGCCGTGTCTTCTGGATTTTTTAACAAGCTCCCAAAGGATTCTCATGCACGATCACATCTGAGAACTATGGATTTAGAACTCCTTCTGTAGAGAAACAATATAAACAGTACTATCAAAATAATCACAACAACCTTTAGCCTAATGAAAATGAAATTGAGACAGTGAAGCTGAAATTGAGAAATTTCTTGGGTTTAATTTTAAGAATTCTAGATCTGCGATAGCTCTAGGCTAATACTTAACTAGATAGGCAGAGGAAGCTCTATAGAGCTTTTCATTAAATATAGTATATGATAAATTAGAGTGCTAGGTTTGTGAGTCTCTGAAATAAAATGAAATTACTTTGAACTTATATTATCTTTTTATACCTTTATTAAGTATTTAATACTTTGACATTTTATGCCATAATTTTTTCCTGGTAATAACAAACTTCTTAAAAGTATAAAGAGTTTTGTCTATTGCCATGCCACCCTGAACAAGCCCGATCCCGTCTGATCTCGGAAGCTAAGCAGGGCCGGGCCTGGTTAATACTTGGATTTGAGACCACCTAGGAAGACTGGATACTGTAGGTGTAAACAAACAAACAAACAAAAAGTATAAAGAATTTCAAACCTAAAAGATTCTGTTTAGTTTGGAACCTCCAATCTAGTTAACTTCTCAATATTCATGTTTGAGTTTAGATTTATTTTATTTATTTACTTTACAGGTGGTTAAGGGTTCTTCTTTCTCCATTTGCACCAGACTATATCCAAAAGTCTCTGTTTCACAGAAAAGGTAGGTGTTTTGATTTTTGGGAAGGAAAGTATACCAAGGATTTACCACAATGCTGCTCTTTGTTTTGCTGAGTGATTAATTTGGAACTGGTATTTGTTTGCCTGCATGCTTGACTTTTATTTATAAAGTCTGGAAAAGATTTAAGTAAATTAGTCATCTTCATTTGTAGTCGCTATGATTTGTGACTATAATAGGAAGCAATAAAAAATTATTACATTGACCTTCTTTCTTTATTTTATACCTGACTCTTTAAGAATTGCTTACACTCTTGAAACTTGGCAGAGACAATGCAGGATTCTTATTAACGTGGCTTAGTTTCCTCCCCATTAGTCTAAGGAAAAGAAGCTGCTCAACTTTGAGCATTGTCCAAAGTATTAAGTATTAAGTTCAGAATCTGTCACCTCTGACCTTTCCTTTTTCCTGACATGATACAAAGAGAGGAGAGCAGTTAGCCAAGGATCCAAAAACCCCAAAGGTAACTATTGAGCCAGCTTCACTCTGGCCCATGTATGCCATATCTCATAGATCTGCCTCTTCTACTTGTGATAGTAGTACAAAAAATGATACCTTGACTTCCATCAAAGTAACAGAGGTTCAGAACCTTTATACTATGTTTTGATTCTTAAACCAAAATTCAGCAGTTCAGCAGGCTTTAGTTGATTATTCTCTCTTGGTTTGCTATTGAGTTTAACTTTGTCCTTTGATATTCTAGGTGTTAATGAAGAAAGCTGTTTTTCTTTCCTTCGCTTTATCAATGTATCTCCAGCAGAAATGGCAAACCTCATGCTTCAGGGACTTCTGGCCAGGTGAGAAGTTTGCTCATTGTTTAATGAAAGAGCCATTGGGAATAAACAAGGACAAATGTTGAATACTATGAAATTAAATAATTTAATTTATAATCTTTGAGAGCCTCTCATTCTTTTTCTATTGTTAAGGATAAAAATTTTAATTGAGGAGTCATAATTTTCTTTTAATCAGTTAATAACTGCATGTAGGGTCTCATTCTTATGGACCCCCTACTTGTTTGTAGGTAATAAACTTTGGGGGGAAAATTTTTTTAAAAATTGCATGATGCTTCACAATATACCATAAATAAAACCTTTTTAGACTTTTCTCCCAAATGCTACCAGGTGGTCTTCAAGTCTTAATTTCTAGTTGTCTACTATATTTTTTTGTCTCTATAGGGCAAATGATGGCTGGTGATTCCTTTCGTTAGTTGTGATTACAGTATAGCCTGCCTTAAGTATTCTGGGAAACTTAGTTCTCTGTGTTCTTATGTTCTTATTTGGAATAATGGCTTTCACTTATTTTATTACCTTGTATTTATATAATAAATAGTGGCCTCATTAGGAAAGGCTCTCTCTCCCTAGTAGGAAGATTTTTGTGTAATAGAGTTGAATATTCCTCAATACTGAGATGAATTTTATGGAGGATTTTAGTTTTCATAGTAGCAAACCAAGTCATACCAAAGATAGAATTTATAGAACAACAGTATGAAATGGCGTTATCTCAAAGTAGGAAAGAACTGTTTCGAAAATGCTCAAGATTTACAAAAGAGACACGTTAATGAGACGAGGTTCCTTGCTGCTATGAACTACCCTCAAACCTCCATGGAGCACTGAATAAGCATGTCTGCTGTGGTTTGTTTCAGATGGTTAGCTCTTTTCCTGTCTCTGAAAGCCTCCTACAGGCTCCATCAGCTGCGCTCCTGGGGAGAGCCAGAAGGAGAGAGCCAGCAGAGATATCTGAGAAACAAGGATTTCCTTCTGGGGGTTAATTTTCCACTCTCCTTTCCCAATCTTTGCAGCTGCCCTTTATTAAAGGTAAGCAATTACTTAAGCATCGATTATCCATGTAGTAGTACTCCCTTCTCTTTTCTTTGAATCAGTGAGAGTAATAATAAATGATGGCCTGATGGAGCCAGAAAGTTCCCAGAGGAGTGGGAGCAGTATATTGAGTTATGACTTACTATATATACTAGACGTATATGTTTGTGTGTATGTATATTTGTGTATGTATTAAATATATATTTATATATAACTTTACTATAAAATACACATATCTTAAATGTACAACTCTGGATTTATGCATGTATATACACTTGTGTAACAGCTACCTGGATTAAGATGTAGAACATTTCCAGTACCCAGAAGTCTCCCTCATGCTACTTCCCATTTAATACCTCTAGTTCAGAACAAACCAACAAATAACGGTAATCAGTATTCTACTTCTATCAGAACAGATTATTTTTGCCTGTTTTTGAACTTTATGTATGTGGAACTATCCAGTATGGACTCTTTTGCATCTGGTTTCTTTCCCTCAATATTGTATCTATAAGATTCATCCATGTTGCATTATAGACCACAATTTATTAATCTATTCTACTGTTGGTGAATATTTAAGTTGTTTCCAGTTTGCGGCTATTATGAATAAAAGTGCTATCTATGTAAATTCTTGTAATGTCTTTTGATGAACATAAGTGTTAATATCTTTGGGGTTTATAACCAGGAGTGGAATTGCTGTATCATTCAGGTATATATATATATATGTTTAGATTTAATAGCCACTGTCAAATATTTTTCCAAAATGGTTTTATAATGTATACTTTCACCAGCAGTGTGAAAGATTTGCTGTTCATCATCCTTGCCTACACCTGGTATTTGCCATCCATTTTTTTTTAAATTTGCAGTGGTATCTCACTATGATTTTAAATTGTATTACTGTGAAAAGTAATGATGTTGAGTACTTTTTCATATAATTGGTGGCCATTGTAGAATAGATAAAGGGTAAAGTGACAGGAAATAAGGTGATAGGTTTTATTCTGAGTGAAATGGGTAACATTGGAGAGTTCTTTTTAAGAGCTATTTTTTTATTTTATTATTATTATTTTTAACACCTACAGCACCTGGTATTCCTAGGTGGTCTCCCATCCAAGTACTAACCAGGCCTAACCCTGCTTAGCTTCCGAGATGAGACGAGATCGGGCACGTTCGGGGTGGCATGGCCGTAGACACTGGAGAGTTTTGAGAAGAGATTTGTATGTTTATGTTATAGTTCTTCAACTAGATTAGAAGATAGAAACATTTTCCTTGTATTCTCTAGAACAGTGGTCCCCAGCCTTTTTGGCACCAGGGACTGGTTCTCCTATGAGAATCTAATGCCTGATGATCTGAGGTGGAGCTGAAGCCGTGATGCTAGTGCTGGGAAACGGCTGCAAATACAGATGAAGCTTTGCTCGCTCACCTGCCGCTCACCTCCTGCTGTGTGGCCCTGTCTCTAACAGGCCACAGACCAGTACTGGTCTGTGACCTGGGGGTTCGGACCCCTGCTCTAGAACATTTAACGGGTCATTAGTCTTAACTGCTATCAAATGCAGGATGTTCTTTGGCTGGATCTGGTGTGTGCCTCCTGTGCAATGAAGAACCTATATGATTTCCTTCTCTTCTGTTTTCTCAGTTGGTTTCTTAAACATTGCTTTGTATACCTTTCTGGGCTCTGGAGATAAGATCAGTAATGCAAAAAGAGAATAGAGTTGGGTTTCAGCCTGTTTCAAATAATGTAGTCAGTGGTGGCAGAGTGATTTCCTACTCATGAAATACTGATATGTCTGATGAAATGTTGCTTAACCTCTCAAGACCAATTTCTCTACATTTGGTAATGTATATTACACTACAGTTATAGAATTTTACTAGTTTTATTTTTAGTGCAGAAAGGACCATCCTCCCAATAGTTTATTATGCCCTATTATGTAGACACCTGCATCTTATTTAACACTCAAAGATACACATCACTTATTTGTATTCTTCTGTTTTATGAAAATATAGTAGTGTATTCAGAGCACCCGTTCAGTGAAGTCCTTGAACCAATTAATGCATTTCCTGAGAAATTCACGTGTGCGCATTATGCTTTATGGGAAGTTGGTAGTGAAATCTAAAAGTTTATCTAACTGAAGTTAGTTTCAGTTCCATTTCCTCTTTTTAAATTTTGTGTTGTGGATAGACATTTGCTCTTGTAGTAGCTTAGAATGTATACTTAGTTACTGAGCCAGGGGGCCATAGGTGGCTGAAAGCTAAATTATATTGTGTAGAGACACCATTCTGCTTTTGGTCTCATCATCCTTACCACCAACCTACATGTATTGAAATACCAACCAGGCAGTGTATTTTGCCAGAGTTTGTTGATCTAAGTTTGTATTCTAAGAAATCTCTGCTTTCAGTGAAGCAGAATGATCTTTACATGCTATCTAGCCTTAAAGGCTAGCTTAGGTTCTGGATAAAGAATTATTTTGTTGAAGCTCCACATGTAACAATTAATAAAAATATAATGAAGCCCATTATGTGTGTGGATTTTGAAGTGTTGATCATGACTCAAATCAAGTATATTTTATATCACCAACCTGGTAAGTATGTAGATATATCAAATATTACCCATACGTAAATTTTTAAAACAAAATATTCACAAAACAATACCCACATATACAGTGTACCATGGTCTTTTTTTCCTTTTACTCTTTTAATGTTAATGGGAACCTACTAAAGAAATTATTTCATGACCCTCACTACTCATGGTTTGAAAAATATAGCATTAAATGACTGCACAATATTAGAATAGCTACAAGACTTGATAAAGAGAATCACCATGTAGAAGATTCTGAATCATTCTTGAAATACTAAGAAAGGAAAGAAACTGACATTTTAGAACTTAAGGAAGAGTCTCATTTTCTGAATATGAAAGAGAATACCAGAAGTTGTTCAGAGAGCAGTGTGCACATTTCATTGCAGAGTTACCTTGACATGTAGTTAGTGATCCAAGATCCATCTCTGTCTTAGAGTATTCTGATATGTACCTGTTATATTCCTGGTATTCAAAGATAAATAAGTAATTTTGAAAGAACCAACTAATTTAAACTTGAGCAAGGTAGTTTATTATGAGAACTACCCCCTAAGAATGGCCTTGTTAGAATATGCCTGTCCCCGTTATTGTGCTGTTTCTCACAGTGGTTTCTTTTAACTGAGTCTTTCTTATTCAAGAAAGGTTTCTTTAGGGGACATTGGTTTTGTCTGTTAAAACTTAAGATGCATGATGTTTTAGCATACATATACACATCAGAGCCACACTTCTAAATTTTATAGTCTACTCTGATCTTGCCAGTTTTTAGTTTTTTTAAAAAACACATGATTGGCAAAACTGAGTCTTTTTAAAAATAACTCATCAAATATGGACAGCAGTGCTGAGACTTTAATAATTACCAGTTGTGCTGATGTTTCAATTTGTCCATTGGTTTTAAATATAAGGTCTTGAGTTTTTTTGTTTGTTTATTGTTTTGTGTGGGACAAATTCATCATGTGTGTGCTTTGTGCCTTTCACTTCTAATATGACTTGTTTGCTGTCATTGAGGTCTACAAAAATACTTTTGGCATTGTTAATACAATTTACAAATCCTCTGAAAGACCCTTTTTCTTCAGTGAAGATCCTACTACTGTGACATCAGAGAAAATGTTTTATTTTTACAGAAAACAGACTTATTACTATGCTTACTATTTTCAGCAAATAGCCTGAAAATATGACTTGAGAGGTATTTGCTATAATTCATAGTGTGAATTAGAAACTCAGGAAATATAGAGTCTTAACGATTAGAAAATGGCTCATGTATAAATGTGGGGTCCATCTTTAAAGGTTGAGGGGGTAAGAATAAAACTTGGAAATGATAATAGTACCCTAACTAAATTATTGGGAGGTTTAAAAAAATTTTTTTTTCTAACAGAATTAATTAGTAACCATTTGAACTCATGATTCTGAGAGGCAAGTAACTTGATTCTGAAAAGACAATTTGCTTCCTTAGTAGATGACAGGCCTAGTAGATTAGAGAGTCAGGGAGAAATAATAATTTTAAGCCTTTTCTCTTGTGCATTGGCTTTCCTTCTAGAGATATTAACATGCATATATAGGAAAGTGCGCATACAGCTTAATGACTTCACAAAATGCTACCAGAACTCTATTCCAGAAGCCCTTTTGTGCCCACTTCCATTCACTGTTCTTCTCCAATGCCCTTCCCACAAGAGTTACTATAGGCAAATATTCAGGTTGTTTCTAGTTTTTGTTGTTACAAATAGTGCTGCTATGAATATTACTGTACCTTTTAGTGAAAATTTATATGCATTTTGTGGAGTATATATATATCTAGTAGTCAGTGCTGGGTCATAGAGTATGCATATGGTTATATTTACTAGATATTGCCAAACAATTTTCTAAAGCAGTTGCACCAATTTTTACTCCCATTAACAGTGTACGAGACATTCTAGTTGCAGCACATCCTTGGCAAAATATATTGTTTGACTATTCATTTTAGCTCTTCTCTGTGTCGATATCTTATTGTGACTATAAGTTATATTTCCCTTATGAGTAATGATATTTAGTACTGTTTCTAACACTTATTGGCCATTTTGATAACCTTTATAAAATGCTTATTCAAGACACTTGCTAATTTTTCTATTAGACTATTTTTCTTTTGTAGTTCTTTATGTATTGCGTATATCTTCTACTCTATAGCTTACTTCTTCCACTCTCAGTGGTATTGTCCTCAGTCAAAGTTAGCATTTTTTGTGTCCTGTTGAAGAAATCTTTGCCTATAACATGGTCATGAAGATAATTCTTTTTTTTCTTTAATTTAGTTATTTTAATTAGTTTCAAGTATACAGTACATTGATTAGACATCTATATAGTTCATAAAATGATCCCCCCAATTGCTCCCTCCCTCCCCTGACCCTCCACCTAGCCTATATATTAATGCTAGCTACATTACCTGTACCATGCTCCCCATCCCCGTGACCATCCATCAGCTACTAATTTGTACTTCTTTAACCCTTCACCCCATTCTTCCAGCCCTCCAAACCCCTCTCCCCTCTGTCCGTCACCAAATTGTCCACTATATTTGTGAGTCTGTTTTTGATTAGTTTGTTCTTTTTATTCCTTAGATTCCAAATATAAGTGAAATCATATAGTGTTTATCTTTCTCTGTCTGACTTAAATACCTTCTAGGTCCATCAAAGCAATATCTTTTTCCATCCCCTTCCTGTTCATATGTAGGGGTCTTGTTTTCTTATCCTTTCAGCCACTCTTCCTTTTGGTTGGAGCACTTAATTCTTTTCCATTTAAGATATTTATTGATAGGTATGTAGTTGTTACCATTCTTTATTTTTGTTTTTGATACATGCTTTTTCTTCTTATAGGAGTCCCTCCAACATTTCCTGTAATACTAGCTTGGTGGTGATGAACTCTGGTAGCTTATTTTTGTTTGGGAAGCTTCAACTCTGAATGATAGCTTTGCTGGATAAATTATTCTTGATTGTAATTCTGAGTCTTCATCTTGTCAAATATTTTTTGCCAAGCCCTTCTGTCCTGCATAGTTTTGTTTTGTTTTGTTTTGTTTTTTTTGACAAATCAGCTGCCAGTCTTATGGGTGTTCCCTTGTAAGTAACTGTTTTTCCTTTGCTGCTTTTAATATTCATTCTTTGTATTTAACCTTTGGCATTTTAATTATGATGTGTCTTGGTATAGGCCTCTTTGAATCCCTGGTTTTTGGAATTCTCTGAGCTTCTTGGGGTTTTGTGTCCGTTTCTCTCACCAGGCTAGGGAAGTTTTCCAGCATTATTTCTTCAAACAGCTGTTCAACATCTTGATTTTCTTCGGTTATGCCAATCAGGCGAATATTTGGAGCCTTAATATTGTCCCATATGCTCCTTAAATTATTTTTATAGTCTTGACATCTTATCTTTTGCCATTCTGATTGAGTGTCCTTGGCTTTCCCATCCTCTAGATAGGGCATTTGATCCTTTATTCCTTTGTTTATTCCATTTAATGTACTTCTTATCTCAGATAATGTGTTCTTCATTTCAGACTGGTTCCCTTTTATAATTTCTACTTTTATGTGTTTTTTTTAATCTCTTTGTTGAAGTTCTCACTGAATTTATCTATACTTCCCAAAAGTTCATTGAGCATCTTTATAACCAGTGTTTTGAACTCTGATTTGTTAGATTACTTTACTTCATTATCTGGATCTCTGTTCTTTTCTCTTATATGATTTCTACTTCTTTGTCTTACCATTTTGGCTGCCTTTCCGTGTCTGTTTCTATGTACTAAGCAAAGCTCCTAAGTCTCCTGGTCTTATTAGTGCGAATTTGTGAAGTAGGTGTCCAGTGGCACAGTCCCGAGAGGGGTTCAGCTACAGGCCAAATTTAGCCCAAGCCTCTACCCCACTGGGGCCACTTGTTAAGACTCAGCAAGCAATCCACAGATGCTGTGCTTATAGTTGCCTCAAGCCACACCAGAAACTGAGGCCAGCTTTCTCTAGAGTGAGTCTAGGCACTGCTCAGCAAGGAGCACCTGACTTGCTAAGGATACACTTGGATGTGGCTTGGATGGGGCCACGAGCTGGGGGAGGTGGGGTTTCAGGGAGTCCTCTGGGCAAAGCAACCTCTGTTATCCAGTTTGATGACGTCACGGCTATGGTGGCACTGTGTCGGGAATACTGGTAGCGAGGACGGTACAACAGGGAACAATAGATACCGCCGGCACTTCTGTACAGGGCGAGTCTTGCTTCAGCCCTCACTCTGACAGTGTCTCCCTGTAAGTCCCTGGTGCCCCTTGTGCGCAGCCAAATTGGCACTGGTGCTCAGATTGAGCAGGTCCATCGCTGCGAAAATCTGCTTGTGGATGTGGCCCCTTTGAAAGGCTTCTGCCACTGCCGCAGCTTTAGTCTTATTCACTAGAGAAAAGGCAGCTCCACGTCCTAGCCCTGTCTTACCTTCTGCCATTGCAGGGTGATTACTTGGCTTTCTCCCTAGTTGTTTGGCTTCTTCATCAAGATCCCAGGCAATTTTTCCTTGCTGCTTGCTGCTCCTTGTTTCCGTCACAGTTTTGATTCGGTCACCAGAGGGATGAACAGAGTCTCTGTCATCTTTGCCATTTTTTTTCCTCCTCATCCTCTATGTTTTTTCTCCAAAAGTTTTTTTAATTTATTTTTCACATTCAGATCCATAAGGAATTGGTTTTTTTGTCTCTATTAAGGTTGTCATTTTTGGTGCATATAGATATCTATGTCTATTTGACCCAGCTCTGTTTATTTAAAACCACATCCTTACTACACTGCAGCCACACTTTTATCAAACAAGTGGCTGTATATGTGTGGGTCTGTTTCTGGACTTTGTTCTCTTCCATTAGTCCACTTGTCTATCCTTGAGCTAGTACTGCTCTATCTTAATAACTATAGTTTCATAATGAGTTTTGATAACTGGTAGCACAGGTCCTCTAGCTTTGTATTGCCTTGACTGTTCTTGGCTCTCTGCATTTTTATGTAAATTTTAGAATCAGCTTATAAATCTTACTGTAAACTCTTTTTAGCAATGTCGATAGTGTAGGTGAGTGATCCCCAAATATTTTTTGAATGTCTCCGTTTTATTAAATCATTCTTGACCCATTTTACCAATACCTATGTATTATTTTATTTAAAATTATAAGCATACTAACATATTAATATTGTTTACACTGTGAAGCTTTTGCGTGCTTTCTTGGAGACCACTGATTTGGATAGTAAAAGCAGCCTTGTTGAGTAAGGAATGGTGAAAAAGGGGAGGATCCAGTATTTGCTGGAGAAAGTACTCTTTTTCACGCACACTTCACTTTTTCTCTCTCATTCTATTTTCAGTTGTTCAATCCCAAGGGCCAATGGAGTTGAGTGAATAGGCATATTAATTTATATGGGAGAAAAGCTTATTGACCGAATAAACGTCCGGTATTAGAATGTGATCTTGGCTTAATGCTTGAGGATTGTCTAGTGCCCCTCTTTTTCACTGGTCTGGGCTGCTTTCAAAATAGCCTCTTCCCAATGCCAGTCTACTCCGGCAGAGGGAAAAGATGTGTAATTAATGTTGTTTACAAACCTACCATACACCAGTGTCTGCTGTGGGCAAGGTATGTTAATAG
Organism: Pteropus vampyrus; assembly: GCF_000151845.1. NCBI lineage: Eukaryota > Metazoa > Chordata > Mammalia > Chiroptera > Pteropodidae > Pteropus > Pteropus vampyrus. Next base: position 6,922,330 of record NW_011888800.1, on the reverse strand, counting down.
TCATGGTCCCTATTTTCTGGTTTGAAAAATCATATATGCACATAGTAAAAATATACACACAAACTTGGAAAGATTTTAAAAATAAAAACTTCTAAGATAAAGGTAGAAAGAAGGCATAATTAACTGCCAGGTTAATGGTAAATGATTAGCGTTAAAGTTCAGAATGGGAGATGACTTTAGGTTGAAATGGATGAAAAAGTCATTATAGAAATGGTATTTTTTCTTTTTTAACTCCTACAGGACCTTGTATTCCCAGATGGTCTCTCATCCAAGTACTAACCAGGCTCGACCCTGCTTTAGCTTACGAGATCGGGCATGTTCAGGGTGGCATGCCCGTAGACAGAAATGGTATTTTTTTAAGTTGGATCTTGAGTGGTAGGAATCTGGATAGGAGGAAGGATATTCCAAGTTAAAGATTTGAGCCAAAATAAAGGAAAGTAGTGAGAAAAAGGGCCAGAAAGTAAGTCATGGGAGCCTTTGACTGCCAGTTCTGTAAAGATTTAGATATTAAACCAGGAGTGTAGCCCTTTTCTGGCATACTTTCTTCAAAAGATGTTACAGTTGTAGTCCTGGGGGAATAAAGTTTTGGTGGCTACTAATAAGCAATGAGAAGGAGTAATCTGGTAGCAGGCTTCAGGGAGGCTGCTAAATCACTCAGGTCGTTATAGCATACCAATGGGGATCTCTGTCATTTGATGAAGATTTATCTCAGAGTGTGATATCAGGAAACGTCAGGCACAGGGGTCCTTATTAAAGATGTTCAGCAAAAGTTTAAAGTATTGGGTACTATGAACCCAACTGTGAAATAGTTATAATAAAAAAATTATAAAGAAATGAGCAAAGGACTCTGACTGTTTTGGATATGGATGAGCATTGGCAGTGGTGGAATCACTTCTAAAACCTAGAGTTCAAGAGATGTTCTAGAGGGAATGGTAAATTCTATGTCAAGTTTAAAGCGAACACTTAGGTGTGAGATTAGGAACTCTTTGATCTTATGAGTGTGGATAAAATAGAGAAGGCCCAGGTACAGGGATTTACAGGGAAAAAAATTCTGGTTAGAAAATGTAGAGAGTGGGCAATGAAGTGTGACAATTAAAAAGAATAGGGAGGTATCTAGGAGGGACAGTTGAGTTAAGTCAAAGTTAAGTTTGTAAGAGAGGAGACTCAGATTTGAAGACTGAATAGGAAGAAGGCAGCAAAGAGGGAACTTGAACATAGAAGAGAGACAATTGATGGGGATGCAAAAGTTGTTAATTACCTATTTTATGTGGTATAAAACTCTTGTGTATACAGGCAAGAGCTCTATAATTAACAAAAAGATATTTCTGTACCACAAAGAATGTTTTTCAGTGTTCAGAAAGACTTAAACTTAACATGAAAAAAAAAAGTACTCTTAAGCAGTTCTGTCATTTTTTTTTTTTAATTCCTTTTTTCCCCCACAGTGAGAATGCAGTTTAGATGTTTGGACTATATAAATGTCCCTCTTGTTTTTGTGGTCTGGTTATTTTAGGCACCTTGCACTTACAAGGTGCTTAAATGACTTAGTGAGTGTTGGTGCATTGTATTATTGTTACTTTTCTCTTTGTAATTTGGTGTGTATTCTCATCTGAAGGACTGTCCTTCAGCCTAAAAATTATATGTATAATCTTACTCAGTATTTAAAATAGAATTTTGTGAAAAGTTCTAACTTTTCCATGGGGGTTGGGAAATGTGAGTGGGATTGGTTACTTGTTTAATCATTCATTGATTTTATTGTACATCAGTTATTTTTGTCCGGCATTTCTTGGCACTGAGGAATACCAGCAGAGAAAAGCTAATGTATAGAAATCTCAAGAGTAATTGCAGTAAGGGTCAGCTTTGTTTTTTTAATGCAGAAAATACTTCATTCTGTTTCTTTGGTGCCTTCATTTGTTTTATAAATAGTAGTAGTTACTGTTATAGCAGCCTGTCTCCTAAATGCAACTTCCTATGGTCAGAACAAGGTGATGGCTTTGTTCTTAATTCCTCTGAGGACAGGTAATGAGTGTAGACTTAATTACATGTTATCATCTTGTTCTTGGTAAGCTTTCTCAGATCACATGGATCATATTCAGCAGTCTAACCCAATCATAACATTCCCCACCGCATCCCCCCATGGATGTGAGTAAATCTGGACAGTGAGAACGTCTTTTTCCCCCTACACTGTGCCTATAAAAACCCTTGTTCTTAACCTGCAGTGAATATTAAATTTGAATTCTGTGTTACAGAGTTCAAGGAAGTACCATCCTCATAATACTGGCTTTGGGATGATAGATAAAACATGAAGGAACTAATAACTAGCCTAAGAACACAAATCAGATGACATTTAGGGGTGTTCTGAACAAAGTTTAGGACTTCAAAATCTCTTACTTGACATGAGTGCTTGTCTGATATTTCCTTTTCTTGTGATGCTATGTTCCACTTAATTTCATTGCACTCCACCTTGCTTTGCTGGTGAGAATTACAAGAAGAAATAGTATTTAGTTAAAAACTTTCATGAATTAATTCTCAGACACCTCCCTAATGTGGGCTCTAACCAGAGCTCCTTTATTGTACGATTTTGCAGAGGTTAAAGAGTGCAGGTCTCACACATACGAATCTTTCTTTTCTTTTTTAATCTTGTTTTGCTTAGAAGAATAAAGACAGAAATCACAATCTGTAGGAAATATATCATTTGGCCATATTTTAGGGGAGGCAGAACAGATTTTATACTATAACCAGTTAAATGTCACATTAAGAATGATGATTGATGGAAATAAGAGTACCAGCATTGATTCCATCTCCTATCTCAGTCTCAGTGAAACTGTTGTCATGGTAATGCTACTTAGGCATCATATGTGTTGAAGGCTTTATATACTCTACAACTCTAGTGAGCCAACAACCTCATAGAAATCAGGGCCATTTCAGATTTTGCAATTTAAGATATACAAAAGAATCTAAACATAATTGTTTTAAAAAGAGTGGTGTGTGTTTTAAGTTTTAAACACTTTTCTCTATTAAATGCTTAGAGAGCTTTGACTGACTATTGATGAAGAATCCCCCAGAGTTTTTGAAAACTCTTCCCCTAAATGTTAATTTGCAACTGTAATATCTATATCTATATCTATCATCATTTCCTTAGATCATGAGAGCTGCCAATAACCCTTTGTGGAAAGCTCTCGGAAGCCATTGTGTTCAGGATTTTTCTGTATTTTATTTCCTCCTTTTTGTTTGGTCACTTAGAATATCTGTGAAAACAGAATCTATGTAGTCTAGCAGTTGATGTATAAACATTACTCTCTTTTATTTTCTCTATATTTCTTTTCTCTATATCTAAATTTGTTATTTAACAACACAAGCAAAAAAATTAATTTCTAAGTAATATAGACCTAATGTTAACATAACTATTCTTTTTAAACAAGACATAGCAAAGTATGGCCCCTTGTTAAATGAGTAAGTCTGTATCTGAGAGGAAAACATCTGTGTGGTTTCTATGCTCTACTGTGGCAAGAAGTGTGTAGCTGTGGAGCCTATTATTCTGCCCTACTTATTTTCGCTTAAGACTTTTTACTTGGTGCCAAAAGACTCAAAAAAACCCCTAACTGAACTGCTGTGTACATACTATGGTGCTGGCAGCAAAATGCACACAGCTGCCAGTGTCTACAATGTAATGAGACATTTAAGAGCCTGAGGAGGGGACAGCAGAATAGCAAAACCTGTGACCATATTATAACCAAGTCACATCTCCCATAGTGTGACCTTCTTTTTCTTTTTTTTCTAGTTTGTTTTAGGCTAAAATAGGCTAAAGAAGTAATGAACCTCCTTTTCTGTGCCCACCCCCACCGCAGTCATCTTACGGAATGGTATTTAAGGTGTCCTTTGTATTCTTTCATATTAAGCGTTAAAGTTTTCTGTGTCTAGCAGTTCATGTCATTAATGATGGGAATATGGGTACTGTAATACCAAGGATCACTTGTACTAAGGAAGTTAAGATAGAATCAAAGTTAAGAGAAAATAATCTAGAAAAATATAGATTAAGTAAAATATACTGGGAGTAGTTAGAGTTTCTCTAAAGCTAAGGCCATGTATAGTGAACATTTTGAGCTAGTAGATTACTTTTTTTTACATCTGGAATTAGAAGGCTATAGACCACCTTGACTTAGTGATTTCCAATGAGACTTTCATTTTAACCTAGGTCCTAATACAGTAAGTGAACATGTTCTAATTTGGGAGTGACCACCTCTAGAAAGAGAATTGTCGTTGGACTTTTTCCAGAAATGTATCACAAATGACATATTGTATTAAAAGAACTTCCTACAGTGAAAGTTGTATCCCTTAATAACTACAATGTTGAAGAGAAGATAAGGAAATATTCTTTAATCTTTTACCTTTATACTCTAGGAATGAAGTAAAATACAGGTTTCTGTTGGTTTTTGTTATTAGAGAATACTTAAAATGAGAGTAACTTTAAAATCCCTGACAGAGACATTCTTTAGTTATTTTTCTTTAGAAGTTAGTAAAGAATTCAAGTCTGTAGGTCAGCTACTGCTGCTACCTCAGCCACCTGGGTGGCATTTAGACACCCCTACTAGCAGCCCTGGACTACTACTATAGCTGGATGTCATGAATAGTGGTTGCTATACTTGTTATCTCTTCTTTCCTTTTGGGGAGGGTGGGGCAAAAGGAGCCACTGCTGATATCAGAAATGCACTTTCAAAAAACGAGAATTTTTTTTACCTTTGTCTATGCATCAGTAGTAGGGTTTTTAAAGTAATGTTCCTTGCTATACAGTACTGGAGGAACAGGGTGACACCCAGTCTAATAATCTTTATAATGATCTTCACACTAGGCATTCAGATAATAATGGACATAAAAACATGTAGAAGTGGATGAACTTCAATGTAGATGCCAGCCAACATAAAGAAGAGAAGACAGATATTGTTGAAAAACTGTCAGAAGTTTAAAATTCTTTTATGGATAATAATAGAGACCTCAATATCTAGAGAAAAAAGTCAAACATATCAAAGCAACATGGACTTACCATTGTTAATAAAGTGTTGTAAAGAATTCCATACAGTGTGATTAAAAACTACCAAAGATGGCCCAACTCTGCTGGAAACAGTTAAAGCCTTTCATTTCGTTCATGACCATTATTTAGAAGATGCTGATTGTTTCATGGAAGCAAATTATGATACACATGTCCTACTAGACAACTTGACATGGCTTCTCTCAAGCTATGATCCTGAAGAATCCATTTACTTTAGGAGAAAATATGTACTGAACAAAGAAGCGTTGAAGAGATTTGGTACTGGAATTATAACTATTGTTCTTCTGCAGAGGGTCCTGGTTAATGTTCACCTTGCCGTTTGTTTTCTTGACTTTACGACAATGTATAAATTTGACTGCCTTATGCATTATCTTCATCTATATGGTTATTTAAGTTATCAACTTGCATTATTTGAGAAACCAATTAAAGAAGTAATCAAGAATGAAGATCCAGCAATAAAATGTCTAACACTGAAGAAAGAACTGCATCTGCAATATAGAACACTAATCCCCTGACAAATTTTTTGTATATAAATATTCTACACTTTAAATCTTTCATATGAATGACTGTAAACTGAAGCTTTAAAATGAGTTGTGCAGTCTTTTAAAATGTGTTATTGATACAATAATATAAATGAAGAATTTATATTTTTTAAATGGTAGTTTCCTATTCCTGACCACTTGTATTGATGTCATCAAGTAAAACTGCCTACCTTGCTAGATCTACACGCACTATGTTAGTATACACGTGATGTTAAACAGATTTGTCTTAAAGAAAAATTTAGAAGGAAATATTGTTGGTCATCATTGTTTTTAACTCAAGACATGAGTTTGCATCGACGGTATTACAAATGAACCAAACTTCCCCCATAAATACAGGCATAGTGTTTTGTCTAATGAAAGTTCTGCTGTCGTTATTCACAATTAACAGTATCTCTTCCAAAAAAAAGATAGAATTAGAAATGATACTCATTTAAGGTATATTAATAAAACTACATCTCGAAATTAACATGGACTGTGACTAAAATACATTTGGTTCTAAATAGTATTTGTTTACTAGAATTAATAATATTCACCCGGAAGAATGTCTTTAAATAAGATGTTTAATATGTGACCCTTTTCCCCCCAGGTTTTGATTACATTAAATATAAGTGTCAATGGCACTAATTTGCATTTTTGTTTTGTAGTCTCTGGTTTTCAGCAGCCACTGTAAAGCAGTGAGTGGCTACTCAGACCAGGTCATTCATCAGCGGAGATCAGCTACCTCCTCGCTTCGTTGCTGCCTGCTCACTGAGATGCCATCTTTTTTGTGTGTGGCCAGTCCACGAGTAAGTACCACAGGAGGGAAGAGACAAAAATAGGTGGTATTTGAAGAAATAAACCAGTTTTCAAGGGATCTATTTTTTTTAAACAGAACTGTTTTAAGCTATTTGGACCTTGAGAAATATATAAATCCTCAGTATTTAGAAAGAGCATCCATGCAACAGTCCTGGCTTTCCCAAGACAGCACTCCTCACTTCGAATTGTGTTGGTTTAAGAATAATTGTACGGTAGGTAGGAGTGGCTTCTTTCCCTGACCATGTCTCTCCTATGTAGTTCCTCTTGTTTAGTTAGGGGCTCTAATCTACAGTGGGAGCAAGCCATCTGTCAGGTAGATTACCACCCAACAGCAGGGTCAGGGACAGTGGAATATTTGAAAAGGAGAGAGAGCCATTTGTCACCTGTGTTGAGGTTTTTGAGGGTTCTTCAGAGGAGGGGGCCAGATTGGGAGGGAGATTTGATCTGGCCTTATCGCCTGAGTGCAGCCTCTAGATAACAAAAGGAAACATAACACTCTGTCATCAAGAACCTTCTTAGTCTGGTGTTCTCTCACTTTCCTGAGCAGCCCCGCCTGGACTGTGGTTCACAGGTATGTTCCCTCTGAAAAAATGACTGTTGTGCAGTATTCGCCATTCAGCAGTCATCGTCTTACAGGTTGGAGGTAGTTTCTATGGTGGTTTCAACTTTGAGCAACTGTTGGATCCTTCCTATACCCTATTTATCAAAACAGGGTACTCCAGTAATTGTTTACAGTATTCCTACAAAGGCTACTCTTGGCACCCTGTGGTTGTTTACTTTGCTTACATATTCCACACTCTCTTTCCAGTCCTTACTGATCAATGCCAGACAAAAGCTATCTTATGACCTCAAAGAAGTATATGAAGGTCAGAGAAGCAGAGTAGAGATATGACCATGCTCTGTGGTTAAAGCAAAGAACAAATTTTATTCCAGATTGTTTCATTTTGCCCTAAGGGACACCTTTTTCATTTAGCCAGAAGACTCTCAGTAGGCTGACATTTTCTTACTCTTCTCTTTTTTTGTTTTGTTTTCTCCATGCATCCTAGCAAGTCTACTGTTTACATAATTGTATTCAAAGACAGTAAAGCCTTTTGAATCTTCTTTAGTGATTTACATCAGCGTGCATCCTTACTTCATTATCAAAGGTCAGAATTTGGCAGAGGATGCAAAGAAAGATGATGAATGGACATGAGACAACAGTATTTAGTCCTACTGATTTCTGCCTGCCTAGATTTCTTTCTGTTCGTCCTGTGATACATGAATTTGATCCCCATGCCACTATCAACTTCATTTGGTTTATCTTGACTATCCAAAAAGTATTTAGATTTTGTATGTCTTTCCAAAGCATTCTTGGTTAAGCTGGTGCAGAGAAATGCACTTTTTTTAGGAAAACATCTAAAGCCAAGTACTTTCATAGAAAGCAGGCTTCAGGCTTCATAGTTGTGTGGTTTGTTTCCTTCTCACTCTCCTAATCCGATGTATATACTGAGACACGATAAGAGGAGGTCTAGATTTTTAAGAGCAGTATGTCAAGACATTTTTACTTCTTATATTCCCAGTGTTTTATAGAGCCAATAAAAAGTGAACTGTCTTGAACTGTAATTACATTTATGGACATAAAAATGCCTTTATTTGCACCATTTGGAGCTCTCTAGCCAACCACTCTGAAGAATAGCCCCACTCTCCCAACATACTCATACATGCATACACCAACTGTACTACAGAGTGTTATTTTCTGAGGAGCCAGAAATCTAAACTATCATGCCTGGTGCTGCTGTTTCCCTAAAGAACAATAAACAGTAACTTGAAGAGGACTATAACAGCATAAAGATGTGGTGGCAGTCAGGGAGCAGGAGAAAGTTTTTATCATTTGGTTGAAGGGTTCCTGCCCAGCATCCTACTCAGCTCCTCTTCCCATATTTATAGAGTTCCTTCACTTAGCATGTGCTAAACTTGAAAATAGGAGTAATTACACCATGGTTATGAGGGCAGGAAAAAGGTTTAAACATGTCTGGATATTTTATATACACACAAACAAAGTATTTCAGATCAGACCTGGGGTGTGAAAAAGTTAACATTTTATTAAATTACCTTAATTATATTGATTTCTAACCAATCTATGGCTGAAACTGATTTCCTTTGAAGTGTCAACCTTGGCCTTGAGTTAAGACAAATTAGTTTTCCTGACACATACTCTGAAAACTTTAGGGTCAGTTCAGGAAGAACTGTGCCATTAAAGAAGGAACAGGAGTTCTTATTAGCCAAGGGAATAGTTCTGCAGAGTTAATAAACTAAGATCCTTGGAATTCATCTTACCAAAAAACCGTAGCGCTTGGAGCAGTCACGCTTCTAGAGCTAGAGCAGGAACATACATGTCTCCAGGAAGGACGCGCTAAATGCTTGAGGAGGCAGCCCCTGAAGATACTATAGTTTAGGAAGTTAATGAAGCAAGAAACAGAGGTTAGCTCATGTGGGACTAAAGGGAGTATGTATTTCCATTTGTGGGGAGGAAAAATGGTATGTCATGCTTCATCTCCCCCTGCTTCTGAGCAATCAAGAAGGCCATTCAGGGTTAGCAGAAAGGATAGAAGTTGTCTAGGAGAGAGCTGCCTGGGAAAGCAGGATTTAAATAGAAATGGACTTGTTTGCCCCTTTTTGGACCTCATGAGTTCGCTGCTTACGTATTTACAACATGACATTCTATGATTCTGCATATATCTTGATCCAGGGCTCTTGCCAAAGAAGCTTATCAAAACATTAAAAAATATTTCACTAAGAACTGTACCCTGCAAATCTCCCAGTTTCAGTTCTGGACTTGGAAGGATATCAGCAAAATGAAAATTAGAAGATAGATAAAAGTTCATAACTGGAAAAAAATTGGTTTGATTTTAAACTATTAAGAGTGCACAAGTTCCTAGGCAGGGAAAGTATTCTTCCTCATGTCACTCTTCTACCCTTATTCCTTCGGGCTGTCTAGCTTTCGATTTTTCATCTTGAGAATATGGGCCCAAAGTCTTTATATATAATTCCAGTATAAGTTCTGCTGCTCTACAAATTAAAATCCAATAGTTATCTTTGAGTGTAAAATTGGCCAATATGAGTCTCATAGACCAGTGGTCCCCAGACTTTTGGCACCAGGGACTGGTAATCCTATGAGAATCTAATGCCTCATGATCTAAGGAGGCGGTGATGCTAGCACTGGGGAGCAGCTGCCAATACAGATAAAGCTTCACTCAGTCATCCATCACTTACCTCCTGCTGTGCAGCCTGGTTCCTAACAGGCCATGGACTCATAGCAGTCTGTGGCCTAAGGGTTTGGGACCCCTATCATAGACCATACTTGACTCATCCAAGAGTGCATGCTGTTTGAGACAGAACTGTAGTCCAGACCACTGCTTCCTTAACCATTTTTATGGAAGTATAGCAGCTGTTGATTGTGAAGTTCTGGGACTTGTACCCTAGATAATAGATGTCTACTCTGGTCCAGTATCTGTAGGGCCACTGCCAGGGCAAACCATCTGAGGGAGAGACCCAATTTTATCCACTTGCTTTGTATTTCAGTGTTTATTTGCCTATGCTCAACTTTCAGTGAGAAAAATGTTATTGGAAGCAAGAGAACAGAATCTTTTTGGAGAGAGTAGAGGTGATATGAGACTATCAAAACCTGCTCCTAGTACTCCTGCTCCTAGTACTGTCTGTATAAACCAGTTGCTGTGTAAACCTGTCTGGGTTTTGGAGCTTTATCTGCCCAGCTTGCTGTGACCCTCGGTAATTTTGCATTTGGACTGTAGATGGCACTGCTTTCTAGCAAACTCAGTTCAGCTTCACTGAAGGCAGAGTAGTATATTCTGTGGTTATTGGTAAATGATGCTCTTTCTCTGGTTTTGGTATTCTCTAGTCCCCAGCAAAGGCACCTGCAGCCCCAGAGTAAGCTGGCTGACTGTACCCCAAGGCAGTATGTTTTCAAGGCTCAGCCTGAGATAGTGGGATGCTTGTTACAAACCTAGATCTATTGGCTCCTCTCATCTGAATATGCAGCTGCTTATTAAAATAGTAACAGACTCAGATAGCTAAAGAAGAATAAAGCCTATGTTTCTAAATTGACAGAAGCCTTCTTTGGGGGCGGGGCAGCATTTGAGTGTTGTTACACCTTGTGTTGAGATAAGAATCTGTGCATAGTCTTTGCCCTAGCCAAGAAATGAGTCCACTGCTTCTGGCAATTGCTCTCCCATTCCCCATTCCCCAGCTTTCATGGCATGAAAGATTCTCTTATTATCCATTGTTTGTCAGTCAGCAACCTGGCAGAGAAGAAGATTTGCCACAAAATCATTAAAGATAGCTCCAAATGTGCCACACCAGGACCCTAGTTCTTTAATGATGACTGACTAGCTCCAGCTCCCTTTCTGGCTTTACCATCCTGTGTATGGCAAGCAGAACTTTGCCAAAAGCAACATCCAGCAATGAAGGGAGGTGTAAAGCAGTCAGACACATACATCTATGTTAGAATTATTCCTAACCTGGTGTCCCAGTTTATCTGCAAGCTATAGCAGTCTTTGGATCTTTATAGTTTGTTGTTGGTTCATGTTATAAGAGGTTATCCTTTTACCTGAGAAAGCTCACTAAGGCAGTTATTAGGGACAGCTTAGTTCATTAGGACAAGGAAAGTAAAAGCACTAACCTAAGAATTATCCACATTAGTCAGATTTCAAAGTGGAGGTTCCCAAAAGGCTAAGTAGGTGTGGAAAATGTGAACAAGCCCTCTCATTTGAATCTTTGTCTACAGGTCACCGCAGTGCCATTGGATTCTTACTGCAATGACCGAAGTGCAGAATATGAGCGGCGAGTGCTGAAGGAAGGAGGAAATCTGGCAGCCAAGCAGTGTTTGTTAAATGGAGCCCCTGAACTGGCAGCAGACTGGCTAAATAGACGATCCCAGTTCTTCCCAGAGCCAGCTGGAGGACTGTGGAGCATTAGGCCTCAGAATGGCTGGTCTTTCATCAGGATTCCAGGTGAGTCCTCCGTTCTCTTGAAATATGTTCCCGGCTTTGCAGTTTCAGATATATGGAATTCAAAGTTTTGGGGGTTTCTATTTTCTTTTTGCCCTTAGTAACATATAGGTAAGAATACTTAAGTAATTTGTGACTTGAGAGAGAAGTGTGCTTTAGGTTTGTGTTTAAATACTCTCCTTTGATAAGGTTACAGTTGAGCAAGGAATGCCACTCTTAAAAAGGGGACGGGGTAGAAATATACATGATAGGAAAGGCTCCAGGTCGAGTGAGTACAGTTGTCTTGTGCCTTTGCCAGCGGGATGAATGAGAATGTCGTCACTCACAGAAAGCCTAGTTTAAGTAGCATAAACAGTGTCCTGCCCAAAGCACTAGAGATCTGAATGATAACCAGAAGAAAAACAGTGTGTTTTGTGCCAAAAGGCTAGCGGATTCCCAGACCTCCCAGGGTCAGGGTCGTGGGTTGAGAGGAAACTAGGATTTCATCTTTGCTTTAGTGAGACTGCTTTTAAGGAAATTGAACACAGGGTTTATAGGCTCATGTTTTTTGCTTACACCTGCTGGCAAACTGGAGTGGTGGCTTAGAGCTATGTTAGTTTTGGTTGTCCACATTCTCTGATACTTTGATCGTATTAATCTTATTGGCATGTAACAGAAGTAAACTGGAGCTAAATAAGCATTCAAAAGAGAGAATCTGCTGGTTCTGGTTTTTCCATTTTAATGTTAACTTTGTCTAGTGTCAAGAGAACTTGGGTCAACCTGTTAATAGCTTTGGGGGTGCTTTGAACTGGAAGATGCCATTTTAGGTATACAAGGGCAGTATTATAAATAGTCTCATAGCTGACTTAGTACATGTGAAAGCAGTAAGTGAAGGTATATTGTTGAAAAAGGGGAAAACCCAAGCGTAAAGCACACCTGAATACTAATGGAAATAGAGGGATAGAATCTAGCAAGTATGAAAACCACAGAATCCCAGGCAGACGATGAGCACAGGTATTGAAAGAAGTAAGTTAACACCTATTTCTTCATTTTCCCTTTTTCATTCTGACTGCTTAGTTCCCAGTACAGGAGTAGAAGGCTTATTGCTGGCGCTGTGGGAATCTCTTGTGGCTTTTCCTGTTCTTTGAAAGAAAAATGGACCTTGTTTAAATAGCAGGAAGTGTCTGAGTTCTTTTCGCATCGATAAAAAGCACCAGCCTCACTGGCTGTTTACTGTGAGAACCAACCAGCTCCTCACTGACCCTATTGTGCTCTGTAGACTGCTTGGGACAGGGCAGTGAGGGGTGGGGAGTGTCACTGGAACGTGTATTTTATATTTCTTTTCTCTGGACTTTTACATTTTCTGTTCCCTGAGAAGGGTTGGTTCCACACATTCTTTGAGAGACTAACCAAAATCTTCTGGATTTCACACCTTGAATGTGTCTCCATGTTTCACCAGGTGAAGGATGTACAATCTCTTCAAAAAAGTCTCATCTCCTTGGTAAAAGGAGATATTAATCTGTTACCCTGATTTTACTGCCATGGGATACATTGCTTTATGTCTGAGCAGGATTTTAATATTGGTCAGTAAGAACTTTTATGTAAGTGAAAATACTATAAGTTCAAACCGTAGCATTATAGGAAAGACAGCAAGAAAGTAGGTCTGTTTTCAACATTTTTTGAGCTGTTTTAAAGAAAGGGCTGGACACAGGTTTGACTGGGAAAAATCAGCCTAAGTTCTAGGAACTAGTGCTCTTGTTGGCTCTGCACCCTGCTTAGCAACAAGTTGTGCTCTTGTCCAGTGCAACTTTGGTAGCTCTGAAAAAATTGGGTAATCGGTGCCAGGCCCAGAAGACACAGGTGTGTACAGAGAAAGAAACCAGTTTTTCTGCATAATACTACAGGCTGACTTCCTTCATCTAGCATGCTTGCCAGAGAAGCAGAAATATTCATTGCTTAAGTGTTTTAAGGCTATTGCTTTAAGTCTCTTTCTTCTTAGGCCTTTTCCTTCAGAGCAGTTCAAAGAAATTCAGTCTGTCAACTTCTACCTCCCCACCTACACAATAACAAGCTAATAACAGGTACCACTTATTGCTTCTTTCAGGTGCATCAGAGTTCCATCTAAGTGTATGCACATCATCATCATCTGAGCTTTCGAAATCCTAGCATCAGTTAATTCTGGTTAGCAAAGTAAAGTAGATGTGGGAAGCAGGAATGTGTGAAAACCATTGAATCATGATTTTGAGATGAATTGCAGCTTCTCAAAATTTAGACAAATATTTGTGATGTGGGAGAGACGGTAAACAGGCTGCAGAAATCTGATGAGCTTAGCTTGACCATGCTTGCTCAATGTCTGAAAAATGTATGGGCTTTTCCCCCTACCTTCCTGTGCTTTTAATAAGAAAAGAAAGAAACTTAACTGTCTCAAGCTGATTGGTAGCTCTGTGGGGAATGTTTAGGAGCTATCAAAATTGAGGGACCCCAGGAAATCCAATTAAAGGAGAAAACCTTGAAGTTGTTATGAAAGCCTTACTGCCTGATCAGACTTGGAATTTATATAGGCCTTCTTGTCTGGTGCCAGGGGGAGCTTAGCAATTGGTTCTGTCCCAGCTGCAGTCATTTGATTGTGTTGGTAAAGAGACCAACAAAAAGAAGAGCATTTCAATAATCTAAACAGGACCAAACAAAGAGGCTGAACAAAGGTGTGTGCCACAACATCGGGGGTGCTGGGGGGAGAGTAGAGGGAGAGATGTGGCCTGGCAGCGTTCCGAAGGTGGGAAAAGGCAGGCTGCAGTGCAGAGGAGTAAACATCCAGGACCTGTGGCTTTGTAGCAAAAACAGAGTGGCTGATGATTTGTTATAGTGCTGTCAGCACATCCGTTCTCATTTGGTTTATACAATAATTGTACACTTGGCAAATAGTGGCAAGAGCTGAAAAATGACTGTTGAGAACTCTTGGATTGCCCTGCAGTTCTGAGGAACAACCATGGGGTTCAAACCCAGAAACTAAAGATAGACAGTATGTTTTCTTAACAGTTTTCTTTTATACTTTTAGTGGTCAGCCATCTATGTAATATCTCTAGCCTTTCTCTCTTCCTTTTTGTGTGCCACAGTCACTTCCACATATACTCTTAAATCTCCCAGCCCCTTAAGCCTCATCTCTTTCCCCTCTTAATAACAGCAATTGTTCAGGGCATGTTTATAGACCAGTCTGCAAACAGGAAACTCTACTTCCTGAAATGTGATGGGAGTTGAATGATACTGAATGGATAAGATGAAAATTTGTGAGTTAAGTGTTCTTTAAAGATCTTTGGCTGAAATGATTTTTTTTTTTTAATGGGAAGAGGAAGGAGACAGCACAAGTTAGTGAGTGAAAGCAGCTTTCATTTCACAGAAACCCAAAGTCAATCTTTCTGGAAAAATTGAACGAGTCCTAATGTCCTTATCAAATTACAGCTTAGAATAATGGCATTTACCAGCCAACCTATTAGAAATCATCCAGGAGAAGGAGTTTTGTTTTGTTTTGTTTTTTTAAAGGCAGAAGTGGGTTTGTTTATTTGCATTTCTTGGTGTTTAAGTTTCTCCAGGGGCAGGCAAGAGCAGCCTTTGTTTCTTTACATTCTCGTGCTTTTAGGAGATAAACCATTTAGTCACAGAATTAGCAGAAACAAATATCTAGAGGTAGTATGGAAAAAGAAACATCAGGTTTCTCAGGTCACAGATATGACATGGACACACTCTTAAGATGTCCATGTGTACCTGCTGTCCCCTGAGCAGGGAAGCTTTCAAATGCCTATGTCTGATTGGTAACTGTCAGTTGGGAGGGAACCTACGCCTCCTTCTTCTAGGATATTTCTTTCCAGAGCACTACCGAGTCATGATTTAACAGTGCTTTGCATTCTTCTGTAGAGACTTTCCTGCTCTCATGATGGCAAGCATTCTGGTTGTAGTAATTTTGGTTGCATACAGCTTTGCAGTGAGTGATTTTGCTGCTTTAATTAAATACAGTTTTCCCCTCCTCCCTTCTCTTCTCCATAGGCAAGGAGAGCCTCATCACTGACAGTGGAAAGCTGTATGCCCTTGATGTCCTGCTGACTCGGCTCAAGTCTCAAGGACATAGGGTCCTTATCTACTCCCAGATGACCAGGATGATAGACCTGCTGGAGGTAGGAGAAAGAACCTTGGGGACCTAGGACACCTTGACATTTAACTTTCAGAAATCAGACATCTTTGACGAATGTCAGTCCTGCTTAATTGGAACTCAAAACTTGTCTTTGTGATTTTATTCTCTTAAATAGGAGGAAAAGAAGCTCTTGGCAGATGCGAGAATATGCAAGGGATTTCTGTCGCCTCCTTTATACCAATGAAATAGAATACCCCTTACTGCCTTCCTTTACTGAGGAAGAAATTCCCTAATTTTAAAGTAGATCGGAACCTAGGAACTTTTTGAAAAACCCAATGAGTTTCTGTATGGAAAACAAGATTTGAGATTAGCTCTCGATTTGTAAAAACCAGGACGTGGCTATTTAACCTGAGTTAATGTAGTGATTCTCAACTTGACTACGTATTACAATCTCCTGGGGGAGCTGTAACAAATACTGATGTCTGGTCCCATCCCCAGAGATTCTTATTTAATGAGTTTGGAATGTGGCCTAGGCATCAGGATATTTGAAAGCTCCTAAAGTAATTCTAATATGCAACCAAAGTTAACAACCACTGGGTTATGACGAAAGGTAAAGCAGTGTCTCACTGTGCAAGGCAGCTTGTGGTTTTTTTAGTTATCTCTGTTGACATTCTCTCTGCTTTCTTGTTGTCTGAGTAGTCGCTTGTTACTTACGGGAGAGGAAGTCATGGATAGGCATAAGAACAGGAGAGAAAGAGTGAGGACAAATAATCACAAACTGCTAGAGTAGATCTTTAGTACAAGAAAGTTGGAGAGTCACACTGGTCAAGAGGCTAAAGCCCCTGGATGTCAGTAGTGTATAAATAATCTTATGTTTTTCCGTGTATCTTATATATCTAAAGCTTCCTATTCTTACCCTGCTACTCCACGGAGTGGTTGGCAGTAAATAAGTGGAAATTGGACCATGATTATCACTATTTAGGAATAAGGGAATGGGTTTATATCAGTACCACAGGAGTGAAGAGATAGCAATAGGGAAGAATTTTTAGGTTCTTTGGAAGCCAAGGCTGGCTTGCTTAATTTTGCAATGAGTTTATTTGAATTTAGTGGCAGGTTCCTTTTTAATAACCTAGCGGCTTCTTTTGGCTAGAGATGTAAATGATATTTGAGGTCAGTTTAATCACTAAGTCTTATGTTTAGTTTAGTGTTCAGCCTCTGAATGCTGTCAATAGGCCACAATTTATGGTTTGTATTATGAGTAGGTTACCTATATCTAAATGATGGAAACTGCTTGTAAGTGATTGTAAGTCACTGTAAGAGAGGTGATTAAACCATTGTTTGATGTAAATCTTGACTGTGTTAAAGGTCCTAACAGCAGTAATTCAAAATAAAAGGACTGTCTGCATATTTAATATTCTGTTCAAAGCAAATGATGCCAACAGCCAAAACAAAATGAGTAATTTTCCTTCAGCGGGGCTCTTTTTAGATAAAGTGCACTTGCCTTGTCCTGAAGAGTTCGGTGAAGTAGTGATCTTACACTGGTAAGAATTACAGAAAAAGCAATATGTTAAGGATTTTGTAACACAGGTGATGACCTTTCTTTTCCAAGGCTATATAAGTATATTATAGAGTCCTAAAAGTTGAATCATTTTAAAGGGAAATTCTAAGGGAAAGTGGGTGAGCCATAAAAAATAAAAAAAAATAATAAGCTTATTCTGGTAGATTAAGGTGAGTGTAGATGGTTTAAGTTTGGTACAGTCCTACATTTTAGTCCCTTATTCTGTTAATGCACACTTCTAGGTACTCATAAATATTAATAAAATAAGTAAATCAAAGTGTGGTAATAAGTTTTGTTCAGGATGAGTGCTGTAAACCTTACCCACCAGAGTCACTTCCTATCTCTAATCTAGCAGGTTTTTTTGTAGGCAGAGTGTGGACTTTGTGGGTAGGCTTTGCAAACAAGGCAGCTTGAAAACCTTTTCTAAATGTAGTTGCATCTCTCTATGGGGAATTCTGAATTAGGGAAAAGTAAATGCAAAGCCTGAATTTCACAACTGCTACATTCCTTAGTCATATGTATAACATCTACCTAGGATGCTAAAGCCAGAAAATGTTGCAGCTGTTTATAGGTTTTACTGAAAAACTAAAACGAAACCGTTGTCTAGTTTCGTTAATACTATACTATTCTTTTTCCTTCAAAATTAAGTTTCCTAAAAGATCATTTCTTTTTGTTGTTGTTGTTTGTTTGTTTTAATATTGTTTACCTAAATGAACTACAGCCTGTGTTCCCAGAAGTTAGTCCTCAAATAAAATTTATTTTGTGGGCATGGAGTGATAGTACATGTCTGATCATTTATTGAAATGTAAATGTATTGTGGATCTTGGGACAGTGCAGGATTAGGTCTACATTTCTTTACCTTTTCAAAGAGTATTATGGGTTTTTTAGTCACTATCATAATGGAATATTTTACTGTAAACATTCATTAGAGTCCTGTTTCAACTTTAAAACTGCCTGGTGCATGAACCCTAAGGACCATGTTATAGAAAGGTCCTTCTATATAGATGCTTTCCCTTGAGTACACTTGATCTTTTCTTTAAAGAAATATCTTGACCCTCACCTTGTTTCTTCATTAGCAAAGTACTGTGGTTTTTATTTCTGTTTTAGATTTTTTAAAAAATGTTTTTCAGGATTCTCTTTTGCCCTTGATATCTTGTACCCTGTTTGTCAAAAAGGGAAAGAAAAGCTTCCGATAGAGCTGGAGTTAGGAACTCACAGCAGGCATTGAAGCTCTGTTGTAGGTATAGAGTATGTCAGCATCTCTTTCATACAACAGCCTTTTCGGGTTTTTTGTTCTGTGCCTTAGCCTGGCTATCTGTTTGTCAATTTCTGGAACTCAGAAGAACTAGAAGCCAGTAAAAATTCACATACTTCTATGTGGCCAGGTTTCCATATTGTGAGAAATACTAAGTATGGGCACTTAGTACTTGCTCACTGTTCTCTAAAGTGATTGCTAGCCTCCTTCTCTTGGGCAAAAATCTGACTTTAATTTAAATTTCTTGTGAATATATCAGATCTTCTTCCAAATAGAATTCTGTAATCTGAAATGTTTTATCCTTTCCCATGGTAATAGTATTTCTGGATGGGGGATTTAAAAAGGAGACTGCTTAATTTTCAGGGCCAGGAATTTTTAGTGTGCCATGGACAGAAGTCAAGGACATAAATAGGGGAGGATATGATAGATCACTAAATGTTATGTCATGGGTTTAATATATATTTACTGAGTCACCTGTAGGGTCTTGGCTGGTGGGGATATTATGGAAACAGACAGCCCCTATGCAGTTGGGATGGTAGTATCTAGCTGAATGTCAGACAAAACTTTTCCTACCACCACGATTTTTATCCTAGTTTAGGACCTTTCCACTACCCTGCCCCCCACCATATCCTAGTAGTTGCAGAGAGCTTTTAACTTTCTACAGATGACTTGTGTTATCTCTGAGTCGTCTCTTTTGAGATTCATTCCTATTGCATCAAGCAACTGAGTCTGTAGTTTAAGGAAATAAATCTTAATATTTTCTATGCAGTACAACAGAAGTACTTAGAAAGGGTCAGCCAACTGGTGCTATATGTGGTGTGATTGTTAAGTATTGAAACCCAGACAAAACTTAAATTGTACTAATATATGAAAATAGTGCAATGCAGAATTAGATCCAGATAATCCATAGCTAATGATGACATTTGAGACAATGGGTTGTATAACTTGCTCAGTCAGCAAGTACCTCAGTAGGGAAGGATTCATACTGAACAGACATTCTGTCATTTGTGAGCTGGCTTCTCTTAGGACTCCAAGTTACCTTTGGGAGCTGTGATTCTGGACATACTGAAAAGCTGGGTATTCTAAAACTGCCCCGTGGAATGAAAAGCAAATTGAGGTCACTGTTAACTAGCATTTTCATTAGGTCTTAAGAATGATAGAAGGGATTGTGTCAGCTTACAACCATACAATATTTATTCTGTTTAGTTAAATTATTTTTCATAGCAACTGTGAGCAAGGCACTGTGTGAGGCAGATGTAAATACTAGTTAAATGTGGTCTGTAACTGCAAGGAATGTGTTTAGTGGAGGGGGGTTATGTATGTACATGTGTGTTTATTGCAAACAAAAATAACTGTCAAGCATACCCTTATATTAATGCCAAAAAAGAAGCATAAACAGAGCTGAAGATAGCTAAGTCACTTGAGACTTCACATGGACAGTGACATCTGAACTTAAATAGAATTTCAGCCAACAGGAAGAAAGGCATTCCAGACTAGGAAGCCAGGTGTAAAAAGGCACAGAGTTGGGAAGGTAGAAGATATTTGGGGAGAGTAGTTCACTGTGACTGGAACATATGGTACAGGAGAAAAGGAAATAACACAAGTAGTGTGAAGGCAGATTGCTCCAAAAGGCTGTGTATTAAATAAGGAAAGGATGGATGCCATGTTTCACTCACTTGGTACAATTTAAGTGAGAGAGACCCTTGGTGTCTGCTGGATGCCGAATGTAAGGAAAGGCTGGATAATGCTTAGTCTTGCTATCCCATAAAACTTCTTTATTATACAGGAGTGCTAAGATTGTCACAGTTCCTACAAACCACAGTAAAGCCATCCAGCAAGTGGTAACCATTCTGCCATGGTCCTCAGTCATGGGAGTGAACTACAGAGAGAGTTGGGGGGTGACTGGAAATGTTGTGCTGTCTTTAAAAGGTACCTAACTACAAAACTCGGCAAATAGACAATTTCTAATTAACCAGATCTTAGCTGTTGGCTTTGAAAAGAATTTATTGAGCAAGGCTCTTAAGATGAATCTTCGAAACTTTTTGATGTTTTCATTAAGTGGAGATCTTTTTTTGGAGATCAGTGATTTTTAAAGTTAATTTTCAAAAGTACTAGGAAAACTATCAAACCATTTATTAAAATTTATTTTTATTTTAACCAAATAGCATTGAATTTTATACTAAATTATTAGATGTTTTTAGGATCATAGGAAAACTGAACTAGGAATGGAAGTGGGCACAGTTCTTGCAATTTAATAGTTGGAAGAAATTAGACATTTCTTTCCAAATGAACATTTGCTTAAGTATCTTTTTGAACAGCCTAGAATTTTAAACAGACATCTAGAAGAACTCTGGTATAGCTAGAAATTGTGAATGAAAGAAATATTGAATTGCTTTTTTAGCTCATTCTTTATCTTTTAGATATTATTCTGTGGCGTTGGTGTGAAGATGTAGACATTCTTCTATTCTGCTTTTAATGGCTTTTTCCATGTCCATTTACTTGCTGTTTTTGAAGCTATTTACTGAAATAGGATCTAAACTAATATAAGCCTTCTGAAATCCCACTACTCCCCTGGGTGGAAGAGCAAAGGCTTAAAGCAGTAAACTGAAAAGATTCACTTGTGTTGCCTCAGTAACAGGCTCTCTGTAAGCAGCGTTAGCTTGAATGTGGTCTAGGATTAATTTCTCTGGTGTTGTGCTGAACTTCGATATACAAGGGATGTGATGCAATATCTACAAGAAGATACATTTGTCAGTGCTCTCACTGAGGTTAGAAGTTCTGCTTTAAAAGGCAAAAAGTGCCTGTGCAAAAAGCTCACCTTTTGGTTAAAGTCCTAATCTGTGGGATGTCTGTATGATCTCATTATTTTGTTGTTCTGGATGGTGATATTCTCTGATTGGATTAACTGCCAAAGTATAGTGAGCCTTTAAATACCATCATCATGCTATCATTTTTCACCTTTTTTCCTGAATTCCATTTTATCCAAAACACCCCAACTCTTCTGCTCATAACCCTGTTCCATTATAAGGTAATACCACTAAAGGTGAACTTGAAGCTCACTGTGGCTATTTTCTGTCCTTCTTTGATTATCAAAGCCCTTAAAGAATTACCTGGAGACAGAAGGAAATAGTTAAAACACACACACACAAAACTCAGTGAACTTGTCTACAGCGTCAACCAGCTTCACTTCACAGCTATCCTAGCCAGAGACCTTTGCTGAGCCATTAAGGATTTTTGGCACTTACTTGCTCTAAGGGTAGGCTGCTACATACACTGCACCAGCCGCATCATTTGCTGAAATACCCAACCAGGGATAAGAGCTACATATGAGATTATTGCTATCAAAGAATGTTTGACCAATTTGCACAAGCATCTCCCTAATGTAGAAATGATTAGCCTTTTTCAATAGGGAAAAGTTATTTTAGAACCGAAATAACTGTTTCATAGTGTTTCTTTTAACTAGGCAGCTGTGTTGAGCTTTTGTTAATAGTTCCTCTACAAATGGTCCTTTTGAACTATAAATCATATAATCAGAGGGTAAAGAAGAAGGAAATCATTTTTTATTTGGATATTATCTGGAAGAGGAATTGGTACTTCTAAAAATGGAGATATGTCCTCTCCATTACATCTCTTAAAGCCTCTTCTTGGTTCTTAAAAGTTGTAATTCCTCTTACACATTATGTCAGGAACATTCTCTGCTATGGAAAGTTACCTTGTCTTATGTTTACTCTGATGCCTTCCTTAACAGTGATGCGTGCCCTGCTGGGAAAAAGCTGAGGCTGTAAATTCAAGGACTTTGGTCAATAAGGATTTGCTGGGAAGAAACACGTTAGGGCAAGTGTTACTTAATCAATAGCTATTAGAAACATCTGGTTGGTAATTGAAAAGCCATTTTGGTTTGAAGATTTAGGGTTTTTTTGTGTGTATAGGTGGATATTTGTTTTTCATGAAAATCAGAAATCTGGAGGAGTAAGAGTAGTTTCCAGTTTGAAATAGAGAGTAGATATAGTCTTCAAGTTACCCTCAATTTTTATACACTGACAGTGAACTCCTTTATAAATTAAATTCTGTTGCTTTCACCTCATTCTGGATATGACTTGCCCCCAGTATAGATGAAGTAAAAGATAGTTAGGTGCTTGTGGGAAATGGAATACAGAATTTGCATCAGACTGCGTTTATATCTTTTCCTCTTGATTTGCAGGAATATATGGTTTACAGGAAGCATACCTATATGAGGCTTGATGGCTCATCCAAAATCTCAGAGAGGCGGGACATGGTTGCTGATTTTCAGAACAGGTAATGTTAATAGGAATTACAGAAATCCTCTTTTGACTTTCCTCTAGTGCTTGAGATCATGACTTTAAAAGAAATACTGACACATCTGTTTTTTAAGTGATCATGATATGTTGTTCCTGCCATTTCAAGAGGTAGCTAAATCTATCTATAGCAGTTTAGATCTGTGTGTATGTGAGAGGGAAAATGAATACTTGGTATTTTTGTGTTTGAAATCTACTTTCTTACTAAATCAGTGCTTGTTTTTTGAGGCAATAAAATGACTTCTGATTATGACTCCAGACCCTCATGTGGATTATGTATCTATAGGAAAAAGTCCACAAGGCTATATTGCTAAATGTTAACAGTGGCTATCTCTGGATGTTGACTTATAGTTGATTTTATTTTATTTTATTTATTTTGCTTACCCGTTTGACGTATGAGTTTAAAAAAAAAATACTTTCTTTTTTATGCTTTTCCCTCTAGCATTATAGTAGTACAGTACAGTATGACAGATTGCACTAATGTGCATTCTATTCAGCTGGTAGCTCTCAGTTACAGCACTTCTCCTACCTGATAATGAGCCTATGAAATTTCAAATACTGATTGCTGGTTGCTCATGGCTTACAGAGCCATAATTATCCTAAGTGCAGGTTCTCACTGTAATAAGCAGAGTCCGATTACTGCTCTCTCCAAGGAGAAAGCCATGCTTTGCTAGTGACAGGTCTGCTGAACTCCACTCTTAATTTTCTTCCTTAAACCTGGACAACTAAGGAATAAAATAGATCTTAATGTTTTATAAATTATAACATTCTGAATTTCTGGCCTTTAATTGTGTAGTCTGTTAATATTTAACTTTTGAGTTCTTGGGAAGAAAATTAAGCACATAGCTATTTGTATTTAGGTTACAATTTTTTAATTCTTTCAGTTTTAAAGTGTGGTTTACTTTAAATTTAAAACAGTTTAACATAAAACACATCCATAATTCAATATAGAATATCCTCTGAGAGTTTTTGCTATTGCACAATCCTATACAATAGAGCATGGGTAAGGAAATAATATCCTGATGTTTTGGGTTACAGTGTATACTCAGGCCAATAACTTCTAAGTTGAAACTGTACATCTATCTGAATTTAGGTGGCTTTTAACTAACAATGGAGCGGAAGGTCTGCTTTGGACCTGTTTCGCTTTGTTACCTTGGAGCAACTGTGTGGACAGCTTAACCTAACTTCTCACCTAGCAGAAGCTATCAGCAGTTTCTTAAATTGAATTGAGACGTGTATAAGCATAATAGTGCCTCTAGCCCCACCACATTGTTATGCCCCCAACCAAAAAAGTTTACCAAATGATCATCTTTTCTTGATTCTGAAATCAAATGAAATATATTTTACTATCTCCTTATCTACTCCAACCTAGGAGCTCCAACAGACAATAATCTTATGTACAGTATCTGTAGACTATGTTATCTATAGACTGTGTTTTCCCCCAGATTGCCTGTATTTTCTCTAGGCATGCTAGCACCTCTGTGATGTGGTCACACTGGTATGAGGTGGCATGGGTTGTGTGTTAGAAGAAAAGCCAAGTAATGGGTATTTTACCTACTTCTGTTTGTGTTTATTTTCCACTAATATGTTTGATATTTTACATTTGAAGATCTCATTAACAGCAAAACTTTTTTTTTTTTTAATAACAATTGGCATCTTTACATATTAAAATGCCTACTGAGGAAAATTTGAGAAATATTTAATGAAGAAAATAAGAATTACCCACAATTTCATCATTGTTAACATTTTGGTATATTCCTCTCGTCTTTAATATGTGTGTGGTTATAGTTACATGTTGACACCATATTATAGATACGATTATGTGTCCTGATTTCTTCACTTATCATTATATCATAAACACTTTCACATATCATTTAAAAAGTCTTTGTAATCATTACTTTTTCAAAATTTGTTTATTTAAATTAGTTTCAAGTATGCAGTACATTGGTTAGACATCTATATAATTCATAAAATGATCCCCCCAATTGCTCGCTCCCTACCCTGGCCCTCCATCTAGCCATCATATTAATGCATTCCCTATGCCGTGCTCCCTATCCCCGTAACCAACTAGTAGTTGATACTACTAATTTGTACTTCTTTAACCATTCACCCCATTCTCCTAGCCCCAAACCTCTCTCCCCTCTGTCCGTCACTAAATTGTCCACTGTATTTGTGAGTCTGTTTTTGATTAGTTTGTTCTTTTTGTTCCTTAGATTCTGCATATAAGTGACATCATATGGTATTTATCTTTCTCTGATTTATTTCACTCAGCATAATAACCTCTAGGTCTATCCATGTCGTTGCAAATATAATCATTATTTTTAATGACCAATATCCATTACACTGGGTGTATTATATACTACTTTTCTGTTGTTAAAATGTCGAAAGCATATCTTTGTTTATAAATCTTTGTCACTATTTTAGATTATTTTCTTAATATAGATTCGATGAAGGGGAATCACTGAGTGAACATTTAAGACTGTGAATATTGTCAGATTGCTTTGTAGAGAGTTCTGCTGGTTTAGATTCCAACCAGAGCTGTAGTATGTTGACTTCTAATGATTTAGTCTTCTGAGTTGTAGAACTACAGCTGTTATTCTAGCTGACCCAGTTCTCAGAAAACTAGACTATGTGATCCAGAGCTCAGTATATTATAGTAGAAAATGTCAGTAGATGTATCTAATTTATGACTTATAAGAACTCTTATTTAATTTATGAAGCAGTTATTTGGGCAATCTTAATATCACACAGTAGTTTTGAAAAGCGTAGCTCTAAAAGAAGAGTATTTTTACCATTAAATTGTACTGTTATCTACGTAGTAAATATATCATTTTTCACAGTTTTTATGGGAAACCTTACTTGAAATTTCAAACCCCACAGCTGAGAATGACTTAGGGGAACAGTGAGGTTTTTTTTTTAGATTCAACATTTGAATTACCACCACTTTAACATCCTACATCTAGTATTAGGCAGAGTGAATAACAGACCCAAGTCTCCTTCCCGGCCTGCAATGATCTAGATAATTAAAGTTGAGATTATGACTAGGAAATAATCTCCTATATCTCATGTATAGACATGAACTGTGCCTATACAGACCAGAAGTTTATCAGGCAGACCCCTCCAAACGAGGAAAAAGTTCTCAACTTATAAACTTGAGTGGCTGTAGTAGGCCAACGTAGGGAAAAGACAGGTGTTTTTAAAAACAAAAAAAGCATGCCTTGCCAAATATTTTCATTATTATTAATGAAAAGACATCAAAAGAAAAATTGTAGTTTCAACTGGAAAGCCCTGTGGCTCAAAGGTCAGCCAGAGTAAACAAGAACTCCTATAAAAAGCCATTTACATTCCCTACATACAAGATTTATTTATGAGGGATCCTTCCAGGAAAGAGTCTCACTGAGACTAAAGACTGGCCAGGATGTCCTGACTGGGCAACATTAAGAACATGTGACCATTGCGTGATCCTAGTAGCTATTCACAGGTCTTTGCTCTGGGGTGCCTTTGCTTCACTTCTTCATACCTCACGACATTTACCAAATGGATGCCCCTGATTATCTGACCACTCAGGGTGACCCTTTGGAAAACATGTGAAATTTTCTTTCTTGGTGAAGAGTTTTGTAGAGCTCCAGTGTCGTCTTTCATTCAGACTTTTTTTTCAGTCACTCAGCAAGTCTTTACTGTTGTCAGCTACGCGCCCAGCACTATTTGGGTATTTTAGTGCAAAGTGGCCTCACTAAGAGTGAGACCTAGGCATGTCTTTGTCACATAATTTCATAGACCACCTGGAAGCTGGTCTCTAAGGCCTGTTCCAACACAGACCTTGAGTTGAGATTCCTTTTCAGCCCCCTAGAGGGCACCAAAACCATCATGTTGCCTCCTGGAATGTTTTCTTCGTTAAGTTGCAGCCTCCAAACAAATCACATTATCAATACCAGATTTATTAAGTAGAAAGGAATTCTCAGCAGTTTGATTTAGATGGTTTTTTAATAAATAATACAACAACATGATCCAAGACGGGAACTAATTTCTTTGATTTTAACAGCCCAAGGTTACAGTAATCCTTCTTTTTCCATTATAGCATGGTAAAATTTAATTGAATGCAGCCAAACCTTGCTATTTACCATCTACCGCATCATTAAAAGACATCTTTTCAATACATAGTTAATATCCAAAATAAAAAAGGATTTTCCACCATTTTCTAAGTTTTGCTAGTAATCTATTTTTACTTAGATTTCTTTTGCTAGTGTTTTTTCTGTATATAGAAAAAATTGTAAGCGATTACTGTATCTGGGTCTTTATATCTCTGGCTGTCTGGACTATAGCAATGACCCATTTTTATGCTTCTACCCTTCCTTCTATTGTAGTTCCCAACTGCCTTCTACCTCCCTCCCCATTCCATCTCCATTTCTCTGCCCCCACACCATGCTGAGGCTGTGGACTGCTTTAGGAATCACCAAAAAAATCCTAACCATTAGGTGACTCTCATCAGCTCTCACACAGATATTGGAGAGAAGCCTCTGATCCCTGCCTCTGTAACAGCCAAAGTAGGAGAGGGATATAGAGGGGAAGAGCAGTCTTCTCAGACTTAGAGTGGGAAGGATTATTCTTAGATGAGTACAGCCTAGAAAGTTCAATTTTTATTTGAAGACTTTTTGTGGTTAAGTATTCTTCTAAGGGCTGTGAGGTATCAAGCTTCCATTTACATCATCCCACATCTATCGGAAAATGTGTTGTAAACTGGTACATGCCTTTAAACTTTGTGGTTTGCCCTGTATGATTTATTTATGATTTAACCATAAAAGATAACATCTTATAAATTAAATAAAATTACGAAATATTAAACTTCATGGTATTATTCAAGGATAAACTAGTACAACTTTCATAAGAGTACAGAGCTTTTGGACTCACGCCCTACAAGAGGCCTCTGAACATGCTCTGTTATCCATGCCCACCTCTAGGAAAGTTGTGTTTAACAATGCGAATAATGGACAGATTTCTACGAGGACCTACCCAGCTTAGTGATTAACCAGGATGCTTATTTCAGAATAGCTCCTTCACTGATACTCATGTTTGCCGTTGATATGTCATCAGTTAGTCACTTCAGCTGTATTCAGAGCCATCCCCATTTTATATCCAGGAAACACCTTCAGCAGTTAAGTGACTTTGTCAAGGAAGAACAGCATCAAAAGATGAAAACATCCTGATGTCTGTGTTTCCCTTTTTTTTTTCCCTACTTGAACCTACAGAATAGTACCTTCGTATTTAGTGCACAAAGCCGTACTTGTCCTTATGACCTGTAATATTTGCAATATTTCTAATCTGTTATATTTCTTTCTTTATTTCTTTAATGTGGTCCAGATCCACCAAACTGATTTCATAACCAGTGATAGCTATGACCTGTAATTTGAGTAACACTGATGTAAATGAATTTCTAGTTGTATTCCTCATTATAGTCATGAAAAAGGAGATTAGCAGCTTGATTTAGGGGACTGTAAAGTTTGCTCACAGGTATAATGCAATTTCTTAGAAATGTTCTGGAAAATAACATCAAGTGGCAGAAACATGAAAATGCAAGAACTGTGTTCAAACTGAGCCCCTAATTGTATGTGTGTACATAGATAAATCTTATAGTCAAAGCCTGTTTTTTTATGACTAGCATGGGCCTTATTCCTAGACGATACTCAGTAAATAGTTGTTGCCTGAATGAGTGGCAGTGGCATCTACTAGTTTATTTGTAATTCTAGGTTTCTGTGAAAGGAAATATGATGTAAAGAACAACAGAAAACTGTATCTAATCATATCTGTTTAAGGACTATGTTGGCATTCTTCAAAAAGTAATTTAATTCCAGCCTGTCTTCATTAATTAAGCCTAAGTTCAACTTAATACATACATAGAAATCATGACCTGGGTCTTAGCCCTCAGATCATTTTTCTGGGACTGACTTTCTTCAGCTGAAAATGAGTGCTTTGAAATTATAATTATTGCTTCTCAAATTACGAGGGGGAATACCAGGAAATACTGATTTGTCTCTTCTATATGAACTAGAAATGGTTCGACTTGTTAAAAATATGCCTGTTTTATATAATATAGAGAGAGGCCTCTTCTGCCATGATAACCTACTTTTATATTTACTACATGTTTGTAATTATATTGCCTGTCAGTATTAGTAGGCAGCAAAAGTATCTCTACAAATTGGAAGATGACAGCCATGGTTTGATCTTAGCAATGGAGCACCTTTGTACAATGTGTCAAAGAAATATTAGATCAGGCCTGCGTAACCACCAAAACTTTCTAGCCCAAGCTTCTGTTCTGTATTCAAGAGATCCCTCTCTTATGCCACATGCCATTTTTCTTTTTCAGTTTGTGCTCTTAACATATTCCTCCCTCTTCTGCAGGAACGATATCTTTGTGTTCCTGCTAAGCACACGAGCTGGAGGACTGGGCATCAATCTCACTGCTGCAGATACAGTAAGTAATGAGAGCACAATACACCTTATATATATGCAGGTTTTTTACTATAAGTATGTCTTTCAGTTGGTATTACCCTTTGCTTTCTGTCACGTACTTTTTATTTCTTTGCTTTCTGTTGTGTTAAATGACAGTAATCGTGCTTTGCCTGAAACTGGAACATTTTATGGACTTTTCTATGCATTCCTTTGGAATAAGTTTCTAACACATTCATTCAACAAATATTTAGTGAATGCCTACTATGTGTCTGATACGGTCCAAATACTTGGAGTATGTCAGTGAATAAACAGACTGAAAAAAAAATTAGTCACCCCAACCAGGTTGGTTTGGGGAGCTATAACTGAACAAATCAGGATGCTTTCTTTTATTACTCTTATGCATTATTTCATAGTAAGATAAACTCATATTTTTGTATCCCAAACTTCAAAAGGTGGTTGGAGAATAATGAAATGGGTAATTTAAAAAATAAAGTAAAAAAGACATTTCATCAAGTTATCTATCTTCATACTCAATCTCTTTGGAGGAATACTTCAGTATCTGAAAGGGAGAAGAAAGAATATTCCTTTGAATCTCAGAATTAGTACCAGTATTCAAATATGTTTAATAACAGTTTTCATAATCTTGTATAAATAGGAAATTTTTTTATAGAAGGCATGACTCTAAAAATGTTATTTTATGTAGCTGTTGTGCTTCTCTGTGAAATACAGAGCATCAGAATCCCCACAAATATGAGGATGCAAACCGAAGTACAGGATGGAGATACTTGAATAGACTCACAGCAGCTGAGCTGCAACTAGATCCCATGTTTCCCAGTCTCCACTCCTAAGCTGTGTCCGTTCTTTCTCCTTGTTCACTAGTACACCACAGAACTGCCTACTTTCAAGAATAAAAACCAGATTCTGTAATATCATTATAAGTAGAATATCAACCATAAGACTCAGCCATACCTCCCTTGGCATCTAAACCTCTTTAGCCAGGTAACCAGGTTGGGACAGGGCTCCAGGGCCTGAGGACACTGGGGCATAGCTAGGTAGTTGCTGTATCTTATGTGCACATCATCAGCCTCAGTTCATCTTAAGGGAAGGCTGTCATTGGTGGTAGGTGCTGTTCTTGTAGGTTCTCTGATGTAATGGCTAACTTGGTGCCATATCAGGTAGCAGAAACTTATCTTTCTCTTTGTCCTTTGGTTCTCGGTAAACATTTCATTCAGTCCCAACTTAGTCATACTCTCAATATGAGTACAAGATTCATCCTAGCTGATCTGTTGAACTCCATTCTCAGCCCCCAGCCCTATATCTACTCTGTTTATATCCTTCTTTACTAACCATGCCACTCCCTTGCTTAAAACTCTTCAGGGAGTTGCCATAATCTACAAGATAAGATATAAGCTCCTTTACATGGCATACAAGGCCCTTCATTTTGTGGCCTTTATCACCCTGTCTAGTCTAATTGCCAGACTACTTTCCCTTATAAAATTTATATTCCAGAAATAATGATTGATTTGTAGTTTTCCTGAACATACCATACTGTATCACACTGTTGCATAAACTATTCCCTCAGCATAGAGCATTCTCTTGGGTGCCTCTTCTTCCATCTGGTAAATTTCAAAACCCCTCATGATCAGGGTTGCTGTGTTATATGGGCTGGTAAAGCTTCTCTGATAAGGTGACATTTGAGCCAGGATTTAAAGAAAGGGAGCAAGCCAAGCAAATATCTGGCAGAATGAAGAGCATTCCAGGCAGAGGAGATAAGTGTAAAGCCCTGAGGTAAGAACATGCTTGGCAGCATGCAGCAGTCAGCTCTATGTAGGTGGAACAATGAATGAGGGGGGAGAGTGATGTGAGATGAGTGTTGGAGAAGCAGATCATATAAGGCTTAGTAGGCCATGGTAAGGATTTTGAGATGGGAGGCCATCGGAAGAATTTGAACAGAAGACTAACATAATTTGGCTTGGGTTATAAATGTGCCCCTCTGGCTTGGGGTGGGGAGGGATAAGAGTGGGGAGAATTATAGGGAGAAATTTAGAAGCAGGAAGATCAGTTAGGAGTTAGACACAAGATGATGGTGAAATGGACAAAGATTAAAGTAGTGGAGGTAGTGAGAAATAGTGGAATCTGCGTATATTTTGGAGGCACAGACAATGAGATTTGTTCCTAGATTGGGTCTGGGACATGCAGGAGTTGTGGAGAACTCTAAAGTGTTTGACCTGTGCTGCTGGAGTGATGGAGATACCAATTACTGATTAACGGGAAGGTTGGAGGTAGGGCGTGGGTTTGATTGGAGAAATGACGAGTTTGGTTTAGGGTATGTTAAGTTCAAGATTCTTAGCAGACATTAAGTAACAATGTCACTCAGGCTGGTTGAGGTCACCTGGATAGGTTGAGCATAAGTTCATTTCATTAAAATGTATATTCTTTCTCAACCTGCCTATCTCAGGTTTGGTCTATGGTTTCTTAAGGAATAATTCCCCTACTCGTTCATTTGAATGATCAAAAAAAAAAAAAACATTTAAGGGGGTAGATCTGTAGCATACTTCTACTGTTCACATAGTTTGCCTTATGGGGGTAAAAAGCTCCTGCCATCCACAAAGAACCAAAATAGGCTCCTAACCCATAGCTAGAAGAGTAGAAATAGAAATTCTGTTTTCATCCTGGGGGCTAAAGAGAGGTTCTAAGTATTCTCAGTTCTCAATTCCAAAATAATTTACATTTAATTTGGGGGGAAGGGCTTGGGGACTCATTGTAAATTAAAACCTTCTGGAATACTCCTCAGAAAAATGAGACCACAGATTGAAATGAATTCCTAGGTAATGCTTTGTGTGAAGTCAGATTATACTCTCTGTGTGTTATTGTTAGAAAAACAATAGGCTTAACTGCTTGCCTAGCATTTTTCCTTTGACCTGAGATTTATTTAGCTTTGGAAGATTCCCAGAACCATTTATGGACAAGGAAGAGGTTAGTCAGCCTAAAATGTCAGGAAAAACTCAATGTCTTATGATTGGGAATGCATATATAAACATGTATTTGTAAACAATGGGACTCTGGCCCACTCTTTTAGTAAAAACATGATTTTAGCATGTGATTAATGACAGCTGCCCCTTACTCTCTGTGTTGTGTTTTGTGTATTCTTCCTGAAGTAGGGATCTCTTTGCATTTGACTTGGTTTAGTGTGAGGGGTTATTATAAACTGCACTATTTTGTTTCTGTGTCAGACCTGTTTTAAATGCTTATATGTAGAGAGAGAATGAGCTTTTTGTCCCTTGATAGCAAATATGAGAAGTCCTTTGTTCTTTGAAGCAACATGGGACAGCTTTCAGCCCTCCCAGGGGACTGAATTTCCACCCATTCTCTTGGGGTAAAAAAAAATTTCCTCCCTCTAAGAATTTGTCCAACTTTTTCCAGTTATTCCTCTTGAAATCTTCCTGTTTTCCATTTCAGTCCCTCATCTCTTGACTACTACTCACTGACCTATTAGCTAGGTCCTCCGCCCCATCTCATCTGTCCCTCGTCATTCCTGTACAGCTTGGTGTTTACAACTTCATGAAGATGCTGACTATTCATATATTTCCCTTTAGTCATTGCTGGGCCACGCTTTATAGATTGACTTGCTTTAATCTTTTCTAGTTAAGTCACTTGTTCTAATCATTTCATTATTTGTTTTTCTCTAGAATGTCTCACTGAGTTCCATAAACCTGATTACCAAATACAGGTGTCATTTCTGTCCCACTGTGATGGGCATTGCCTCCCCAATTCCCCACCTCTACCCCCACCTCAAATTCATGTGTAGTTGATTCTGTGTTCATTTTATTGTCAAATTAGATAATAACCATACATCTAGCTTGGTTTTTAATTGTCTCATTCTTGCTCTTGTTTTAAATTATTAGCTTATATTTCATATTCTTTTTGCCCGGGTAAGTATTTTTCTAAATAGAATCTTATACTATTCTCTTTTCCTCCCAAATTTCTTACCTCTTTTAATCCATTTAAATTTAATTTTGAGGGGAGGGCCACTAAATAGCCACTAAATTTGGGCAGGGGCGGATTGAAGTTAAATTGCAAACCTGTCTTGTTAGGCTTTAATCTTACTGTTTATGAGCTCAAAAGAACCCAAGTTGGATTAGATTTGGTTGCCACTGGGACTTCCAGGAAAAATGTAAATGTTAAGGAAGCACCTATGGAATGATTCATAATATAGAATTCTCCATTATGAATTCATGCTGAACCATTGCCGTAGGCTTGGACGACTAAAGGTACTATATTTTAGATGTGATGTCAATTCTCATTTTCCACATATATAGTCATTTTAGGTATATTGGGCAAAGAATGTTTCCCCCTAGTCCAATTGGCAGTCTCCTTTTCATTAACTCTATCTTCTCTTCCTTTGTTCTCCTTGAAAATTTAAGCTGGATTTCCTAGAATTTTATATATCTTGTTGAAGCTCCAAAATGTCCTGTGGTCAGCTTTGCTGTGCTCCTCTACAAGTGACAAGCATTTAGTATTTTCAAATTCTAAGTCTGTGGACACCTTGAATTAACAATAAGCTTTCACAATGATTTTTTTTCTTTGGTAGGCAGTTTATAATTTTCTCCCCAATAATTCTAACCTGTACTAAAAATTGAGGGATTATACCTTATATAAAAGCAAGACAAAAGGAGCACCAGTGGGGGATCTTATTAGTAGAAGCAAGAGCATTGAAAATGCTAATGCCTTTTGTTCATCTTTACCAAAGTCTGAATTCTCCAGAGAATGACTGAATTGCCTTTATTTTTAAATGAGAAAATAAATAAGTTACTTAGGAAATAGTGTTAAGCAATGGGAAAAGCATCATAGAGAACCAGTTTCAAGCTCTTCAGTTTGCATTTTTAGGCTCTGTCTAGTTTTGATCAATCTCCTGAGATTCTAGTATCAAGTGACTAGTATCTATGGAATCATGCTTTGTGCTGATGGAATCATGTTTGTGCTCAAATAAGACTAGATGGGAAGATATCTTAAATAGTACACATGAAATAATTGGACACCCATTGACGATAGTAATTAAGTGGGAAGTTGAACCAGGGTAGGCCACAAAAGGTATTGTTAATAGTGCAGGTTGTGGGAGGAGACTGTTAGGGTTGTGAGCTCAGGCCAGTCTCTTTAATTTATAAGATAAAGGAAATATATAGGGGTTTTGTGAAAATTTAATGAGATATATATGCACACTAGTGCCACATACATTGTAAGTGCTCAACAGATTTTAGCTGTTGTTATTTCTAATAGAAATTCATGAGGAATAGGAAAAGGAGACATTATATAGGCAAGAGAAATCAGGCAGGCCTTCTGGAAGTGGTCTGAATCTTAAAAGACCAGTAGAGGTGAGTTGAAGGATTCTAGGTCAGAAAAACAGCTTGAGCAAAAAGTGGTGTAAACAAATGTAATACAAGTGAGGAACACTGAAGAGACCTATCTGACAAAAGAGAAGGGGCGTATTTATGTTAGGAAAGAATAGAAATGAAGTTGGTTCATTATAGCAAGGCCTGATTATTGACAGGAGTTTGAACTTGGTGTGTTACAGCATAACTGGCAGAGAGGGAGTGGTCTGCAGTGGTACCCAGTGTAGACTAAAGAAGAAAGAAACAAATCTAGGAAGCCTTCTGGTCTGTGGGCTAGACATGGGTGGCGAGGGCCTACTCCAGGATAGGGATAGGGACAGTGGGACTGTAGAAAGGATAAGTTCGTTTCTGAAGAAGCACTGACCGAATTTGGTGACTTGATTAAATATAGAGGAGGGTGCATGAGACACGCATGCCACTTTGAACTGGCTTTCTTTCTGGAGGTCCTACTGGATAATATAGTGTCAAGGCTGAGGACCCAGGAGTCTGTTGGTTTTAGGATCACTCGTAAGGTGGGGGAGGGGCAGTACATTTTGTTGTTTGTGTTTGTTGTTTAGCAAACTAAAATTAGCTTCCAGTGAACCTTTAAACATTTCTTCCCCGGAATTCAAGGGACAAGAAATGACCCTGTTGATGAAAGCCTGAGAATGCCAGGAGAGTCATGCCTGCCTCTTACCAAGTAGGCCTAGTGTTAAAGAAAAAGCTTTCCACATTCCTCACATCCCAAGCCCACTGCTTACTTAGGCTGTATAATCTTGAATAAATACTCTTAATTCTCTGTGCCTCAGTTTCCTTATCTATAAAGTGGGATCGTAATAGTACCTAAATCATAGCCATTATGGGACTTCAATGAGTTAATACACATTAAGCAACTAGAATAATGACTGACAAAAAGTAAGTGCTAAGTGTTAAGTATTAATATTATGGCCACTCCCTCTTTTAATGAAAATCCTGAAAAAAAGCCCTAGAATATGTCTCTTTAGCCAAGAGCAAGCGAAGGAATGGCTTGGTTTTATAAATTGGTATCTGCTCATCTTAATACCATAGGGAAAAAATCTGGCATCAAACTATTCCAAAGAGACGAATGGCTGGGCTGGGTTGCTCTCAATTCCTAATTTTGCCCTGAGAGTACCTCAGTCTTTCTGTATTCTTGTCCTGCCTATGCAGGTGATCTTTTATGATAGTGACTGGAACCCTACTGTGGACCAGCAGGCCATGGACAGGGCCCACCGCTTGGGACAGACAAAGCAGGTTACTGTGTACCGGCTCATCTGTAAAGGCACCATTGAAGAACGCATTCTACAGAGAGCCAAAGAGAAGAGTGAGGTAAGCAGAAGGCAAAGGAAATACTATACTTGTGTACTACATATTGACTAGACTAAGACTCTTGCCTTACTGGTCATGAAGGGGCTAAATTTCTACTGGACAGAAAATAAAATCAGGTCCTGTACAATAGTAATCTCTACTGCCTTGGCCATTTCTCATTCCTTTACTACTAGAATGGTATTTACAGCCTAGATTCAGCTCTTGTTTATGTGGAGGTGATACCAGTCATGGCCCCTACCTTTGATATACTTTCATATTCAAGGAAGAAGGGATAACATTTGAGCTCTCACTCTAGTGCTCTCAATTTGATCAGCCTCTGAGGTATATGCCAAATTTGCTAGTTTACAAAGAAATTATTATTTGGTGGGTTTTTTTTTTTTCCCATCTTGATTCATTATAATTGAATCCTCTAGCTATCAATTAGCAGTCCCAAGCAAAGACATTCTTATTGTCCTTTCTGTTGGAAATGGAATAAATAATCTGGATGAGCCAACTGTGCGAATAAAAAGAAATAGGGAATCCAGGGGCCTCATTGGAGGATCAGATTGAGAAGGTTGTTTCTTTCTTTCTGGATATTTGCCATAAGGGAATGGTCTGGTTGTGACATTTTGATCTGCTTTTGTATAGATTCAGCGGATGGTGATTTCTGGTGGGAACTTCAAACCAGATACCTTGAAACCCAAAGAGGTGGTTAGTCTTCTTCTAGATGATGAAGAATTGGAGAAGAAACGTATGTACTCTAAACCTCTTATTAATGCTCTCATTAAACATCAAAAAATGTTTCTCTGGCCTCATACAACTGAAAATGGAAAGGGCCCTTGGCTGTGTGCCCAGAGTGAACAAAGCCAAAGACTGTTTTGGGGAAGAAACATTTTTGTGTGAGTATTTTATGTTAAAACCTAAACAAGGATGTGTTATGGAGTAGAAAGTAAAATTCACATATATTATTTAAAGTAATATGACTTCAGATAATTTTACACCAGGAAGCCTAGTTCCCTAGGTTCCTGAGCAGTAATAAATTTACTTTGTTCTGCCCAGAGAAATGTTTCTGTGGAGAAGATGGAAAAACACACTGCTATAACATACAAATCCTTCTCCCATGTATTTCTTGCTTTTGAAAATAATATATTTCCAACTTACTTTGTGAGCCTCTGAGGACTTCCACAGCATCACATAAGAAAATATGATGAAGCTCCTTTTTTATGGTGCTTGCATTTGCCACCACCTTCTATAAACCTTTCGAGACTCTATACACTTTATGTGTGCAATGAGAGATACTGAAAGACTGAAAAGAAAATGAAAAAGAATAAAGGCAAGGAAAGGCCCATGGTAATTAAACTGAATCATGATTCGAACCCAAAAACTATTAAGAATCCAAGAACTCTATTTCTTCTCCAAATTATAAAACCATAGGTTATCTGTCTTGGACAGATTGAACCCATTCTTTGGATCATAAATATCAAAAGATATGGCCACTTTAATTTCACAGAATGAGGATTATGATTGCCACAGATACTTCATCAGATCTTTTTTAAAATTTATTTTGATAGTAAGGCTTCGGCAAGAAGAGAAACGGCAGCAGGAGGAAACCAACCGAGTTAAAGAGCGCAAGCGCAAGCGGGAAAAGTATGCAGAGAAGGTATCTCAAGCTTGGCTGCTTGGGCTGGCTGACGAGGGCTGGTGGGGGTGAGGTAGTACTTACAGAAAAGGCTTCAGAGTACATGGCTTATCGTCTTGGTTACTGGTTGGTAATCAAGCTCCAGCTGTGTGTGATAAGTAGCAGTTCTGTGCTTATTGATATTTGATCAGGAGAAATTCAGCCTTGGTAGACCTGTACTCCTCACCCACACACACCCATCCTGTCTGTGGTTACATGTAATTATGGAAACCATTTGTCAGGATGTTACAAATCATAAGGCTAAATGTGGGTAAGATGGATGTATTTACATTATTAGATTTCATGGAATCTTAGAAGGGGACTAAGAGGTCATTAGAGCGAATCCTTCTACCATGATTCTGCTAGTGTAACATTCAGTCATCTACCATTAGAAAAATAAATCGCTGGCCAATCTGTACATCTCTTTTTCTCTAATTTATACCAAGGATTTGAACTCTTTTTTGCCTCCTTTCTGACATTTCCTGCTTGAGCCCACCAGGCTAGCTGCAAAGTGGGATGTAATTCCCCTACATTTCTCCCTATCTTGCTGTCTCTACTTACTTTATTGACAAGTAAATCGGAAATGAGGCCTTCAGGACTTGTTCTTATTGCAGGAGTCAGCCCATTCGTTCTAATTTCCCAGACTTCTTATATGTCCAAGGACCGTTAGTTTGGAACTACTTTATTACCTTACAGAAAGTGCTTTCTAATTTTTTCTGGCATCTCTATATCTCTAGGCCCTTGGACTATTTGGTTTGTCTGAGGCATATTGCCCAGCCACGTGTTAAAATTGGTTCTGTTTGAAGTGGAGGTCGGCTTCTTCCCCTTATCAAAGCTTGTTTTGGGCCCCATATCCCTTTAGCCATATGGCCCTGATGGTCAGCAGCCTAAGAACCTGTCTATAATATATAACCATCTACTAGTAGATACACTAGATAGTCCTAATGTAAAATCCACACCCCTGATAGTACCTTCTGCTAAGCAGAACTATTTCTAGCTTCAAGAATGCTCCTGGTATACACTATAGTTCCAAAGCTGAAAACTCCCAGGAACGAAGGATTATGTTCTTCTTAGCTTGAGCTGCCATCTCTACTCGGTTCCTCAGGTTCTCTGTCATGACTCCATCCTCAAATCTGCAACCCATTACTTACTACTATTTAGAAATGAAATAGTTTTAACATTCAGAAACAATATCAAAGAAGAAAAGGTAGTTTTCTAATACAGGACATTGTAGAGTCTACTGAGGTTACATCAGACGCCATCTCTACCACGAGCATAGAAATTTCAGATATGTATCCAATGATAATACAAACTACACGTAGACTACCATATTAACCCTAATATAGGTGTAGAAACAAATGCAGTTAGGTACCGTGGGTGGATGTGATTCCCAGAATTTTCCAAGCACATTCTGTGATTCTAGATCCCTAATCTAGGTCCCTAACCTACTGAACTTGGTTCTAGAATTGCTTGGTATAGCTCAGTCACTCAGCCCTTAAAAGCATTTACATGTAAGTTGAGGAAATAATGACCAAACAATGGCAAAAACCCATCATTATTGCTTGGATATGATAAGAGCATTCATTACCCTTATGCATAATAAAAAGAAGACAGAGTAAAAACAGATGTGCAGAAAATTTGGTCTTCCTTGTGGGACCGCATTAATTCAACCCCTGATAAATGCTACAGCTTGGACGTGCCAGAAGCTGGCTACACACTTTGCCCCATGAGGATTAGGCTCAGTGCAGCTTTGGTTCATTGTGACTGGTTTACTTTTCAACTCTGTGTTATTATGGTAGAATATACATAAACTCTTATAAAGCCATCCCTTTCCTCTTTCCTGAGGAGTTTTTTCTTCCTTAAAAATACAGTAATTGAAAAATGAAACCTGAAAGTTCACAAAGAGTCAAATTTCTGTCATCACTTTCTTCTCCAACCTACTCTTCTTTTGGTGCCTATCCTCATACTTTATCCATACTTCTTGATTTATATGTTCCCAGAAGAAAAAGGAAGATGAATTGGATGGGAAAAGGAGAAAGGAGGGTATGAACTTGGTGATCCCATTTGTTCCCTCGGCTGATAACTCCAACCTCTCTGCTGACGGGGACGACTCCTTCATTAGCGTGGACTCGGCCATGCCCAGCCCTTTCAGTGAGGTGAGGCTCCTTTATCGCAGCAGTGGGACTATCTTAACCTTGTAGCTTTTGTTTCTCCTGGAGTCCTCCTGCCTTGTAGAAGGGGGTTGCACATTCCAATTGAGGACAGGCTGGCTTCTTTGGAGCCAGAGCAGGGAATCTAACCCTCAGGAGTGAAGCCAGGCAGGAGAGGGAAATAGTGGCAAGACCTGAGAAGCACGCCCTCATATAGGTACAGGGCCATTTGGCTGTGGGCATGAGTAGTGGTGATCTCGACCCTTCCTCCTCTAGATCTCCATCAGCAGTGAGCTGCACACTGGTTCCATTCCCCCTGATGAGAGCAGCAGTGACATGCTGGTCATCGTGGATGACCCAGCCTCTTCGGCCCCTCAGTCTCGAGCCACTAACTCCCCCGCTTCCATAACGGGATCTGTCTCGGACACTGTGAATGGTAAGTAATTCTAGAAATTACATACAACTTGGGCCTGGTCCATTGCCTCAAAAGCATTAGTTTGGTGGTGGGTGAGATCCTGATTCCTTCTAGGTTAATCGCATTTTCTATTTTTTTTTAAAGAAGAGTGGAGTGGAGCAAAAAGACTTTTTACACTCATTCTTTCATTAGCGCTATTAAGTGAAAAGGGAAAAGGAAGATTTAGGGAAAGCAAACTAAGAACTTCACAAAAATTTCAAACTTCTTTGTTTTCTAGATATCCCAATCTTTCACGTTTCACCCTCTTTTTTTGCTAGTTTTTAATTAAAGTTAGTTAGCTTTGATGGGTCTTTCCTCACTTTGTTCTTGGACTCAGTGTTGCTGCAGTTTCTTGAGGTATTTCTAGGTTTAAAACTTGGGAGTAAAAATTGGCCGTCCAAGGCAGGAGCACATTGAAGCGTGCAGGTGGATCTCAGGTAGCCAGTCCTTGGGAGTTCATTTTGTTATGTTCTCATTTAGAGAAGAAATTCAGGAATAATGGAACCACTCTTCTAGAAAGAAAGCAGCTTGAGGAGTCAGGAACCATTTAGAATTCTTACTAACATTGTGTGATCCATGACCCAGCCATTAAAATGGGGACATAGACTTCCCTGGAAGTCCTGAAACAAACACCCTTAGAGCCAGCCT
This sequence comes from Pteropus vampyrus, assembly GCF_000151845.1. Taxonomy (NCBI): domain Eukaryota; kingdom Metazoa; phylum Chordata; class Mammalia; order Chiroptera; family Pteropodidae; genus Pteropus; species Pteropus vampyrus. The sequence goes on along the minus strand of NW_011888800.1, from coordinate 6,881,640 downwards.
TCCCTGTGAGGGGAAGATTCTGTTAACATATGAAGAGATTGACTTTTTTCCCCTCTTGGCCCATTTGTTCCCACAGGAATTTCCATTCAGGAAATGCCAACCGCAGGACGTGGTCACTCAGCCCGAAGCCGAGGCCGCCCTAAAGGTTCAGGAAGCACAGCCAAAGGAGCAGGGAAAGGCCGGAGCCGGAAGTCCACTGCGGGCAGTGCTGCCGCAATGGCAGGAGCCAAAGCAGGGGCTGCAGCAGCCTCCGCAGCTGCCTATGCTGCATACGGGTACAACGTGTCTAAAGGTACAGAGGCCCCTGCAGGGCTGCAGGCTTTATTCTGGTCAGGGATAGTCTGGAGAGTCTGTTGAGCATTTTGCCAGGTAGGATACCCCCAGGCCAGGAAGCTCCTTCCCAGAGTCCATGTTGGGTTCTGCTTCTGCAATGAGCAGTCCCGATCCTCCCCCTTGTCCTTGGGACTTACTTAGTACAGTGCCGCCTTCAAGGTGGAAGTAACTATGAAGAGAGCAAGCTGAATTTTTTAACTCTGCTGCTTTAAACCATCAGGGTTTTCCCTGCTTTGAGAACTGATTTTTTTTCCCCGAGACCCATATTTCAGTAGTTACATTTCAATAGTCCAGGCTAGCATAGTTAACATTTAACGAGCTATGTGATTCATCACCTTAGATATTAAGCACCTGCTATGTAAATAGGAGTATAACACAAGGATCCTGCTCTTAAGTTTATAATAGAAGTGAGAAAGGACAGCTGTATGTGGAATATGTTTAACAGCAATTACAAGGCAGTATGTATTGAGTGAAAAAAATGCGGATTGGAGACCTTAGTTGTAGTTGTAGATCAGAAGGAGGAACCAGGGACCTTATGACAAAGTGCCCAGACTGTAATTTGAAAAGAAGGAGAAGGATGATGAAGGATTTGGACTGGCAGCAGAGAAGCGGCAATGACCAAGGCATATTGGAAAGTCACTGAGCAGATCAGTCAGGCTGTGCTGAAGAGACGCACTGGAGTTAAGGTTGGAAAGACATGGCATGACTTGATGAGCAATTGCTTATCAGGTGTATGACAAGGGGCCGTTGTTTGAGGTGGCTGTTGTGACCATGACAAGTGGAGGATAGTTGTAGCAATGAAACGTAGGACATCTGAGAGTGGTAGAAGGGGTACTCCTGTTTACAGAACTCTCTCCACATTTAAAACATGGGCTTAGTATTTAGCTCATGGGGTTGTTATAGCAAGTAAGGGCATTATTGACTAGAAAGTGCTCAATAAGTGTTAGTTCACCTCCCCTTTCTCTTACCATAGGAATTTCAGCTTTTATTTATTTGTTCATTTAACAAATGTGAAGATAATAGTCTAGGCCAGTGCTGCTTAACCCTCATTACATTTTTGGAAAACAGTAATCAAGACCACCATGGCAGAGTCTCACCCACAGATAAGCAGGGCATGATACTCATCAGGCTTTCTCCTGGAGACCAGGACTGAGGAGGGGCAGGAGAGGCTAAGGAGACAACAGTGGGTAGAGTGCGACAAGAAAAATCAACAGTGCTTGATAACTAGGAATAGAAAACAAGAGAAATAACTGCTTCAGAGATTACCTGCAGTTCCACTGTGGATGAAAAGAGACATGTGTCTGCTTACCACACCAAGTATTTACAATTTTTTTAAGAGTAAAACCAGTATACAAACAATTGAAGCATCGTAGTGGACAACTTATTATCAAATATAAATGGATTTGGCTTATACAAGAAAAAAGAGTTCACTTTTGCACAGGAAGCCATCACTGAAGATGGGAGATTTGAACTGGTCCTTGAAGTGGCAGGGCTTGGAGAACAGGGGTGGCCACATACAGCAAAAGAACTGCATGAGTATAGGTGCTGGAAAGAGTGGGCAGCCTTGTGCCCTCTGGCTAGACTGGGGAGTAGAGGACATCTTCTGAAATTAAGAAGCAGCTAATCACAAATGGTGTCTCAAGTAGAAAGAAGGAATGTATAAGAAAATATATTAGTGCCTAGAAAGCTACAGCTCTTCCCTCACCCTTGGCTTCCCTACATGTAACATATGCTCTGTCTTTGAGAGCCAAGGTGATTTCTTACTCCTTGTGGATGAGGTAATGTAGAGAGGGCTGAGTAAGTGTTGTATTTCTCTTAAAAATGCATCCCTTTTACTGAAAAGACAGTTGATAGGAAGAGCAAGCAAATGTGCTAAGAGGTTGACAGGGAGGGTTCCCCCATGACCTCACTGCCAGCCCAGACTCCAATAACCAAGATCAGGTGCCAAGGCAGCTCAGACAGGACTGATGTTCACCTTCTTCTTGTCTCTGTCTTCATCCCCACAGGAATCTCTGCCAGTAGTCCTCTGCAGACATCCCTTGTTCGGCCTGCCGGCCTTGCTGACTTTGGACCTTCAAGCGCCTCTTCTCCCTTGAGTTCCCCTTTGAGCAAAGGAAATAACGTTCCTGGGACTCCCAAGAGCCTCCACTTGACCAGCAGCCTAGCCCCAGACTCTCTGGTCAGAAAACAGGGTAAAAGCACCAATCCCTCTGGAGGACGGTAACCACCTGGGCCCCCCCAGCTTCCTTCAACCAAACCAGGGGCTAGAGTCCTAGCCTGCAAATGGTCTTTGGATGGCTTGCCCAGTGCAACATCTTACATCCCAGGTCAGAGGGAAGAGATGACCAGTTGCAGCGAGGGAAGGACAGTCAGGTTTTTGGTGAGCACTTTTATCACCTGTGTCTAAAGAGGAAAGCTCTGGGGTTGCCTATAGGAAGAAGGCCCATAGACAGGGATCAGCCCCACAGCATCTCAGATGAACTTGATAGCCACATCTTAAACCTTGTACTGGGGAAGGGCCTGACATAGACCCCATGTAGATGATCAGGCACACTATCTCTGTCCCCATTCTACTCTTCAGCTCTGGCCATGTCCCTTGCAAAGGCTCCACAAAGTGCTGTGAAGAGCCTTCTATGGTGGAGACTTCTCTTAGGGCTGGGATTTCCTATAGGGCTAGGAAGGGAGGAAATCATGTATCTGGCATCCTCAGTCTTTGGGCAGCTCCCCAGGTCTCCAAACCCCATTTGTCAGTGTCACCATTGAAGAGAGCAAGGACTGCAGAAATAGGTAGTGGCTTGTGAGGGTGACAGAAGACTAGAGGAAACACGCCTGGAGGCAGTCGTTTTCCCAGCATTTCCTCCCCTGTCCTGCATGGTTCACACTAGAGAACCTTCAGGTCCCACCAGCAACAGTACAGCTGCTCCCACCTTGGGACTCCTAGAAGCCAGTAAAGAGGCCAGGAGCCACCTCAATCAGCAGGACATCCTCACTGCCCCTCTTACAGACTCCCTTGCCCTTCCTGAATGCACAGTCTCCCCACCCTTGCCCTTCAGCCCCCTGCTTGGCTGTATGCACTGTCTGTATTGCACTGAGAAAGGAAGGGACAGCAGGAGTGAAGAGGAGAGGATAGAGAGAGGGCAAGCTCAGCACCGACCCTCCCAGCCCCAGCCCCACCAGCTTGAGCTGGCTTCCCTCCAAGAGAGGCAAAGGGGTGGTGTTTGCATGGGAGGTGTTTCTGCCTGCCCCTAGCCTGATGTCCCTGGTGGAGCAGGTGCTTCCGGGCGGGCCAGCCTCTAATTTGCACACCTGAAAATCGCGGAATTGAGTTTAAATAGATTGATTTTTTAAACTTTTTTTGGAGTAAGGATGGTAGGGGAGTCACTTAATTTAAATCATTAAGATTTCCCTACCCAAACCCAGACTCCTGTGTACAGATGCTATTTAGAGGGAATCAGAAAAATGCCAAGCCTTTTTTCTCTTTGAATGTGCTGTCTATTTTTATAACTGAACTTGTACATATGTATAAAGAGAGACACATCTTTCTTTTACTAACTGGAGAAAAAAAAATCTTAAATAAAATGGAGTGAGATAATTTTATGTAAATTGAGGTGTCTGTGGTCTTTGCAGCTGCCTCTCCTTGGAGGTATATAGGGCTCTTGGTGGGATGAATGGTAGGGTAAAGGGAAGACAGCCCCCGCATCATTCTTGTGGTCAGAGAGGGCAGGTGGTCAGTGGGATGAGGATGTTTCTGTGTGTTTCCTCAGTAGCATCCTTAATTGGGTTTAGGAATTTGCCTCTGTCCATCAGAGAGGAAGCTTGACCAAATGCCTGGCAAGCCAAGGCCAAGGCCCTCACGGTGTGGGCTCATTATGACTCAGGACTTAGACTCTAGGACTTAAACGTAGGCAGCTTGGCCTGGTCCACCATCAGACAGTTACATAGTAGTAATACTGACAGGCTCTTTCTCCTAACCACAAGTGAGAGGTTATCCTGGCAGTGTGCAAAGGCTCCAACTGATAGGAACTTTCTGGTCCCAGTTTCTAAAACTGATATATGTACAAATACATGTATATGAACCCCAGAAGCCAGCCAGGACTTACTGTATTTCCATTGGCTTAACTGATCTAGTGTACTGGAACTGCAAATGGCTGTTCCAGTACACAAGATCAGTTAAGCCAATGGAAATACAGTAAGTCCTCACTTGATGTTGTTGATAGGTTCTTGGGAACTGTAACTTTAAGTGAAATGAGTATAAGGAAAAATTTTACCATATACTAATTGATATAAACAAGAGTTAAGTTCTTTTGGCATATTTCTGGTCACAAAAATGTCACAAAACTTCTAAATAAAGACTCAAAATACTTCTAATATTAAACATCGAAATAAATGTGAGCTATATATACATTTAATAAAGATTTATAAAAACATGTAAGATGATTATTTTCCAACTCACTTATTCCAGTTCAGGGTCTTGGGTAGCCAGAGCCTGTCCCAGTAGCTCAGGGTACAAGAGGGGACCCAACCCTGAACATAGGAGCACTCATGCTCTCAGACTGGGATAGTAGACATGCCAGTACATCTAACATGCATGTCTTTGGGATATGGGAGGAAACCAGAGTACCCAGAGAAGACCTAAGCAGACATGGGGAGAACATACAAATCAGATAGATACCTTATCATCGACCTTATAACAAAATATTATTTGAGGACCTCTTGTACAAACAAACTGAGAGGAACTCAGTGTTCTCAAAGTTAGTTGTAAGAACCATGAAGAAAAGCAGAGATATTTTGCTAGGGATTCCAAAGACATACAGGCTTTGAAAACTTGGCTCTTTGATCGGTTGGAAAACGTGAATTCCCAGACTGGACTAGCGGTTGGTGTTTCTCTGAGCTAAAACACTGATAGGCTCTTGCGTCACCTCTGAGCAGGGCTCGTGCTGTTCCCAAGAGTGCTAGCAGTGTGACCTGAGCCTTGGCTCTGTATACCCTTGTTCAGGGTAGGCGGGCTCCTGGGCAGCTGCTGCTCATCCAGTCACAGGGTCAACATTCTCATTTTGTTGATCTGAAGTAGCACTGTCAGATACACTGGGTCTTGTTTTTCTTGCTGGTAAACTTGACTGAGGCCTTACACAGAACAAACCAGTGTCAGTTTCCCAATTAACCCTGCCCTGTTGTCACCACGGCAGCTTCTGGTCAATAAACCCACTGTGATGGGTCCTTTCCAGTTGTTATTACTGAGCAAGGCCCCCAGTGACGTTACTGCTAGAGCCTGCTAAAGGTCAGTCAGTGGTGGCTGCCTCTCTGGGGATCTGACAACTGAGATCCTAGCACAGCTCTACCCAGATGTGAATAGGCTCTCCTGAAAAGGGTATAAATTTGGGGTCAGAGCCCTCCTTTCATATCTGTCCCAGAGCATGCTACCATACTTCTTTTCTACTCATTTTCAATCCAATCCCTGAGGAAACAGTTAACATTTCACAATGAGGGGTACTTACACTCTTAATGGCCCTCCTCACCTCTCCCTCCCTGAGGGTAGAGGGATGAGACTTGAATCTTAAATGTGAAGGCTTCAAGCTCATTAACAACTTGAGTGCAGTCTGAACTTATGATTCATGCCCTATCTTTCTAAAGACTTGTCTATCTCCCATGTAAGTGAGCTAGCTCTTACCTATGAACCCAGGGAACCAGTCCCTTAACATGGAAAAAATCTGGGGAGAGTTACCACCTTGCTAAAAGAAGCATGCCTCAGGAAGCCTAGAAGCCCAGCCCTAGAGTGCAGGTCTGGTCTGCATTACAGTGAGGGCTGTCCCTTCAGCCAGGGTCACCTTGCCACATGAGCCAGCTCTGGGAGTCCTAAGTAAGTAGATTTTAAGATTGTGGATCTGTATGAGCAGCCCTGGAAATACAGGGTCTTACTATCGCAATTTCCAGCCTAGAGCTTTATTGAAGCACGCAGGACTCTCTGGACTTGCTTGGGTCTGTCTGGTCCTGATGGTTGGACTGGGCAGGAGGTGGGGGCACTGTGGAGCTGGATTTCTCTGTACATCCTTGCCCTGGCATCTACCAGCGGTTTCCATCCATAGAGCCTCACTGCTGGTTTGCAGGTACAGTCTACACACTTTCACCTGTGTTCTTTACAACAGACTACATGCTATTAGAAACGGATCTTAGCTGCCTTAAATGTTAAATAGGAGCTTGGGCAAGATTTGTGGCTTTTTTGCTGGTCTCTGGAGTTTTCTAGATGCTTAGGTGTGTACCTCAAGGGCTGCTGTGAGTGATGAGCTTAAAGGGGTGTGAGTCTCAAATGGAACAGAGCAGCTCTGCTTGCTTTTACTGCTAGGTAAAAATTTTGTGTGGAGTTAAGCTGTAAGAAAAAAAAATTGAAACCTGAATCATCTCTTAAAGCAATGTTTCACAAACTTTAATATGCATATAAATCACCTTGGGATCTTCAAATGCAGATTATGTTTCAGAAGATCTAGGATGAAACCTGACATCTCAGATAATTGCCTTGCTGCTAGTTCTGGACCACACCTGGAATAACAAGTTCTTAGGGACCTCCAGCCCTGCCAGTCAGAGTAAACTCTGATCTCTGTATGCCCTGCCCCCCACCCTAGCCAGGCAGGCCTGCGCAGGAAATACAACTTTATTTATCTGCTGTTCGTCTTAATCCACCTGATGGCAGAAAATGAAATCCCAGCATATTCAGGAAAATCCAGTCCCATATGCGCATCTCTCTCTCTCTCTCTCTCTCTGTCTCTCTCTCTCTCATTTTAAAACTGTCAATTCATGATTTCTCCAGCACCTTTCTCCCCTGGGTAGCACTAATGTAAGGAGGAGGCAAGAGAACTAAAATGTTAAATCAAGCTATATTCAGAAACTGTGATATGCTGATCAGCCCTGCAGCCAGGCCAGGAGGAAACCTGAAAAAAAAAGGAAGATTTCTGCTGAGATTTCTAACCACCCATTTCTCCACACTGTGAAGGGAAAACAGGAAAACGTCTTTTAAGTGGTGCTCTATGTAAAATAAAATCGTTCGTTCCCTGTGGCTAAAACCATGGGGAACCTATAGATTAAATGCTGGAAACTGCCAGCAGGCTTTTCATGCTACATAGCCTTGGGTTTTCACACTGCATACCCTATCTTTCCTCACTGTATGTTCATATCAAAGGGAATGGGTAAACAAAGTCTTTAAACTGTAAATCACAGAAACTAAAGAATGATATATAAACTGGATCCTCCACCAACCCCCACACCATACTCGGGCTTTTTTGCCTCTTGGGTTTTTGTGTTTGTTTTCTCTAGCCTTTGCTTTTCCCCTTCTTTAATAAACTTTCCTTTTGACTCTAACTTTGGCATTTGTTTGAATTCTTTCTATGTTCTCCACCAAGAACCCTCTTCTCTCTCAGTGCAGGGCTTGGTCTCCCCCCGCTGACTCAGTGGAATCTGCCCCGTCCTGCATCAGCACCTCTGCTGGATATGATAGGTATGAAAAAAGGTCTCTGATCTGCTGCCGCCCCTCTGTCCTATATGGCCTCCACCGATAGGTAGTCTAATCGTTGGCATATATTGGAGGGTCTGCATTCCCTGGACTCAGTATTCTCTGCTGCATATGTCCTCTTATCATGACTGCCGGCTTCCTCGGAGTTAGTCTTTCTCACCGAAGTCCTAAGCCCTTCTAGGAGACATGGAGAAATTTGGCTGCTCACTCATGCTTCTCTGAGACTGCTGGAGTGTGCTGGAGCTGTGCAGTTTGGGAGGCAACCATGGTCAGTGCTGGCTGCCCAATTCAGCCATCTTCCTGATGCACCTTCAGAAAGGCACAGAGGACAGGATCTGTTCTAGAGAAAGCAGGGCATCTGGCTATTTGAAACCATGTGCTCAGGTACTTGCTCTATGGTAATAAATGGTTCTAAGAAAGGCATCTGCCTGCCCATGAGATTTTGTTGTCTTAAGACCCAAAACTCAAGAGTGAATGCCTGGCCCCAAGGGCCTCTCTGGGTCTGATCTGGACTGAGGATTAGGCTACAGCAGCATCTGAATGGAAAAAGGAAGCAGGGGCACAGAGAGTCAAAGAAGCTGGTGGGGAGTTTTCTAAGCTCCCCCAGCCAGCTGATGGCCCTCCAGAGCAGCTCTCTGGGAGAATGTCTCACTCTCTTTACAGCCACAAGCATACAACCACAAAACCTACCCTTAATCAGGCCCATCTGCAGCTGTTTCTACTACCAGAGAAGGGAGAAGGGGCTCCCTTCTCATTTCCTAGGTGAGATATCTCCTGGAAGACCCTGGGCAGCTCCATTCTTCACACCTGTGAACCTAGAGATGGACTATATCTGCCAAAAAGGACTTCTCATGGTTAACTGGCCACAAATTTATAACAAGAGTCTAGCAGCCATTTCTGATAGAGGCCTCTCACACAGCCAGCATTTCAGGGGAAAGCCATAAACTAGGCTTTCAACCTCCTGTAGCCTATGACAATCCTTATGGGAGTTCCTGGTTTCCTCTTTCTACCTATTGACTGAGACTTGCCCTGACCAATCAGAACTGCTCCACAGTGACCAGTCAGAATGCACAATGCCAACCAATCAGAACCGCACAACTTGTACAAATCAGAACTATGAATTTTGATACTTCAGTTGCATATAATTGGACCATTAAGGAACCTGGGCAGAAATTCCTCTATAAAAGGCAGCCTCCCCTTTGTCTAGGTGGAGCGCATTCTTCAGTTTCCACCTGAGACTGTTTCCTGAGTTTGCAAACTGTTAAGCTAAATAAAGTCTCTCCTCCTTCCACACCTCAGCTTTGAGAATTTTTGTTGACACACCCTTGAAATTCATGATGTCACTTGCATGGGAATGTCTGAGGAGGGCAGTTTTTGGGAGGGGCAGGGGGTGGGAGGAGGGAGGGCCGGGTGAGGGTAGCAATTTTGATGCAGGACAGGGCAAATTTCTCCAAGTTAGGGGAGACCAAGCCCTGCACCAAGAGAAAAGGAGAATCCTTTGGCAGAGAGTGTGGAAAGACTTCAATACACAGGCCAAAGTTAGAATCAAAAGGAAAGTTTATTAGAAAAGGGTTAACACTCCACAGTCAGAGTGTGGTCTCTCAGAGGCAGAGAGTGAGCGGGGCAGTGAGAGACACGAGTAGAGTACTGAGAGTAAAGGCAGTGAAAGGGACTGAGAGAGAGACACCGAGAGGGGCCCGACTGTTTGGGGAATTCACTTTATATATCCTTCTTTAGTTCCTGTGAGTTACAGTGTAAGGACTTCGTTTACCTATTTCCTTTGATATGGACATACAGTGGGGAAGGCGAAAAGTATATATTGTGAAAAGGTAAAAATATGTAGCAGGATGTGTAGCCTGAAAAAACTCCTGCTGGCAGTTCCCAGCCTTTAATCCATAGGTTCCCTATGGTTTTAGCCATGGAGTATGAATAATTTTATTTTATGTAGAGCACCACTTGAAAACTGTTTTTCTTGTTTCCTCTGCACAGGTGTGGGACATAAGTGGTTAGCAATCCCAGCAGAAAGCTACCTTTTTCTGCAGATGTCCTCCTGGCCTGGCTGCAGAGCTGATCAGCATATTGCAGTTTCTGAATGTAGCTTTATTTAACTCTTTAGTTCTCTAGCCTCCTCCCTACATTAATTCCATTGGGTTGTCCCCTGTTTCCCCTCAGCCCAGTGGATTTGGAAGGGGTGGCATAAACTGTTATCTGGAATCTTTGAATAGCTAAGTCTTTCAGAGAGCTGACATTTAACACTTTGAAGCGCTGGGATTTGTCTTGGCTAGAACTCTCATTGAGAGATTTTATAACTGTCACTTCTTAAACAGACAATACTGAACATATCTTAATCTTTCCTGAGGGCCTGGTTCTTGTGAAGGTCTGATTTTCAGGCCCATTGCTATGCGACTGCCGAGTGCCGTGTGCCCAACACTAATTGATTTTGATAGCTACACCGGTTCACTTAAGTTTGCTTTGAATAGGATCAGTGTCTCGTCACTGTTTTTGTGCCGATATGAAGCAGCTCTCCCTCTTCGAACTTACCTTTTCCAAATTCTTGGGGGGAGCTTGGGTACCATTTTTCCTAATTCAGAACTTCTGAACCAATGAAACGTACCCTGAAGCAGGAATGGTGGGCTCTACTAGGAATAATCTAATTGAGCTTCAGTGCCTACCTCCGGTCTGGCCTGACTTCTTGTCCTCTTCTGGGCTCCAGTATCTGAGTTCTAGATAAGCCAAGTGTTCTCGGTAAGCATGTTCTGGTTTGAACCAGTCACCAAAGCTTGTTGATTCTCTCTCCATCTTTCTCTTATTCTTAAAAACCAAAAAATGTATTGATAAACTTAATATTTAGGAACATTTCTGCCAAGGTGTCTAGGTGATAGATTGATTGGTGCATACTCTTTCCTGGAAGGCAATCTTGAAGGCAATGTAAGCAAATGTGGTTCATCATTCGCGTTTACTGACCGCAAAGAAACTGAACTGGGTGATCTCAAAATCCAGTGTCACTGAAACTGACCTCCTGATCTCCTCCCCTCCCTCGTGCTTCATCTTTATGGGAACAGGCTGGCCATCCCTAGGGGCTAATTGTAGATGTTCACTGGTTGGGCCATAAATCCTCTGACCAAATAATATTGCTTATTTTGGTTAGAGTAGTACACACTGCTGTAACAGAGACCCCAAAATGCAGTGGCTCAAATAAGATATAAATTCACCTCTCTCTTACATAAGTGTTTGAATTCATGTCTGTTCTACACAAATACTTAAGGTCTCGGGTTTCTTTCATCTTGTTTCTCTGCTGTCTTCATGCTTTGTCCTCATTTGCATGGTCAGTGCTGGTTTGCAGAAATATCTTAAAAGAAGGGGGAAAATGGGAGGAGGTTCACCTGCTGTCTTAAGAGTTAGATCCTTAAATGGCTTACAGTATTTTGGCTCACATTCTATCAGAGAGAGCTTTAGACCTAAAGACCCATCTAACTGCAAAGGAGGCTGCCATACAATTATGAAAGAAGAGAACAGATTTAAACCGACAGCTGTTAGTCTTGGATACAATACCCAAAGAAAAATTGGCAAAAGTATTTATTCAAGATTTAATTATTAAGCACCTTCTATGTGGTAGGCTCTATACATTAATAGAAAATGCACACACACATACACACACACACATGCAAAAGGGTAATAATAATATGGTGAAATTGTTCAACCTCATTAATAATCAAAGATGCAAAATAAAACAACAATAGAGTCTAAGCTTTTCCTATCAGATCAGCTGAGATTTGTTTTTAAATGACAATGGCCAGAGTTGGGGGAAGATACAAGGGAATAGACTTTATTACAAACTCCTGGTGGAATCAGAGGCTGATTTTTTGTGAAACATTGTAGTTTAAGCTTTAATATACTTTACTTTGTATGGGCCCTCTTTGCACGAGTGTCATGGAATACCACCCCAGACTAAGAGACCCCCCTTCTATGCCTTGGAAGAGGTGGTCCACAGGCTGTTCCTGGACCTCCAGTGACAATCTGCCCTTGGTGGCCCTCATCCAGTGTCCAGACCCCATTGTAGACCACAGAAGAATTATCTAGACAAGTCCTGCTCAACCTTAACCCAGGCTTTATGGCCAAAAAGCCACCCAAGAACTAGCATGATGGGAGGCACTAGAGCAGCAAGGACCTTGCTGGCTGGACCAGCCTTCATGAGAAACCATGCCTACTGAGATCAGTGAGAGACCTGGTCTGAACAAGCATCTCTAAGGAACTTACAGAGGTGGCACTAGGACACTTTTCAAATTCTCAATAATAAACAATTGAATATCAAATATGCTATAGAGAAGACATTTTCTACCTAATCTTTTTATAGAAGGTGAAATTGCAATATCATTATAGCTTGAAAAGGCAATCAAAGACTATGCAGCTCTTCACACCTACTAGGATGGCATTAATAAAAAAGATTAGTGTCGATGAGGATGCGGAGAAATTGGAATCACTCATTGCTTGTGGTACTGTAAAATGCTGTAGGTGCCTTGGAAAACAGTTTGAGAGTTTCTGAGAAAAATTAAAAGGTAAACAAAAGTTACTATGATGATTGATTAATTTTATGCATCAAATTGATGGGGCCACAGGGTACCCAGATATTTATTTAGTAAAATATTATTCTGGGTATTTCTGTGAAGTTGTTTCTTTTTTTTCCCTTCCCTCACCCTCACTTCCACCCCTGACCTACAGATGTTGCCATCTCCCTTCTTTAAGGGCTGGATCTCTGAAGGCGGGGCCTCTCCACACCAGGGGCCAGGCCCACCCGGGGTATGGTCCGTGGCTCCACCTGGGGGGCAAACCCAGGACCTTCTGCGTGTAAAGCAGATGTGCTAACCACTACACTACAGAGCCACTCCTATGAGGTTGTTTTTGAATGAAATTAATATTTAAGTCAGTAGACTGAGTAAAGCAGATCACCTTCCCTAATGCGGGTGGGTCTCATTCAATAAATTGAAGGCCTCAATAGAACAACAAGGCTGAATCTCTCTCCAGTAAGAGAGAAGTCCTCCTACTTGACTGTCTTTGAACTGGAACATTGGTTTTCTCCTGCCTTTATACTAAAACGGAAACATTAACTCTTCCTGCTAGCCTTCAGACCAAACTACACCATTGGCTCTCCTGGGTCCCAGCTTGCTGACTGATTTATCCTGTAGGTCTTGGAACTTGTCAGCCTCCATAATCACACAAGCTAATTGTGCTATATCTATCTTTCTATAGACCAACCCTATTGGTTCTGTATCTCTGGAGAACCCTGACTAATTAATATGTGACCTGGGAATTCCATTCCTAGGTATATACCCAAGAGAAATGAAAATATATCCACACAAAACCTGTACACAAATGTTCATGGAAGCATTGTTCATAATAGCCAATAAATGGAAACAGCTCAAATGCCCATTGACTAATGAATGGATAAATAAAATGTGGTAAATGCACGCAAAGCAATATTATTCAGCAATAAAAAAGAATAGAGGACTGACACATGGATGCAGCTTGAAAACATTATGTTAAGTAAAAGAAACTAAACACAAAAGATCATGTATGATATGATTATGAACTGTCCAGAACAGGCAAATCTGCAGAGACAGAAAACAGATTGTAGTTGCCCAGGGCTGGAGGCATTTAGGGAATAGCAGGTAGGAAGTTCAAGGTTTTTGGGGGGATTAATAAAAATGTCAGAAAATTGACTGTGGTGATAGTTGCATGCCTCCATCATTATATAGAATTCAAAGCTGTTGAATTCTACACTTTAAAGGCTGAATTGTATGGTATGTGAGTTATATTTCAATAAAGTTGTTAAGAAAAAAAGAAAATGCAGCCAAAATGTAGGAGAAGTTTTAAGTTAAACAACATAAAATTGCTTTTTAACAATATATGATTTTGTTTTGTTTTTCCTGCCTACAGCTCCTGGTCTTCCTAGCTGGTCTCCCATCCAAGTACTAACCAGACCTGACCCTGCTTAGCTTCCAAGATCAGATGAGATCGGGCGTGTTCAGGATGGCATGGCCATAGACCATATGTAACTTTTTTTTACCTACAAATATGGCAGTTTCATATGTTTCAACCTACTGATATTTTTTAGAAATTCTGTTTTATGATTTTTAAGGTATTTGTCAGCTTTCCTGTTTTGTTATTCTAAATATTAACTTTTGCACTTAATTTTGTTTTTTTTTTTTTTTTTTAATATAATACCAGTTTATTTTCTTAACCCAGTGTAAGCCATTCTTAAAGGAAGTTTCAGTCTTATTTTTGTGCAACTATATTTTCCCCCGAAAAGGGGGTGCACTATTCCTGGAAATACTGCAATACCAGGACGATGCATGGAGTGAACAGAGCAAGCTCCTATTCCATCTAATTCCAAAAATCCATTTAATCTATTGCCCTCGGATAGAGGATGTATCAGATATTAAACTGATAAGAACAGATACTACACTTGATCTTAGCCAAAAGGCCAAGAAGGGATGTACTCCTTTTCTTAAAGAGGGCCCTCCCAAATTGCATAAGCTTTAGGCCTCACACACCCAAATCCCAAGGCGGGAATGGAATGCAAAGTGATAGAGCCTTATATAGGACAATCTGATGAGGTCTATCGAGAATTTTAGAAATATCCATGCCCTTTAACCCAGCCATTTTACTTTTAGGTATCTATTTTCAGAGAATAATCATGTAGGTCAGAGCTTCTTGACTTTAATGCGCAATCTCCCGAGTGGGTCTCTTATTAAAAGGCAAAGTCTTATTGGATGTGGTTCCATAGTGTAGCGGTTAGCACGTCTGCTTTACACAGAAGGTCCTGGATTCGTGCCCCTGTGGAGCCACGGTCCGTGGTCTACAGCCATGCCACCCTGAACAAGCCCAATGTCTGATCTTGGAAGCTAAACAGAGCTGGGCTTGGTTAGTACTTGGATGGGAGACCACCTACGAAGAACAGGTGCTGTAGGCATAAAAACAAAAGTCTTATTAAGTAGGTGTGCGGAGGTCTCTCAGATTTCTGTATTTCCAATTCCAGGTGACATGGAGGCTGCCAGTCTACAGGCCCCAATCTGAGTAGCCAGGCTACAGAGACAGAGGGCAATTTCTGGTTGTCTATTTAGCATTTTCCCTTCCCATATTGTACAAGAGCCACAGGGGTAGTCCTAACACTCCCCCACACACCTTTCCACAATGACTTGGTCAAGGGTAGGCAGGGAACCCAGACTCAAAGCAGTCGGAGCCTAGTTTCCCTCCTTCGTGGCTGTCCTTTCATAAATTGCCAATTAGAGCAAAGCAGAGGCTCTGAGGCCTCTCTCCATCCCCATAGATGAACATGAAAGCTTGTTGCCCCAGGATTGAAGAGAAGCCAACCTGAAGGTGAGGCTGGCACACAGAGAAGAACAAAACAGGAAGACTGTAGGGAAATGGAGCAGAAGCCCCAACTGAGCTTTGCCCGAAGCTCTCTTCTTCTTAACTTTTGAGTTTTGCCAATAATTCCTATTTGGCTTAAACCCATTTGAACTGGATTTTCTATTACATACAACTAACATGAAAGGTTCATGACAGCAAAATCAAACCTAGCAAAAAATTGGAAATAACTCAAATGCCAATGCAAATGGAAACAATATAGAATTGGTTAAATATATTTTTGTACATCAATATGATAGACTATTAAGTGGCCATTAAAATCACATTTTTGAACAGGAGTAAGGATGGTAATAACTACGTTCCTATCAATAAGTACCTCAAATGGAAAAGAACTAAGTGCTCCAACCAAAAGATAGAGGGGCTAAATGGATAAGAAAACAAGACCTCTACACATGCTGCCTACAAGAGATTCATTTCATATTAAGACACACACCGGCTAAAAGGAAGGGGATGAAAAAAGATATTGCCTTGATGGACCTAGAGGGTATTGCGCTGAATGAAATGGGTCGGATAGAGAAAGACAAATATCGCATGATTTCACGTACACGTGGAATCTAAAGAACAAAATAAACAACAAAAGCAATAATAAACTCATAGATACAGAAATTAGAGGGATACTAGATGAGAGGAGATTTGGGGGGGGTTGCAAAAAAAAGACAAAAGGATTAAGAGGTACAAATGAATAGTTGCAGAATAGACATGGAGATGTAGAGTGTAGCGTGGGGAAGATGGTTAATGATGTAGGAATAAATATATAAGGGGGAAGAAGGGTACTAGATTTAGTGGGGTGATCACTTTGTGAGTTATGTGGATCTCTGATCACTAGGCTATACGACTGAAACCGATATATTATTGTATGCCAACTATAATTGGAAAAAACTCATTGAATTGTACAATGTAAATATGAGCAACTAATTGTCTATTACATTTCGATAAAGCTGGAAAAAAGAAACATAGTAGGCACTCAATAAACATTTGTTGAATGAAAAGTACAATATTTGGTATAATAAAATAAGGATTATATTTGAGAGGTTGGTTAATTCCATTGTTTAAAATGTCTTGTAGGTATTCATAACATAAAGATTTTAGTAAAGCTTTAACCAAATGCACATTACACTGTATAAATCTTTCCAAAGCTAAGATTTCTCATTAGTACAATTGTACTGTACGTCACAATAATATCTAACTCTCAGATATTTTGCAAAGATTTCATGGTATAATAAATGTAAAAATGTGGCTATTATATTGTAAAGTGGTATAGTCATATGTATTTTTAACTACAACCTATTACTTTGTACAAGAATTTTTAAGTTCCACTTTACGTAAGCTTCTGAGATAATGTTTCTGCACATAATAGGACTGAAATATATTTAAAGTAAAATAGTTAAAAAATTATGTTTTCAAGCATATTTGATGACATAAGAAAATGCTTACAATTTAATCTTAGGTAAAAAAAATAGGACACAAAATAGTAGATAAATTGTGATCAATTCTATGTTTTCACTTACATATGTAGATTTTTTAATACGTATGTAGTTTTTTTAATAGAGTAGTAAGAGAAAGGACTAGAAGGAAGTTAACTTTCCTGAATGGTGGAATTATTAATGAATTTTTAAAATTCTTTATGCCATTCTGTATTTTCCAAAATTTCTACTATGATCATGTGTTATTTTATATTTAATTATAACAAGCACTATTAGTAAAGAAATATGTTTTTAAGAAAAATTCAGAAAAAACTCAAAAGCAAAAAGAAAATAAGATATTTCCCACAATCAAAGCTTTCTTATAGCATGTCTCCCTATTTCAATTCAGTTCACGTGATATAACATAATCCTCTCCTCACCTTAACGTTTTCATGGGGACCTCAGAGAAGCTGTATTTCAGGCAATGGCATGGGCTGGAATTTCAGACACTGTGGGGAGATATTTTAAGAAAGGTGTGTCTTTTTTCATGCCTCAAATTCGATTCTGAGCATTGATAGACTCCTGCTCCAGTTTGCAAGTCTGACATTCTGGTTTATCTGGGCATAAGGCCAGCTTTTCCTCTGAGTAGAAAAGGGACCCCCCTGAACGGCCCCCCACCCAAATAACCACTCTTAACCTCTGAGTGCTATTTCGAGTGCCTCTTTATGAATATCCCTTTTCTTTTGAGATCTGCATTTTATTTTATTATATATTTGACTTATTTACTTATGAATAACAGTAAATTTGGACAGTTCAAAATCAAAAACATACAAAAAGGCATAAGAAGAAAAAGTCTCTCCCATTTCATCTTCTGGCCCCCAATTTCCCTCCTGGGAGGCAAACTGTGTTGACAGTTTCTGGTGATTTTTTCCAGACATATTTCTATGCTTTTTAAAAGACATGATTATATTCACAATATGATCTAACTTTGTATGCTTTTTTTTCACTTAACATTATGTAGTAATGTTAAGAGAGTACTGTAAAGAGAGTAAAATGTTCTCCTGACATTAGTAAATACTCTTTCTAAATATTCATAATGACTGAGAACATGTCATCAAAGAGAGAGAGCCATTTGGTTGTCCTACTGCTGGACAATGAGTGTTTTACCCGCTTAAGCCCTCTGACTCTATCTGAATGAAACTATCTGCCTAGGTTCAGCCAGTGATTGCATTTGGTTTGGACCCTGATTGGCCATTGGCTCCCTGGGGACACAGGACCTTGGGGTCAGGAGGAGGCTCAAGGCCCAACCCAGAGGGATGAGTGGGTGGTCCCTGGCCCTCAGGGGCTGGCTGTGTGGTCCAGGCCAGCAAAGGAGATATATTTAGCTGGGTCAGATGCTGCTGGCTGTATCATGACTCGGACTGTGCTATTAGTAAACAAACCAGAATGGCCTGGCTTTGACTAGCCCTCCTTCCTCCTCCCTCTCCCCAGCTTGCTGGCAGGGCAAGGACTGTAAGAGGTGGAGGAGAGCAATGACTAGGGAGAGGGCTCCTACGGAGGGGCCTCATCTCACTGCCCCAAGTTTGTTTTCTGTCATTTTCCCTCTTGCCTTTCTTCGCCCACCCTCTCCAACATGGCAGAGCCCGGGCAGCCCAGAGGGCACTTCCTTTCTCCTCTGCCTCCTCTTTATGTTCCCTTTCTGCCTCCACCCCAGTTGACTTGATTTGTCCTCAGAGCTCTGCTAAGTGAGTGGAGTTCATTCATTTAGTCATTCATCTAAGTCAACTGATTTATCCATTTATCTGTTTAGCAAATATTTGTGAGTGCCTGAGATAGGCCAGGCTCTGTGCTGAGCATGTAGGGAGGTGCCAGCTCCTGCCCTCATGGAGTTTATATTCTAAGGAGGTTAGAGATACTCAAGTAATTAAGTGTTGGTGAAAAATAATACTGTTAAATAATAATCATAACCAACATTCACACTGAGCTTTACAGTATATAGAGTGTTTTTCACCTGATAGCGCATCTAATCTCAAGAATCTGAGAGGTAGTTGGGATTATCAGTCCCACTTTAAAGATGAAGAAATTGTGGATCAGTGATATTAAATAACCTGGACAAGGACTCACAGGGTACATGGAGCCCTGGTTCTCGAACCCAGTCCCTCTGACCCCAAACCCATGTCCCTCTTGAAAAAGAGGAGCCATTGGAACTGGATGGGAACTAGTTTTTGGTGCGGCTCTTCATTTTACAGTTAAGGAGATGGAGGCTCAGAGAGAGGTAAAGCACTAGGAGCTTAAAACAGAGACTAGAGCCTCTTTATTTGAAATAAAAAAAGCAGTTTGATGCCCTGACCAGGGTATGAAGTCCTGGTAGATGTGGGACAGGGTGTTGGTCATAGTAGGTCTGTCTCCTCCCCTCCCCTGCACGCCCCCAGCCCACTCTCCCTCTGCAGCATCATCCCTCTTGTGGGGAGACAGTCTCCATCCTTCCCTCATCAGTGCCTTCCTCTTGCTGAGTGAGTGGGCTTTCATTCAACACAGTGCTATCAAAGTAGCAAGAGAAAAAGCACAGGTATCAAAGACGTATGGCAGGGCCCCCAAGCCAGGTCTTGGTGGTCGGGTCGAAGAGGTTCAAGGAGGCTTCTTGGAGGAGGTGACATCTCAACTGAGCCCTGAAGTCTGAGTGACAAATTAGCCAGGCTGGAGCTGGCAGGGATGAGACTTTCAGGATGAGGGGAATGGAGGGTACAAGACAAGGTAAGAAAACATCCTGCACGTCACAGGCATGTTGCAGTCTTCTGTCAGGTCAGCTCCCATCTGTTTAGTGTGTATCATGCCTCTCAGGGCTGCGAGTGGCCTGTGAACAGGAACTGGGTCTCCTTTCCTGTGGAAACCCCCATGGGCGAAGGCCTACTCCTGTGAATGGATGACTCAGGCACTCCACGTGAGCAGCTCGTCATCAGCTTTCCCCACTGTAGACTTACCAACCTTCCCAGCCAGAGCCATTCATATGTCTGACACTCCTCATCTCCTACCTCCTGACCTAGCATAGATATGACTAGGTTCAGGTCAGGAGGGGCTGTGCCTAGCTGGTGGCTTTAACTGTAGGGAGGGGAAGCCAGAGGTAGATATATTACTATCTCCTCACTCCCCCAGTCATCAATACCCTCAGGCTGTGCCTGGGAAGGCCAAACTCCCCCCCTGTGAGTACAGTAAGCACTACCTCTGAGAGAGGCACACACAGCCCTCCAGCTTAGTGCCAGAGTGGGAAGGACTAGCAAGGGTGTGGGCCCTGTCCCCATATGCCTGCCAGAGAGCAATCCTTCCTTTGGTGTGTATTGGCCTCTCTCAGACTGAAGAAGTGGGGCCAGGCCTGGATGGCAGCCACTGACACTGGCATGGGTCAGCACTGCTCTGGTTGGGAGTACTCTAGGGCTGTCCATGTCTGGCCGGTCCACCCTTGCCCTGGTGGCTTCCAGGCCCACGTTTCTGGGCTGTGCACATAAACATTCAGACTGAATATTAGCTTGGGTAAGCAGCTTGCAGCTTGGCATTCTCCCTCAGCTGTGACTGAAGTCTTTACAGGATCGTGCCCTCTGAGGATATGTGATAATGTGTTTAGAAGGGTGTCTCATTAAATCCCATTCCCCATAGGTACCTTGAGCTCCTATGGGTCCCCAGAGCTGTGCTACATGCTGGAATACACACAGTTCCTGCCGTAGGGAAAAGGGGCCAGTTTAATGGCAACAGACCTGCAAGCAGATCACAGCAATACAACATACTGGGCACAAAACAGAGGGAGTGGGCACAAGGAGAGGCCCCCCACCAGCCAAGGGCAGCAGCAGCTCTGGCATGACGCTGGCACTGAGTTCTGAAGGATATAAGAGGGTTGGACAAAGGTGTCGTGTAGGGAAAGCAGTAGGAGCAAAGGCTTGGTGGCCAGAAATAGCATGAGGTAGGAGGAAACAGCAGACAGCATGGACACCAGGGGCAGGATGGAGGGTAGAGCAGGGGCTGGGTCACAGGGCATTTCATCCTGAGGGCCATGAGGGCTGTCAGAGTTTGTCAGTGTGGAGGGTTGTGGCTACAGCTGCATTTTACATTACGTGGAAAATGACTATCCAGGTAAGACACAAAACGGGGAAGGTGGGTCAATTTGGCAGTCATGACAACCATCCAGGGAAAGAGGGCGGTGGTGGTAGGAGGAATACAGGAAGCCACACGTGTAGAGGTGTGAGAAAGAAGTCTGGGTCTCATGACTAAGCTTAGATGAGAGGGGAAATCTAGCCTGGGCTTCACCTTACGGTGGTGCTAGGGCAGGGTTGGGGGGCCAGGGCAAGGGGCAGGATCCAGAACAGAGCCAAAGAAAAGACTGAAGCACCAGGGGAGGGGCGGAGCATGAGAAAGCATGCATAATGCAGGGTCCAGATTAAGGAGAAGGGGCAGCACAGGGGGCGAGGGTGTGGGTGCAGATGTTGCCCTCTGCTTCCTGGAGGAGAAGGGCCAGTGACCAGAGAGCAGTTCTGTGGCTGAGCTCTCTGAATATGTCAGATTTCCTTCAGGACCAAGGAAACGCCCAGGGCAGGGATGAGGGCAGGGGTGGACCTGACACAGGAAGGGTGGGCCTGGTGGGGAATCTCTTCCAGGGCAACTAGAGAAGGGCAAAGGAGAGTGGCCACCTGGGGCCACTGGGCTGGGGGTGAGGGTCCAGGGAATGGGTGAGGAGGGCAAAGGACAGGCCTGATTAGGGGCTTTGGTCAAACCCCTTTGATAGCCACCTGATAAAAGCAACACTTCTCCGTCCCGGTTCCCACAGCCACCATGCAATTTACTGTCCAAACCTGGACACTTTTGAGAGTAAAAGTAATAATTACTCCAGGACAACAGGGGTAAACTAGACATATTCTGGGCACACTGGGATATGTGGTCACCCTAGCCATGCGGTGGGAGGCTGGCCCTTGTGCTCCAAACCTGGCCCTCAGGGACACTCTCCCTGTGACCACTGCCTCCCCTAACCTGTCCCTGGGCACTGAAGTTGAACTCACAACCTTGAGCACCTGAACATCCTCGAGCACCTGAACCTCCTCAGAGCCAGGCCTGGAGAAAGGCGAGGTCCATCTCCCCACACCCTCTGCTTCTCTGATGACTCACATGGCTGCTGCACTGTTTCCAGAGCAACGACAGCCCGCAGAGGTATGTGGTCCTTCCTGGGGCAGTGGGCGGCAAACTGGAGAACTCTTAGGAGCCTGACAGTCCTAGAAGGGTGCATGGAGGCTAGAGTGATGTTCACCCATGTCCCCCTGCACCGTCCATGCCCCCTCTCAGCAAAACCCTGGGATCCTGTCTCTTTCCTCCTGTTTGTCCCCCATTTCCCCACAGGCTGCCAGAAAGTATTCCTACGTTCTCAGTTGCTGGTTTTAGTTCAGCCTTCCCCAGCACCTGCCTAAAACGCTGCAACAGGTGCCCCTCAGGTCTTGCAGACTTAAAATTATTTTTCCCCTGCCACAGGCACAAGCTTCCTTTAACCCAGGCCTGAACACCAAGTCTAAGCAGACAAAACAAAAAGAACAAAAACAAACAAAGATCCTTCCGTGGGAGGAAAAACACATGAAAAAAAAAAAAAAAACACATCACCACAAAGTTCAACTTCCTTACCAAACTAAGTCTACAACTTCCTTCATGAACTGACTCCAAGTAGCCTTCAGCCTGGTTCCCAACACCTTTCACTTCACACAGCTCTTTGTTAAACCGTGTACCTCCCTCCTTTGCTGAAGCCATATCCACCCATCTGGAATGCCCCCTCTACCTGGTGGATTCCTGCAGCTTCTTTAAGGCCCTCCCACACCTGACTACCTCTGCCCCATCCTGAGTTCCTGCAGTTACTTTCATCCCTGACCAGGTGTGATAGTGATTCTGTGTTTAGCTGTCTCCCACAGCTGGAGGTTCAGGGCCCGTGACCTTTGTAGACTCAATAAACAGGGACTAAATTGACTGATCCTTCCTACTCACTCCCCATTTTCCAGAAGGATGCTCTTCAGAAATAGACAGGATGGCTTCTGAGGTCCCTGCTAACTCTGAAACTCTACAAGAAAAATTGCACAGGAATCCCTGAGGGTCCTCAAAACCCTCTCAGGGGATCTGCGGGGTCAAAACTATTTTCATAATAATACTAAGAGGTTATTTGCCTTTTTACTCTCATTTCCTCACGATTCTACAATGGATATAGGATATGTAGATCTGCAAAAGATTGAATGTAGAAGCAGATGAGAATCCAGCTGCTTCCATTGTCAGACTTTTAAAATACATTACGATGTCACTCTTTTTTACTAAATTTGTTTGTTTTGAAAAATAGAAGTCTACGGCCATGTCACCCTGAAAGTGCTCAATCCCGTCTGATCTCGGAAGCTAAGCAGGGTTGGGCCTGGTTCGTAGTACTTGGATGGGAGACCACCTAGGAAGACTGGGTGCTGTAGACATAAAAAAATAAAAAGTAGGGGATTGTAAGCTGACAAGGTGCTTGTAATCCGTGAGGTCAACCAAGGGTTGTTGCTACGCCTAAAAGAAAAAAAAGAAAAATAGATAACAATGCCACTCTTTTCACTAATTTTTTGTTTGTTTGTTTTGGAAAATAGAATCATTTTTCTTTAAAAACATGTCAATGTGTAATGGATTTATTATTTTTATTTTTAATTTAATAAATATGTTTTAAACTCTTCAATTTCTAATACATTAAATGTTGTCAATAGCTATATCCCACATAAACAAAAGCTCTTGGGGTCCTCAATAATTTTTAAACTGTAAAGGGGTCCTGAGACCCCCTACACCCTCTGCATACCCTCTGTTACCCCTCTGCTTCTCTCTCCTGTTAGCAGCTAAATTTCTAGCAGCCAAATTTCTTGAGAGCTGTCTATGGTCCCTGTCTTTGGTTTCCCGCCACTGTTCCTGAAATTGCTCTCACCGAGGCCACCAAGGACCCCCGGCATTTCATCCAGTGGACACCTCTATCTTTATTGTCCTTGACATCTCGGCAGCATGATCCTGGCCTCCTCGTTCTCCTCCACCTCAGAGCATCTTGTTCTCTACTGTTCTTGCTTCACTCAGGTCACCAAGGATGGGGACCTCGGGGCTGGCCCAGGCCCTTTATTCTCTCCACTCTCCACTCCACAGAGCATCAAGCACCGTCTCAATGTGTATGGCTCCAAATCTCTAACTCCAGCCCAGATTTCTCTCCTGAGTATTAGACCCACATATCCATCTGCCTCCTGAACATCTATGTAGATGCTGCTGCCCTCTACAGGTACCCCCAACTCAAACACTCTAACATGGGGCAGATCACCCCCAAACTTCCCAACTCTGAATCCTGGCCCTCTCCCTTCTCCCTCACTCTCCTCATCACCAGCTACACCAAATCCTGCTGACCTCACCTCCTAAGATGCTCTCAAACCTACCCTCCTGTCCATGCCCACTGACACAGCTCAGCTCAGGCCACCTACACCTCTCCCTGGCCTCCCTTTGACCTTCCTCTTCCAATGTGACACAGCAGCCAGTGTTCATTCTTAAGCAGTCTCTTCCCTGCCTAGAATCCACAGGAGGTCCCCACTGACCCAGGAAGAATGCTGCCTCCACAGCACAGCTCACCAGGCCAGCCAGCAGAATGTGGCTTGCAGTCCTGCCACCTGCCCAGCCCCTCCCCCGCACCACTCTGTGCCAGCCAATCTCACCCTGTTTTCCCTCTCTAGCACATTCTATTCTCTGCCTCTGTTCACTGAAGACCCCTTCTCAGGCTCAGGGGTCAGCCTCATCATTCTCTCCCCAAAAACCCTTCCTGACCACCCCTCCCAGGCCAGGAGCCCTTTCTAAGCTGAGTGCCTTGTTCTCCTCCCATCACAGCATATTTCATACTGAATAGTCACCATTTAGAGTTTTTAGGCTCTGAGTTTCTTGAGGAGGATGATTTTCTTCACTGCTATATCCCCAGTGCCTAGATCAGTGCCTTGCCTACAGCAGCTTAGTATATACTTGCTGAATGAATAGCTTGAAGAATTTGAACCCATGTGCAACTAGCAAGCAGCCCTCCCCATCCCCATTTGGTATACAGCAGGGCTCTGCTCCAAGCACCCAGACTGGCCTCCTGGTCCTGCCCCAGCACCAGATGCCCAGGAGGCGGCCACCCAGGGCTCCCTGCCACACACTGCCTCCTCCTGTTCTGTTGTCCTGACTGAGCTCCCAGAAGAGGCTGGCTGGACTCCACACTTTTCTCATCAATGGCCAAGGCACAAGGCTGCCAACACATGGGCAAACTCCTCAGGCACAACACTGCTCAACTTGGTCAGAGCTGTTCCTGCCAGGGACAGCCAGATCAATACAGGACACCAGCCACAACAAGAGCAGCAGCAACACATACCACACAGTGTTCCAGTGTAAAATAACACTCAGAGGGCTGAATACTTTCCTGAAGGTCACTGGGCCAGTGAGGGAAGGGGTTGGGTTGGAGCCAGGCTCTTCTGCTGCTGAAGCCTATCATCTGGGCCCCACACCCATTCTGCAGGTTCGGGAACAGAGGCTGAGCCCACTGAGGGGCTATTCCCAGTTGCAGAGCCCAGGGTCAGGATGAGATCCTGGCAGCAGAGATTTGCACCCAGGGGCCAGTGTGGGGAAGTAGCTGAGGGTAGGCAGGGGGTGAACAAGCAGTATTCCAGAGGGCACCCCAGTAATTTATTCCATTGTGGGAGTCCTGGCAGTTCAGGATAAGTGAGAAGGCACAGCTCTCACCCCAGGAGGCAACAGTGAACACCTGGAACTCAGAAGTCAAAGGGTTGCCAGGTCTTCCAGAACACAGGTCTCTGTGCCAGCACTCTCCCAGAAATTGTCACTACCCTATCCTCATCCACATGTTCTTCTAGCATGAAGCCAGAGATCTAGCCTGTCAGGAAGAGGCAGCAGCTTGCCCTGTAACTGGAAGAAGATCTGGTCTGAGCTCCAAGTCTGCAAACCTCCTCAGAGAAGCTGGGAGGAGACACAGGGGACCAAGTCAGTGGCAAGGACACTGCTCACAGGGCTGCCAAGTACAGATGCATGGGCTGCATTCTGCATGACTCAGGGTGTTCTTTGTGTGCACTAAGACATGAAGGGTGTCTATGGGAGTGGTGTAACCTGGCAGGCCTGCCTGCTGAGCTGCCTGCTCCCTGAGGGAGGGATGGAGATGAAGAGGGAACCCTTTCCCCTCTCATGAGGCTTCCAGGGCTTCACCACCTCACTCACCCCACCCCTCATTTGAAGAAAGAACCACATTCCTGCACAGCGCAGCTAATAAGAGTTCAGTTTATGGATAATATTATGGAATAGACAGGGATGGTGCTGGGACCTATAGTGATAAACTTCCCAGGAATAGACAGACAGGATTGTCCCAGACACACAGGACAGGGAAACAAAGCCAAATGGGCCAGAGGCCCAGGACCAGCCTCAGCAGCTATATCTGGACTCCAGATCCAGATTTGTCCTGGGGACCTGGGGGGATAAACAGGGCTGACAGGGGCCTCAGTTCCTATAGGGCCCCCTCTCCTCACTTCCTCTTGTCCCCCAACAGTGGGCTGAGACCCTTCAGAAGTGGTATTTCTGGGGCTAAGGAATGGTTGGGGTGGGGGCAGAGGGTCAAGGCTCTTAGAGGCTTCCTGGAGAGGTGGAGGCTTGGGTAGTGTGGGCTTAGCAGCAGCACTGAGGGGAATCTGGTCAGGCA
Source organism: Pteropus vampyrus (assembly GCF_000151845.1). Lineage (NCBI taxonomy): Eukaryota > Metazoa > Chordata > Mammalia > Chiroptera > Pteropodidae > Pteropus > Pteropus vampyrus. The sequence goes on along the minus strand of NW_011888800.1, from coordinate 6,855,242 downwards.
CCATGTGCCTGGAGTGGGGCACTGCTCAGCAGGGCCCCTATGTCCAGGGCAGGCCCCCCACCCTGCCCATCACACCAACATGGTGTAATAAAGTTTCAAGTAGTAAGTCAGTGTTAGGCAGGAGAGAGCTGAAAGCTGACAGACAGGTAGGGGCTTAGAGAAAGGAGCCCCCACTGTCCACTGAGTCCTCCAGCTGTATCAAGTCTATGTGCACAGGAGTGGAGACCTGGTCCCCATGCCCATGTAGGCACTTCCTTCAGGGGCTCAGCCCCTCAGACCAGTGCCAAAGCCTGCTTGGTGGGGCAGAAGCAGGGCAGCATGGTGCCCACAGCATCTACAATGGCTGTCAGGTGCTCGTCCTGTGCCTGGGGCCCACAGAGCTGCATGAAGTCCGCCAGGCGCAGCAAGTATTCAAGGTTGTGGCCGGAAAAGCCACTGCAGGCCAGGATCTGCGTAGCGATGGCCTCCTCAGGTGCAGGGCCCAGGTAACCAGGGTTCTGTGGGGTGGCCACATAGGCCAATGCCTTGAGTGGTTGGTCAGGGGTATCTTGTGGGTAGAAGGTGACCTCCTTGGTATCATAGCCACCGAGCACTGCCTCTCGCACGTTCAGGTACTTCAAGGCCTCGCTCACCTGCTCACCTTGCACCTGGTATGCCACGCCCCAAGTGCAGCCCTAAGAAGAAACATGTATACCAGGGTCAGTCACAAACAGCTCCTCGCTGGTCCCACTCCAGGATTATGCTCAATAAGGGAGGTGGGAGGAGGGCTGATCAGCCATCTAGTAGCAATACATCAAGCCCTCATTCACCCTTTCTTAACAAGGGTTGACGAGGTGGTCTTGCCCCAGAGTAAACAGGATTACTTCTCAGAGTGTGTCTGAGAACCAATGGCATCACCTGTAATCTTGTTGGGAATACGCCTTTCATGTTCTAACAAGATCCTCAGGAGATTCTTGTGAGAAGCACTGAGCTAGACCACCCTTGCCTTGAACCAGAGAGATATCTAATACCCCTTGGGGCTGGGTGCCAGGGTCCTCTATTCATTCAGGCACTTACCTCATGATCTTCAAGAAGGGTCACCACACGCCCAGGCTAAGAAGAGAAGAAAGATTTTGAAAAAGACAGGTTAGAAATCAGCTCTACCATCAGTGCCAGAGAAAACCCTTATTAACCCAGCCAGTCCAGGCCTCAGAGAGTCCCACTCATCCAGGGGAAAGTAGAGGGAGTGATGCATGGATGCAGGAGAAATAGACACATGACAGTGGCCCAGATTATAATCAGAAATATTCATTAACACGGTGATCCAAAAGATCACATATCCAGCCATCATCACACAGTAATCCACTGGGCGGGCACACAAATGTAAGCCGCAAAGCCCCGGCACAAGTTTACACATTTCCCCCATCACAGTCTGCCCAGAGAGCCCTGGACATTCCAGAGCACCAGCACCCACTATCCTGAACCCATCCCCACCCCTTATTCCCCAGGGCATGGTCGGATGCTCACCATCTTGTCACTGCCCCGATGGAAGGTGTCTCCCTGCCAGAACCGGCGGCTATAGCCGCGAACGAAGCCAACACGGCTGTCGCTGTAGGCGAAGTCGGGCCTCCACACCAGGGAGCCGTACCCGAAAATCCACAGCGCTTGGGGGTCGACGTCGACCCGGGGGAACTGCGCGGGCGGCAAGGCGGGCTGGCTGTTCTGAGCTGTGGACTCCTGCTTCATGGTGCCGGGCACAGGGACGGACCCGAGCGGCCTCCGGGGCAGGTCTCCGGCGTGGGCACGGAAGGACCGACGGACGCGCACACCTGGCCTGGCACCGCTTGGTCGCTCCAGCTGCGCGGCCCCATCCAAGGCCCTTTATAAACCCTCCGGCTGGCAGGCCTCCGCCCACCGCGGCCAGCTGCCGCGGTGATTGGGGCGGGGCAAATCCCCTTTTGGCCAATTACCTTCGGGTTTTGCTGCCCGGTTAACCGCGCCGCCCTCTAAATGGGTAACTGAGCCGTCTGCCCCCGCCCCGGCGCGCCCGCTGATTGGTTCGGCTCCACCTCTGTAGCAAACCTGTCAGGAGTGATGCAACGGCGGGGGAGGTTACCCTAGCACTGGCTGCATGCAGCAAGGGCGCCTCGGATTGCGTCAGGCGGCAGGCAGTGGGCACGGACGCGGGCACCGGCAGTCTCCTCGACAGCCCTCTCCATGGCCTGAGCCCTTCATGAACCGCGGCGGGCGGTACAGGCGAGTAGTCTCCTCCGCAGTCCTGCAGGTGCACCTGGCCGAGTCACTGCCACCCTAGGCAGCACGAACTCACCAGGGCCGGTGCAGGGCACCGCCAGAAGGAGCGCTCTGGGCGGTGTAAATGCCTGTCTCTGGGCTCCGCCTGGGAACATGAACTCTGGAGAAGCTATTGGAGGCCCCCTCCGCATTCCACACGGGTGCCTCACGCTGTTGGCCCACGTGAGCAAATGGAGAAACTGAGTCACGGGGCTAGCAAGGGTTCTGCAGAGGCTACGATGCTGAGTCCGAAGCTTGCGAGCCTCACGTGAGGGCTACGCCTGGGGCCAGGAGGCTGGGAAAGAACCAGTCAGAGCGCTTGGAACTGTTGCCCTCACTTTGTGGCCAGATCTGCGGAGAGGCCATAAGGACAGGAAAGCCAGGCCAGTCCTGTCTTGAGGCGATAGGTTTAGTTTTGCGGGGACATGAGACTTGTAACAGTGGTTGGGTTAATCTTAATTTAGGCACAGAGATTCTGGGAGTGGCGGACTGGGAGAGCCAAACTGAGGCTCCCAGAGGGCGGTGAGCAGCTACCGGTCTCTCGACCCGATAAAGGATCCTCTCCGGTCATCTGGGGTTGACCCCCTAAGGAGTGGCAAGGGGCTGTCCCCTGCGGATATCTCTGGCTGGAAAAAGGAAACAGAACAGAAGGCCTGTCCCTCATGGGACTGCTGAGGAGGTCCGGGTGAGCCCTCTGGCAGGGGAAATGGACAATATTGCTTCTCATTCAATTCTAATTAGATATTGAAACAAAAAAAGTTATCTGCACACTTAAAGTAATCATTCCAAAGGTGTCTAAGATATTCTCCAGTAGGAATGTTGCACTATAATGTGTACAGTATGAAGCTAGTTCTTTTAAAACAAGTTCTACATTTATGTGTATTTAAAAAAGTAATAATTTGGAGGTACATACCTAAACTGTTAGCAGAGGAAGACTTTCAATATTAAGTGTAAACATTTATGGAAAAGTGGATATTTTACAAGGAGCATGAATTACTTTTCCGGTTGGAAAAAATTACAGGCAAAAATTGTTGTTTGTTTTTTGTCATTCCTTTCTTTTAACCTCCATTCTCCATGTTCACTCTCCCCTCTGCTCTCTATCCTGTCCCTTTCAGTCCATATGACACCTCCTTTGCTGCTACCTTCTTAGAATATCCCCCTCTCCATCTACCACCTTTGGGTGGTTGGGTGACAGGCAGAAAACTGGTAACAAACGATACCTTGCTGTAAGTGTCTGAATTTTCACAAACAACCCTTTGAAAAATCAGCTTAGTGATACAAATCAAGAATCATAAAATGTCCCTGCCCTTTGACCCAATACTTCCACTCCAGGAAATTATTCAAAATATGGGGAAAGCCATATGCCTGAAGATTTTTCAATGTGTTATTATAGAAAAAAAAAACAAAAGAAGAAAAACTACTTAAATAACTCAAATAGCTCAATAAGTAAATTATGGTCAATCCACATGGTGGAGAAACACACAAACACACATACACACACACACACACACACACACACACACACACACATACACACAGAGAAAACAAATATCCAACAATAGATGATTACATAAATTTAATATAGACAAAATTAAATCTGTGCAGTCATTAGAAAATTACTTATGCCTGTATTTATTGACATAGAAATCTATGATGTATAATTAAGTGAAAAGCAGGTTATAAAATAGACTGATGTAACTCTTTAAACTTAAAAAGTCTGTATATATTTCTTTGCTTAGAAAAAAATTTGAAAGAACACATAAGCATGTTCAGTGATTGCCTCTAAGTAGTAGAACTACATGAGATTTGCACTTTCTTTTTTATACCAATTCAGATTGTCTTGGATTTTTTTAAGAGAACATAACCCATTTCTCTTTAGGAAAAAAAGTTAAAAATAAAAATAAAAATCCATTATGAAAACAATATAGTAAAAATGCCTATGATTGTATAGTAAGGTAAAAATGCAAAATATGACTATCACATGTGCTACGATTAAAACTAAAAACAAAAGCAAAATGCATGAAGGAAAAGATGGGGCTGGGCACCATACATGAATATATTGGGGTATTGGGATTATGGGTGATTCTTTTCTCTATTTTCTAAGGCTTACGAAGTATACTTTTTAATAATAAAAAGTTCCTTTTAAAGCGTAGCTAATGGGTTTCTAATAGCTAAGAAGCAGGTAACACATCAGAATCACTTGGAGAACATTTTCAAGATGCCCATTCTGAGACCTCCCACCGGGACCAAAGCCCCACGTTTTAATGACTCCTTTGGTGAGGTCATTAGTAATCAGCACTTGTTCCAGGCAGAATTAGACACTCCCTCCTCTGTGCTCCCACAACTCCTTACCTCACTTCTGTTTATTTTTCTGTTCCTTCCACCTTATAACAGAAATAATTATTTATTGAGAGCTCACCATGAGCTTAGGCAGTTTGCTAATTGTTTTTACGTCTATTCTAATTACAAATTTCTCCACTACTTTGTGAGATAAATATCATTTCACACATGAGCAAACTGGAGCACAGAAAAGTTAGGTAATCTACTCATGGTAATATGGCATGTTGTGGAGGCTGGGACTGAAGGCAGGTAGTCCAACCACAGAGCCTACTTGCTGATAGGCATTTAACATTCTGCCGCCCATGAACCTGAGAGCTCCCTGAGCGCTCCCTGAGAGCAGACTTCATCTTTGAACACGCAGGAGAACCAACATAGTGCTGGCTCATGGAAGGTTCTCCACAAAACTAGGTAAAAGAAGTGAAGCTCTTACTTGAAAACGATCTGGGCTCCCTGGGGTTCAGAAGAGGAGGAATCCTGAAAGACACAGGTTCAACCCTGACCCTCTCAAAATAGGAATCCTCACAAAAGTTGTCCCAGAGGTCTTGGCCACCTTCCTGGGAACATCTCTCTTTCTCACTCCTTCCTTATCCTTGCCACCATCTGTCTCTTTCCCTCCCAGTGGGACACTCCTAGGCAGTAAACCATCCACACAACTGGTTCCTTTCTAACAACTGCAGGAACCATCCCATCTTTCCTCCTAAAATCTTCTCAGGAAGGACCTACAGATGTCATGCCCACCTGCTTATGAGAGGTGATGAGAGCATGACCTCCACCTTGAAGAGTAGCACATGATTTGCACATGATGCATACCTGGTGGTTTTCTTTTTTTGGACCTTTCCCAAATTAATCTTTCCTTATTGTTCCCCTTTAGGCAGTCACTTCTCATTTCCTTATGATCTGTTCCTTCTCACTTCTCGTTCCAGTCACTACAATCAACTCCTGGTGCTAGTGCTCACAATTATCTGAAACAAGGAAGAGCTAGAGAGTCATGTTTATTTATTATGCTAAATGATAAAGTTGTTTTATGAAGCCGATGATTCCAGCAGGGTGAAAAACCTTCCCAGACATGGACTCTAAGCCCAGCTTGCCCAGATTTGAGCCTGACTCCACCATTTACCATCAGGGTGACCCCAGGCACAGTCTCTGGTCCTCGGTTTTCTCAACTGTAAAATGGGAAAAATAGCACCTACCTCGCAGGTTCTGATGAGGATTTAAACAACTTAGCACACATCTGGTATGAGAGCACTTAATGCATGTTGGCTCATTATTTTTACTCAAGACTTTTTACTTTCCATTCTGTCTAAAGTAGGGCCATAGTCTACTGTGACACTGTGATTTATAATAAGATATATATATTTGGTCTTTGTCCTCTTCCTGGCACAGAGCTCGTAAAAACCTGGGGATTTCTTAAGTGATAAGAGTGGTAAAGATGTCTTCTGTTACTCATAATAAGCCTCTATCAACCACACTTGAGTTTATCTTAATGAGAGAACTTTTGGGAAGCCTCGAGGAATGGGGTCCAGTTGCCGGGGAAACCAACTATGCGATCAGAGGAGAGAAGAGCTGGAGATTAAGTTCAATCACCAATGGCCAATGATTTAATTAATTGTGTCTGTGTAATGAAGCCTCTATAAAAATACAAAAGAACATGGTTCAGAGAGCTTCCAGGTTGGAGATGCTGGTAGAGTAGCATGCCTGGAGAGGACATGGAAGCTCTGCCTTCTCACATATCTTGCCCTATGCATCTCTTCCATCTGGACGTTCCTGATATATCCTTTTATAATAAATTGGTAATCTAGTACAGAGGTTGCCATCCTTTTTGACACCAGGGACTGGTGCTCCTATGAGAATCTAATGCCTGATGATCTGAGGTGGAGCTGAGGTGGTGATGCTGGAGCTGGAGAGAGGCTGCAAATACAGATGAAGCTTCAGTCGCTTCCCCGCCTCTCACCTCCTGCTGTGCGACCCAGTTCCTAACAGGCCACGGACTGGTACTGGTCCATGGCCTGGGGGTTGGGGACCCTAATCTAGTAAATAAACTGTTATCCTGAGTTCTGTGATCCACTTTAGCAAATTAATGGAACCCAGACTGGGGGTTTGGGAAACCTCCAATCTATAACTCGTCAGTTAGAAATGCAAGTAACAATCTAGACTTGTGGTTGGCGTCTGAAATGGGGACAGTCTTGTGAGATTGAGCCGTTAATCTGTGAGATATGATGCTATCTCCAGGCAGATAGTGTCAGGATTGAGTTTAATTGTAGGACAACCAGCTGGTGTTGTAGAATATCTTGATGTGTGGAAAACCCATACATTTGGTGTCAGAAGTGAGGTAGTGTTGTACACTAAGTCCTCAATTAAAGTCATCGATAAGTTCTTGGAAACTGTAACTTTAAGCAAAATGATATATAACAAAACCAATTTTACCACAGGCCAATTGATATGAACAAGAGTAAAGTTACTATGGCATATTTCTGGTCACAAAAACATCACTAAACTAAATGAAAACACCAAACGCTTCTAATATTAAGCATTGAAATAAATGTGAGCTATACATACATTTAGGAAAGATTAATAAAAACAAGTAAGATGATGGTTTTCCAACCTACTTATTCCAGTTCAAGGTCATGGGTGACCAGAGCCTATCCTGGCAGCTCAGGGCACCAGGAGGGAACCAGTCTTGGACAGGACACCCTTCCATTGCAGGAGAACTCTCTCTCTCACACACACATACACACTCAGACTGGGATAATTTAGATACAATTCATTTCACATGCACATCTTAGGGATGTGACAGGAAACTGGATTACCCAGAGAAAATCCATGCAAACATGGGGAGAACATGCAAACTCCACACAGACAGTGGTCCTGGCCAGAAATTGATTTTTTTTTTCTTCATTAACGTTATAACAAAACAGTGTTGAATAAAATGACATACCTCAGGGACCTGCTACTATAATAGAGTACTGAGAGTAGATGAGACACACAGGAAGAGTATGTTTTCTTTTACCCTAGTTCTCAGTCTGACACAGCTCAGAAGAATTGGGTGGGTCAGGAAAGTGATCAGGGTATTTTTTGATTTAGTGGAGGAAACCTCCAGCTTGTTCACTCTTCATTCTTGCCATGCAATTCACAGATCGTCCTAGCAAATAGGGCACCAAAGCACTGTTTTTAAAAGGCAGAATGAGTGATAGTCTGCCCCAAGCACACTATCAATAGAATAGGTGCTTCAGTAAAGAGAGAGATTTTCTGTGTATGCTTGGGTAGGGCAAGGGGTACTAAAATAAATAAATAATAAAATAATCCACTATCTCCGAGGGGCTACGCCTCCCACGTACCTCTGATAGATAAGTGTGTCCTTAGGTCTTTGGCCCATATGAATGATGGACATACATCCCACAAACACTCTGGCAAAAGAATGGCAAGAAAGAATAACGGAATCCCTCAATACAATCACTTCAGAAAAGGGAGAGAAGAGATGACAGTTGCTCTGCTGGTTATACCAGATGAATCCGGAGCCAAGGGGTGAAGGTTACTTTAGTCTCCTGTCCACAAAAGCAGGGACTGTAAAGATTCACCCATGTCCTGACAGAAATGTTAATGGGATGGTGGGATAACCTGGCTCCCTGCCCACTTCCAGCTTCCAAGGAGGAAGGAAGATGCAGCTGATTGGGCACTCCAGGGTGGCCGGGGTTCCAGTTATTCAGACCTGGTCTAGTCTACCTGGAAGAGGAGAGGCCAGGGCTCCAACAGAGAGTTGGCATGATGGGGCCTCTTTCCCAATTCCAAGGAGAGAGGATGGTGTAGTTTGTCGAGGCAGGAAGTGGCTGGCTGCAGGGCTAAGGAGAACTGCAGTAAAAGCATTTCAGTGGAGTGACAGGGCTGAACAGAGAGGAGACTTATGGGATGAGAGTCAAATGTCAGATCCCATAGAAATGCTGCAGTATGGTAGGACCTGGCTTTAGAAGAGAACCCTAGAAAATAGCCTATGTGGAGAAGTATGACTGCTCAAAAGGGACCTGACAATGGGAGCAGACTCTGAAGCCCACAGAGAGCCAAGAAAGTGAAGCCCCTTAAATGAAAGCAGCTAGGACACCATCCCCTTCTGAGAATGGGAAGGAGATCCCAGAACCTTTTAGATCTCTTTTACCAGAGAGAAGAGGAAGCACTGAGTGAAGGGAGTCATTGATGGAGGTGAAACTCAGCAGACCAGGCCTAGTAAAATGGGCCTGACCCAGACATCTGCCCCTGTGGAAAAGGACATCAATCTTCAGATAAGCCAAGTGGCACATGCCTTTCTGCTAAGCCCCAGAGCTTGCTTTGCCTCCAACCTGAGCCAAGAGGAAGCATCACTGGAGACAGGCAGGCCATGCCTGGCTGGGCTTTGGCTCTGCCCTGCAGGGGGTGCCATGACACAGGACAGCTGGGGCCCATAACCAACCTGTCACTAAATCCATACTCTTGAGATGCCAGTTACTTTGTGTCTCGCCCTAGCTTCATCTGGTTTTTTGTACCCTGTCGTGGCCTTGGAGGGTCCTTGAGGGAAATAGGCTGAGCCCACTCTTGGCCAGAGTGTTAAAGGATGCAGGGGCCCCAGAAGCCAGGGCAAAGGTGGCAAAAGCCACTTGTGGCAGATCTCCAAGCGGAAGGGGACTGTTGAGGACTTGGGGTCCTGCTGTCCCTTCCCACAGCCAGAGTCTCTCTTCCATACACTAACTCATTTCAATCTCATAGTAATGTGCAAGAAGTATTATCCTCTGAGAGGTTTAAGATAATTAACTAGACAGCTTCCTTGGGCAGTGACCATGTTTTATCGCCAATGCCTGGCATATAAAGGGGGCACAAACAGTGTGGAGGGAATGAAGAAATGTATGGACTTGTCCCAGGTCACCTGGCAATGAGAAGTGGTGCGGGCAGGGAGCTTCAGCATCGCGACTCAAACCCACTGTCCTTTTCAGCCCAACCCCGTTCCCTCCTATTCAGGATGCCTGTGGGCAGGGATGGCCGGAGGACTGAAAGCTAGCGGTGGGGAGGGAGCTGGCTGCTCAGACCACTCAAAGGACACGAAGGGGCCCTGCTTCTTTGAACCCTGAGGCATATTTAAAGGGAAACGTCTCACTGAGTTCTCTCCAATTTACTCCCTCAGCTTAGGGGTCAAGGCCTGGAGGGTGCTCTACACGGCAAGGACGAAAACTGAGCTCACGTCCAGCTGCTGCTCCCAAGGGGCCCCGGAATGGGGAAGGGCTGACTCCGGAGTTTGGAGGGACCTGCGGCCCCATCCGTGCGTAGTCCAGACGGCTGCGCAGCGCCCTCTGGTGCCCGGCGGCGGCCCGGGCGCGTTCCCGGCGGAGGGCGGGATTCGGAGGCGCAGGAGGCGGAGCCGAGCAGCCGAGGGAGTCTCCAAGAAACTCGCGGCCTTCCGCGGCTTCCCCGCCCGGGAAGTGAGCCGAGGTCGGGAGGCGGCAAACAGGAAGTCGGGCTGTAACAAAGAGCACGGGGGGCGGGGAGCCGGGACCTCCGGGGCGCCCGGCGGCCACGGCAGGTGGAGGGCTGACCCGGCCAACGCGCCGCACCTGCCTTTTCTGCTGCGCTGGAGGCTCCGGGCCCAACGAGGTCGGCCGTGCGCCCTGAGCGAGAGGGAGGGCGCGGCCAGCTAGAGGAGGCCGCTGGGACCTCCCAGGCGCATCCTCTCCCCGGGAAGGGACAGTCACAGTTCCCTGAGTGAATCACTTCCATCCCCTTCCCGGAATGCAGCAGACCACGTGGGGCGGAGGGCTAGGTTCAGATCCTGGGGACTCACGGAGAGGCTAGGAGTGCTGCATGCGGGTCCCCGTCGGGGGTGGAGCATCTATGCTACCTGAGTTTAGTGGCCTTATCTAGACTGGGATGTGGATAGGTAGGAGCCACTGTCCTTTTTTTTTTCTACGCCTTGACCAGTCTGACCATGGCCCTGAGGCAGCAGAGGGACCCTGGCTGAACCCAGCAGGATAAAGGCATTCCTTCCTTTTTCACAGCCTTTCCCTGACTCACCTCCTCATAGTAATATCCAGGTGGTTCCCAGCCAATGAGCCCTGGAAAAGCAGCTGTCCTCAGAGCTGGAGGTCACTGTGCGGTCAGATTTATCCTGTAGGCAGGGCACTGCTTCCAGGCTGTTAAGGAACTCTGAATTCTCTTTTGAAATACCCATGCAGACTAAACATGGGCATTTCCTAAGCCATGGAAAGCACTTCATAGTGAGTGGAGTTATCATCCGGCCTTGTTTCTACCAAGCCTGGGACCTCTCCTGTTCACCTGGACATTTGGTCAGAAAAGTCTTAGGTGCCTTACCTATGAGAAGGGGCTGGAGCCTCAGGGAGTGACCTCCTGGAAATCCTGAGGAGAGAAGGGCCTCCACTGTGGCCTGTTCACACCACAAGTGCCTGCCCAGCTTTGGCCATGTTGCTAGAGGTGGAACCAGGCATGAGCTATAGGTTGGAGCTTCCCAGACCAAGTCCACAGAGAGATCCTTTCTTGTTCCAGAAAGCCTGCATAGTGGGCTCTTGTAGCTCCCTGTCTAGGGTATCAGAGCTGGTGAGTGGGTTTAGCCAGCCAGCTCCTCTCCAGGGCTCTTCTCTGAGGGCCTGGCAGCCGTGCAGTCCAGCACAGCCTGGTGGTGTGGACGTGCAGGCCTGCGGGTGTCCTACCTGTCCCCCACATGGGAGCCTCGTCATCTCGCCTTCGTGTCCCAGCCCAGTTTCCCCCGCCCCCCCAGGGCCCGGGAGCCGCTTTCCTGTTTCATTTTGGGCAGGAAGAGTGAGGTCGTGTTGTTCTTCCCCCTGCTGCCGGCTCAGGCTGTGGGAACAGTTCTCTGAATGCTTTCCTGTTTGATACCCTATGAATGCAGCGAGGGGAACAGGGAGCAACGAGTGAGGCGTGGAGCCTGTGCGTGCAGGGAGTGCGATGAGCCTAGGTCTCTGGCTCTCATGTCTCTGGCATTGGCACCCAGATCAGGGGCGAGCATGCTGTATGTGTATCAAGGAGGATGAGCAAAAGGGAGGCGAATAGCACTGCATATACTTGGACTCCATTGGGAGCATCTGGTGGGTCTATTTTGCCTCGCAGAGCTGGGAGCATCTGCTCAGCTTTTTGTCAATGGCTCATTTTATTCATCATTTGTTCTCCATGGGGGATATGTCTATGGTTGTAGAGAGAGGACTGTGGCAGCTTAGGACCATCTTTCGCCTTAGAGAAAGCCAGGCATGAAGTCGAGACTGGAAACTCCTTCATTAGTGCCTCAACCAGAGAAACCTGGACCCAAGGAAGGCCACCCCTCCCCACTCCCCCCACTGCAGTCTTCAATAAACTCCGGCAGCCCTGGGCAGACCAGGTGCCCAGACTCAGCTCTCTTGCTCAGCTGCTAGACCCAAGTCCAAAGACCAGTGCCCTGTTGGAGGTGGAAAAATAATAGGGGAGTCTGGCCTTGCCCATCTAGTCCTGAGTCTAGGCCAGCCTACCTAAAATTGTCAGGAGGAAAGACCCAGATGTCATCATGGTTCAGAGACCCTATTCTCCAAGAAGGGAATCTTTTTGAAATGAAGAAAACAGGCAGGATTGTTCCCTACCCCCAAATTCCTGAATCCCTTAGGCCGACTCCAGAGCTCATGATCTTCAGAATTGAGGAGAGAAAAGGGGGATAGATTTAGGTCAGGGGGCATATGCCCCAAGGAGTATTGGTTGCATAAAAGGAATGGGGAGCCATAGCCAGCCTCCAACCATCATGTAGGGAAGGCTGGCCTAGACTGAGGACTAGATGGGCAAGGCCAGGCTCCCCAAAGACTGGAGGGGGACAAGGGCCTGGAGCACAGAGGCCAAGCTCAAGTGTATGCATAGGTCCTGGGGGTTCTTGTTGAGCAGCTGGCAGGAATACGAAAAGGAGAGAGAGGAGTGGGAGAGGATATCTACTCAGCCATCACAAAGACAGGACCCAAGAAGTAATAAACTCCTGTACACATCTGTTCCATATTATAAATACACATTATATACAAAATAATGTTATAAAATGTAGAAAGGTCAGTGCTTCTGATTCTTAAATTATCGAAATACTAGACTCCAAAATAAACTACAAAAAAATAACCCAAACAAAATAAAAACTCATATTATTGATTTCTGAAGATCAACTGGGGGCAGTAGTGGGCATGGGCAGAGCCCCAGCTCAAGGCCACAGGAATGGGCCTAGGTGATGACGACACCCAATTTCTCTCTCACTAGAATTTCCAGCATCACTGCTCTGAGCTCCCCAGCAAGGCCTGGCTGGCCCCCCACCTGTCTACTCACAAGAACCCAGAGACACCCAAGGCTGGAGGCTGTGGAAGCCAGGTAAGGCTTACTAACATCCTTACCCAGAGGGCCTGGGCCAGGGAGAGGCTGGGTGATGTTATGAGCAAGGCCCATATTGCAGTAGCTGGAGGCATGGGGCAGAAAGTGCTCCTTTCGCTTCGGTCGCTCACCTCACCTGCAGGGCAACTCCTGCCAAGAGCCGCACCCGATGGTTTCCTGGCCCACAGATGGCCCTGCCCTTACTGGCCTCCTCTCTCCTCTCTGATTTGGACCCAGCTGTCACCATGGAGCCTAGGCCAAAGGCACTTTTGGAAACACAGATGCCAGTAGAGGCCACAGCAGCTCAAGGCCTCACAGGGCCACTGCCACTCCCTCTGGAAAATTGGTCAGAGCCCAAAGGAGCCCTTTGAAGGCCACCGCTGGCGGGACAGGTCCAAGTGGCACCTTTCCTCTCCTCTGTTCCCCTGGCTGGTGTGGCTGCCAATCTGATGCCAGACAAACACCTGAAGGTGTGCAAGGTACTGCATCTCTTGGCAAGTTCACAGTCTGTCCAGTTCATGCCATTCCCTCTTCCTCCTGAGAGCAGCACGTTGCATATTAAAAATGTCCCATCCAGGATGCAATGTAAACAATGCAGAAGGAAGGTCTAGCTGCTGGGCAAAGCTGGGATGTCCTGGGAGGCTCCTGCCTTATACCTGGAGAGCATGTAGAGTGAGGGAATGGGTTACCCTATGGCATGAGCCCACCCTCCATGGCTGCCCTAGACCTCTCTTGGAGAAGCCAACAGGGCAGGTGAGGTGAAGGGGAGGTAGGGAAGCCCTACCCGGTTTTCTGCCCCAGCACACACACATGCCTGGGAGCCTGTGCGCATAAGGTGGGCCAATAGAGGAAGCCAGGGAGAAGGGGCAGGAGGGGCACAAGGCAACCACCCTCACCCCCCAGCAGCTGGGAAGCAGTGCCTGAAAGCTGGCCAGGTGCCACGGCTGCCCAGCCCAGCACTAACACAGTGGGAAGAGACCAGGCCCGGCTCACTAGCACGGTTCCTGTTTCACACCCTCTGTGGCAACAAGGCCAGCAGGGACCCAAGAGACAATGAACCTGGCCTGCCAAGGAAGGGTCCTGACCCACCCCAGAGTGGCCCCTGGGGTCAAGAGTAACCAGGCCACTTTCCCATCCTCAAAAGGCAGGAGGACACATGCTGGAAGGGCAGATGAGCCCAATACTCACCTCTGTGGCAATGACACATTCATTCCTCTCCTCTGATATCAAACACACGGACTGGTACATGGAGTCCCTGGGGGAGCATATCGCTGATATCCGACACTCTGGTTTTTCACTGAGGGAACACAAGACAGGCCGCTGAGGGAGGGATTGATAGAGGGTTATGGGGAGGGTGGGGGCATTAACTTGGACCCTGGAGAGCCAAAGGGCACTGGCAGAAGTAGCTCTGGGAGAAGACACGGGGACTGCGGAGCAGTTAGGAATAGGCCCCTAAAAGAGCCACAGGACCCCCAACCTTATTGGAGGGTCTCCGGACTGGCAAAAGCTAGCACTGCCACTAGAGGCAAGCCATGCCATGTAAAGATGGAAGTCACAAGAGGCACAATGTGAACACTTGACATTTGTGAATGAACGGATGAATGAATGAATAAATGAAGGAATGTGAGAGAGGCACAAAAGACCCCTGGCAGAAATCTTATTGGAAGATCAGTAGCAAAGCCCCCTATTTGCTTAAAAGCAGTCAAGGGCCTGGTGCCAGCCTCCCACCTGTCTTGGAGGAGCCCAGGCAGTACCTGGCAGGGGTCCGTGGCCAGGCCCTGGGCCTCCAGGTGCTGCTCACCTGTGTAACCGCAGCGGTGCCTTCTCCCCTAAGCTCTTGTCACTGTGGGAATACTTCCCGGACATGGTCCCCCGCCCCAGCGGTCCTGGGGCCAGATTATAGTCCAATGTGTGGTTCTGCTGTTTGCCACAGTTGGACTTGTCCAGGCCACAGTCCACTTCCAGCTCCTTCTTCTGGTTTGTGTTCTTGAGCTGGGCAGCAGGGATCAGGTTGTCTTTCTGGAAGTCTGACAAGTTGTTCATGGCCTCCCTGCTGCCGTCGTCTGGCCGCCGAAGCCGCAGCTGCCGCACAGCCACTGCCACCATGCCCAGCAACACCAGTACCACCACCAGCCCCACACCCAGGGAGACAGCCACCCAGGGGAAGCTGGGTGGCATGCTCACAGGGAACTCGCAGTGGCTGCCCACAAAACCATAAGGGCAGTTGCAGACGAAGTTGTCCGGAGAGGGGCCAGTGTAGCAGGTGGCCCCATTGTAGCAGGGTCCCGAGGCACAGGCATCACTAGGTGTCCGCACTTCACAGCGCCGGCCAGAGAAGCCAGCAGGGCAGGTGCACACGAGCCCATTCTCCAGGTCATGGCAGGTGCCGCCATGGGCACAAGGGCTGCGGGCACAGTCGCTGATATGAAGTTCACAGTGGGTGCCTGTGAATCCAGGACGGCAGCGGCATATGCGGTTCGGGCCTCTATTCAGGCACTGGCCCCCTGTGGGTACACACAGGGCACAAGTCAGCAATTGCCTGGGAACCTCTCTGGTGCAGAGGGTGAGTGCTCCATCCCAGGAATGAGCTCAGGTCTTCCTGCCTCCATGAATGCAGCCAGCATTTACAGGTCCCACTACAAAGAGCACTGCACAAAGAGTCAGGAGACCTGGAGTTGAGGTGACCTTGGTCACTACGCTTCTATGAGCTTATGTATAAACATTACTGGGATCTCACAGAGCTTTACAACAGAATCAGACAGATATGCTTGGGTTTGAATCTCAGCTATCTCTAGCTGGGGATCTGGCACCTGTTGCTTTACCTTTTCTAAGCCTCTGTTTCCTCATTTGTTAATTAGAGTATAATGCTATCCCCTCCATAGGAGATCTCTGAGGGTTAGGTGGGATGATGCATGATGGCAGAAGCACATGCCTGGTATATAGTAAATGCTCAAATAAATGTAATTATCATTGCTTCATTTAATCTTTGTAACCACATGAAACACAGAAGACTGTGTTTCCTATTCAGTGATGAAGAAACTGGCTCTGGGGAGCTAACTAAGTGATTAGCCAGATAGCAGACTGCATCTCAGCCCTCTGACCCGTCTCCAGCTCCTGGGGCTTCTTTTCTGCATGGTGCTGTCCGCCTGCCTCATCAGGGGTCACCAGGAGGCCAAGGAGACAAAGCTAACCAGCATGCTTTTCATCGCAAAAGATGCTGAACATTCTCGATTCCTTGTGCCATACCAGGCTCCCCTTGGCCGTGGGGTGAGGTGAAGCTTTCAGGAGCAGGGCCCTGACCACACCAGCCTCCCTCAAAGAGCGACACAAAGCTTCCAACATCCCTCTCTCTAGCCCAGGACTTCCTGGGGAAGGTCAGAGGCCACCACAGCAGAGTCAGGGCTCTGACACAGGACTAGGAAGGGAAGCCACACAGGGTGCACACTACTCCTCCTAAGGCATGCACCCAGTACTAACCTGCTCCTCTTCCAAAGCCACCCTACTAATCAAGCAAGCTCTTCACCATCCAGAGCAGATAGGGACCCATCTCAGCCTGTCCAGAGTGACAGACGAGTCTTCCCTCCTCTCCTGACCCTCCTTTATCAGACGGCTCTCTTGTCCCCAGGGCTGGTACACCAGGTTAGCAAGGCAATAGGACGCACCATTGGCACATGGATTGCTGGTACACCTATCCACTTTCTTCTCGCAGTTGGAGCCAGTGAAGCTTGGGGGGCATTCGCAGGCATAGCTGGCACCCTGGTTGCGCTCCCGGCAGGAGCCCCCATTGAAGCAAGGGGAGTCAGCACAGCTCAAGGTGCTGTGTTCGCAGTGCAGGCCATAGTAACCCGGAGGACAGAGGCAATGGTAGCCATCCTCTTGGTCCTGGAGAGAGACCCAAAAGGGGCCAAAGTCATACCCTGGGTAGCAAGGATGCATGGCTGGGAATTAGGCCCCACCTGCCCAGAATGCCTGCCCATGGCTGCATATATATGGGCCGCCTGGGGTAGGGACACTTGGGGCACCACCTGGCCAGACTTCTGCCTTCCTGTGCTGGCCTGGGCCTCACCTTACAGCTGCCTCCATTGCGACAGGGGTTGCTGTCACACTTGCTGAGCTTCAGCTCACAGTCCACGCCAGTGTAGCCTGGGCGACAGGTGCAGGTATAGCTCCGCTGCCCACTGTTGGAGCACGTTGCCCCATTCTTGCATGGGGAGTGGTGGGTGCAATAGTTGAGATCTGTAGAGGCAGGAACCAACCAGCTGAGCAGAGTAAGAGAATCGTCCCCACCTCGAGGTTCCTTGTAGTACAAGTTCATTGCCCATGTTTGGCCCAGAAGCCTCAACTCAAAGTCTTCCAGGCCCAAATACCCTTCCTCCTTTCCTAATGAAAACATGTATATTGAAGTACCTTGAACCACATCTGACCAGTGCAAATCAAAGGTGAAAAACACAGAAAACTAACTGCCTGCCAAGTAAGCTCACAAACACCGGCAGGTAGGGTAAAATGAAGGTTAGGAATAGGAGTAGATGGCAAGGCCACGTGTTGAGGAGGAAGTCAGTAAAGGCTTCATGCAGGAGGGGCAGCTGAGATAAGCCTGGAAGGGGAGATAATATTTTGACAGGTGGAAATGGTAGAGAGGAGGCAAGAGCCACCACAGGTAGTGATTAGGCATTTTTAAAGGGGAATTCGTTACAATGGTATTTTGAAGTATTAGTATTTGTTTTCTTATTTGAGAAGTTCAAGGAAGGAGAACCAGACAGAGTAAATATAAAGACTGTGAGGGCTGTGTTTGCCTGTGATGAGTATATGACTATGTCACTTAGGAGCAAATGTGGGCAGAGGAAAGAGAATGGGCAGGAACCAGGGTGTGAGTGTGTGTGTGTATGTGTGTGCAAGTGTGTGTGTGTGTGTGTGTGTGTGTGTGTGTGTGTGTGTGTGTCTGTGTGTTTGGAGGAGAAGGGGAGAAAGCAACACACACACACACAATACAGGGGCTGAATTCCAACCCCTTGTTGGCCAGCAATTCAGGTCCTAGGCAAGTTCTTTCTATCCTGGCAAGCCCCCTGCCCACCCTACTTAAGCTTGTGCTGGTGTTTCCATGGCAGCAGCCGTCCCATTTGACCCTGAAAATAGGCGGAACATGCTGCAGTTGGCTCACAGAATGAAGGAGATAAACGCTCCCTCCCCCACACTTGGGGCTGGCAGATCCCTGTATAGCTAGAAGAGTGACTGGCCCCACCAAACATCAGAAAGAGACTGTGTGGGCTCAGGCAGAAACAGCCCACACCAAGAAGTCAGTTAGATGTCACTCCACCCAGAGGCCCAGCTCACACAGCCTCTAGGCAGCTGGTGGGCACACCCCACCAGACAGCTGTTTAGGGGAGAGTTATTCAAACAGCCCTGGCAGGTAAGCAAACACTTAGGGGATTAATAGGTAACTATGAGGTAGAAAGAGGAACTGAGCCCAGCATCCCTCTCTCTTTGGCCTTATTAGAATTTATGAGTATGAGCTCCAGGCTGCCAATTTCTCAATCTCCTGGCTTTTCCAGCCACCCTGCCTCCCCAACACCTGAGGAAGAAGGACCCACCAACTTATTCTAGGCCAGTTGTAAAGATCATTAAAAGTCCCAAGCTCCTTGAAGAATAATGGAGAAAGCCAGCTCAGTAGTCAGCAAGTTAGGGTACAGATGATAACTCTGGTTCTCACCCCTTACCCATCTTTCCCATCCCCTCTGCATCCTTTCTTTGCCCTGACTCACCTTGGTCACAGAATAGGCCTCCCCAGCCCTCGTCACAGGTACATTGCCAGGGAGTGCTGCAGGTGCCATGACGACAGCCATTGTGGGGGATGCATTCATTGCATAGGCGGCCCTGCCAGCCTGGGCGGCAGCTGTGGAACAAAAGAGAGGCTGAGGGTGATCTGAGGGCCTGGCAAGGGGATGCCCCCTTCCCACTTCCTGTCCCCTACTCACATGCACTCTGCTGGCTTGCTGCAGTAGCCATTCTGTTCATGACAGCCAGAAAGACAGATAGCTGAGGAAAGAAAATAGGGCTAGGTGAGGTTGGGATACCAATGACTCTGAAGCCCCACTTTCTCTCTCCTGGCTTTGGGGGTGCCCCAGCTCTCTTGGGCTCACTTCCCACTCCTGGCCTTCCAGAGGAGCCATGGGTGTCTTAAAGGGAACCAGTGGCACAGGGAAGGAGAGTCCAGGCTAGATAGAATGTAATAACAGGGTCCTTGTGGGCTTTGGCACAAGGGGGAGGAGCACTAAAAAGACAGAGATCTGAACCCAAACCTGTTCTAAGTATCCCCAGCTATTTCTGAGGCCCAGCTAGTGGGCAACCCAAAACTACGCTGTGAGGGAGGCAGGCTGTGGTGAGAAGATGCCACTGTTCGTTTTCTTTTTCTTTGCTCAGGGGACCCTCCCCCCTCCAGGCAGGCAGGAAGAAGCTTGGCTGCTTACGCTGGTCGCAGTACTCCCCAGTCCAGCCGGGCAGGCAAGACAGGCTGCCATTTGGCTGGCACACGTAGTGGCCGAAGTGGTCATTGCGCTTCTTGCACAGGCGTGAGCAGCTATCCCCATAGTAGTTGTCACCGCAGATGACCCGGTAAGAGTAGCTCAGCCGTGTTGGGAGAGGGCCGGTCTGCTCATCCAGTAACCAGTTCTGGCCCACAGCTAGAGAGCCCTGAATGGTGATCTTGCTGATGAGGGCATTCGGTGGCATGGCCTCTGAAGGGGCAGAGGGCCAGGTCAAGGAAGGGCAGCCAAGGGTGCCAGCAACTGCTGGATCAAAACAGTTGTCCAGATGACCCCCTCCTGCCAGCAGGCATAGGCCAGAGGAACCCAAGGGTCCCATTGCTTAGTTCCCCTGTGTGTGTGAGTGTTCAGGGGGCCTGATATCATTCAAAGAGGGGACAATAGAAGGATGTTAAGATATCCCAGGGTTCTGGAACCAGATAGGCAGAGGAAAGAGGAAAAGAGGTCAAAATGGAAAAAAAAAAAAAAAAAGACAGAAAGAAATGAAAAGAAAAAAGAAAAGAAAAACTCTCCATTCTGGGGAAGACCCTAGAAACAAGGGGTCCTCTGGTGCCCATTCAGGGGTTCTGCCCTCAGAGATGGGTAATGCTTTTCTTTTTCCTTTTTAAAGTGAGAATTGTTGTGCTGCTGAAATATCCTTTTCCTCTGTGTCAGAACAACATCCCAAAGCCATTATTCCCTTTCCAAAGGAGCGGAATTCGCGAAAGGTGTAAAATACAGGAAGGGGCCCGTCAGCGGCGCTGGCAGCTTCGGCCTTTTCTCACCGCCGTGCTCCCCGCGTTCCCACGCCAAAAATAACCCGCAGGAAACGCAATTGTGCTCAGAGTCCAGGCAGCAGGCGGAATCCGAGCGTCCAGCGCGGGGCGCAGCTCCCAGCCTAGCTAAGCGTCCTGCCCCCCCACCCTCCGACCCCGCACTTCCCCCGCCTATTATTACTGGTTAACTCTTTCGGCACTGCGCCGTGTCGCCCCCCTGTGGCTGCGGAGAGAGCTACTCACCTGGCCGCAGGTCGTCTCCCGGCGCGTGCCAAGCTTCGATGATGAGTGAGAAGGTACCCTGCGAAGCGAAAGGAGGCGGGGAGAAGACAGAGATGGAGAGGTGAGCAGGGGGGAGGTGGTGGTGCCTTGCGGCAGCGGGTTTAATTATTCTAATTGCAGGATACAGTTACTGCGCCCGGGTCAACATAACGGGTCTGCGTGCAGCATCGCGCGCGAGCACAGGAAAGCGGAGAACTCCGGGTAGGAGGAGGGTTGAGGGATTTGGGAATGTATGCGAGAGCCATTCGAAGGTGGGGGAAGCGCTGGTAAGGTGAGTGATGGAAACCGTATCCCAAGAGCTGGGAGAAGAAAGAGTGTAAAACTGGGAAGAAGGAGAGTGGCGAGAGCCTTTCCGAGGATGAGGTCCCGTGAGAGAGTCGGAAAAAAAGGATCAGAAAAGAACTCCCCTTGTTTTGCCTTGTTTTGTTTTGAAGAGGAGCGAGGAAATCTGGGGAGAGGGCTTTGGTCCCAGGGAGCCCCCTTCTCTCGGCTTTATCGTGACCTCCCAGCGCTCCCAGACTTTGCTCACCGGCCAGGTAAAATTGAAAGGCAATTGGAGAGGGTTGCGTCCCCCGCCGCTACTGTCGTCCCCGACGGCGAAGGAGTTGGTGCCCAACACAGGTGTGGAGACGCTGCCGAAGGTGCAGGGACCGGGCGAGAAGACCGCCTGGAAGTGCATAAGGCAGACGCGGAAGAAGGTTCGGCAGCCGGGTTCGCACGGCCGCCCGCTGGCCAGTACGCCGCGCTCGTTGGCAAACTCCCGCAGCTGCAGCTGGAAGACTCCGGAGCCGGCTGCGCGCTATTGCACAGGGACGAGGGAAGGAGGGAGGGGAGCCATCAGCTCAGCGGACGCCCGCGTTTCAGGCCCCGAGCGCGGCGGGAGGGGGCAGAGGGGCGCGGGACGTTACCTGCTGCCAAAGTGCCACCAGAAACAGTAGCGCCCAACCAGAGGCGCTACGGGACGCGGCTGCCATTCCCTGGGGCGTCGCTCTTTCCACCCGCCCGACCTGAAGCCGGCTCGGTTCGGGACGCTGCTTCCCCGTGCGTCCACCCGCCGGAGGAGTCTCTGAAAAACCAGGCTCCGCTCGGGGCTTTCCTCCCGCCTCGCCTTCTCGCTAGCTCTGCTCAAATTGCTGCGGTAGGTAATCCAGGTGAGGGCGTCTGGGCGGCGGCCGCGCTGAGGACGTGTCCTCGGGCTAATCCTGGGGCTGCAAGCCGGCTAGTGCCCGGGTACACTGCACTGAGGCGGCTTGAGCTGCGGCTCTTGGCCTTGTGTTCGCAGCTTGCGCTCAGCGCCGCTACTGAAACCTGCGCGCTCGGGAGCCTTCCTTATATATATTGGCTCCTCTCCTCGTAGCCTGTCACTCACTCATGGTCACTCTCCCCTCCCCTCCGGGCCTCTTGCTGCTACAGCCCCAGCGCCGCCCGGAGGGGGCCTCCGCCCCCGCCATCCCCGCCATCCCCGCCTCCCCCCACTCCCCGCCAGCCAGTCAGGCACAGGTCCCCGCCTCTCCGTGCCGCTCTCAGCCTATGGGTCCCCCAGTTCTGCTCGTGCGGAGAAGACCAGTTCTCCGCAATCGCAGGGTTACGCGGGGAGACCCCTGCAGTGGGAGAATCACTGGAGGGCCGGGAGAATGGGGCGGGAGGTGAGCGAGTGGTTCCCGGATGGTCGTGCGGCTGGAGACACTGGGGAGTTCCCGTGGGCAGTGCGTCTGGCGGCAACGCTAGTTACCTGCAGCCCTCGAGCAGGTAAAAAAGACTTATATCTGGAAAGTGAAACCAGCGCCAACGGACTCCGATCTCCTTCACTGAGCTTCGGGAGCCCTCGCCTGATCGGCCCTCAACCTTCGAGCGTCCACCCACCATGAGTCCCCGGCACAGCAGGGAAGCCAGCGGGCACATTAATCTCTCTGTGACCACTTGGAGCAAGGAGAGGGGCCAAGCGTCTAAGACTCAGGGGCTCCCTCCCTGCACCTGGTGGGCGTCTCCCTTCTTATTGCGGGAGGCGTGTCCAGCGCGTGCCTGCTCCCTTCTAACCCCAGCCTTGGCTTGGCGCGTGCCTGCCCCAAGACGCCAGATCACAGAGCTGGGGGAAGGGGGCGTGGTCCCCGAAGTAGGAGAAGGGGGGCATCAGCTGTATGGTAATGAGGGTCTGGCCCCACCTCCAGCGCCTCCCCTCACCTGGGTTCAGCTTTTGCTCCCGCGCCCACCATCTACCCCCCAACCTAGCAGCCCCAAGCCCCCTCCCGCGTCCTGTCGCTCCCTTGGGGAGCTCTCCTGGATCCAGAGTTGGCTCCAGCCACTGGAGAGTCAAGGTGAAGAAGGGCTGAGGCCGGGCAGACCTGGGTTCTCTCCTCATAGGGCGAGATGCAGAGTGGAACTGGAAGCGCGCGAACTCATTTGAGTTTCAGGAGGCTTCACCCGTCTCGCCTTCGCGGCTCCCGCGGGTGGCCCCACTTCTCCGAGCGGCGGCAGTGCAGCTGCTTTCCCGGAACCTGGCGTGATCCCCGGAGACCTTAGACTGGGGAGGGCCAGCTTCTCCCAGTCTCGAGGGTGCCGGAGAGCTCTCTCTCTGCGACGCCGAGGGCGGCGGGGGCCCTGTAGCTTCAGCTGTCAGCCCTCCCGCACAGCGATGGCTGTCGTCCTGCGATAAGATCGGCGCGGGGGGAGTAGGGACGCGGCGCGGGCCCGGGGGAGGATGGAGAGGGGGGCAGGTCGGAGCCTAACAGCTGCCTATGCCGAGCATGGTCTGATTTTTTGACTCGGGGTGGTGGTGGAGGATTGGGGCGGGGGGGGGGAAGGATGAAAAACAAGAGGTTGGGAGCGTGGGTTGGGGGAGGGGCGAGGTGAAGAGACGGGCTCCGGGGTCCCCCACGCACGGCCACCCCTCCCAGCCACCATCTGGCGCGAGCGGGTTGGCGTGGGGAACTGAGGTGGGGCGGGGGCCGGCAGATGGGCCCAGGCTGCGCTCCAGAGTTAATGTAGGTTATGGGCAGGCGGAGTCCCCAGGCCCTAGGGAGGGGGGAGCCCAGGGCTTGCCTCCCAGTGAATCTGATAAGTGGGTTTCTCATCCTCTCTCCGCCCATACTCTACGGGTCCCTGGATCTACCTAGGGTGGCAGAGTGCCCCTCATTCTCCTTCGAGTTGACATCCAGCCCTACCTAGTCTGTCCACTTCCCCCCAAATTCTGGTCTGAGAGTTCATAAAAACTTAGTTCTTTTCTGGCGCTGGCACTTGCCAGACTCTCAAGAGAGACATCCAGTCCCACAAGAGGCATCTTGTTCACAGTAGTAGATCTGGAACATTCTCTACCCCTCAAACACATCCGAATTTATATGCCCCAAAGCACTTTGCAGTCAAGGACCAAACAAAAGTGTCATCATTATCTTCAGAGACACGAAATGCAAGGGATCCCAGAGATGTAGAAATCCTCTGACCTAAGGAGGAAAGGTATCACCACCATCAAAAGGCGTTTATGAAGCACCTATCTGAAGTTCATTATTGTGCTAGGATGCCTCCCTTGTCCCTAAGTACCCACTAGCGCTCCAATCTGCTGGGGTCCAGCTTTGCCCACATTTGATGAGTAGAGGGTCGGGCTGTGGGCAGGGAACCGAAATGCAAAGTCTCCACAACTGGGGCTCCTCCCTTTTTCTGCCACTGACAACTGCAGACAGAAGAACTAAATACGGGTACTGGGAGCTCCCAGGAGCAGGAAGCTGTGAGGCAATCGGAGGCTGCAAATCACTGGGGAGTTGGACCCATGTGGACATCTGCGGACCCTGCTGCTATCCAGACGCTGGCCCCACAGACCTAGGCTCCCGCGGGCTGATTGTGGGCCCTCTGAGGAGCCACGGTTCCTCACCCCGACTGGCACCCGAAACACTGCCCAGAGTCCTGAGCCAGAGCAGAGTCGAGGCCTGGCTCCATGCGAGGCCCACAGCTTCTGCCCCAGGAGCCTTCTGCTTTTGCCATCCTCTCCGCTTCACGGCCGCACACAGCTCCACAGCAGGCAGAACCTGCACTCCGCGGCAGGAGCGCCAAGGTTGTCTTCCAGCTGTGCCCCAAACTGACCCCCGGTTATTGGGGTGCGACAGGGGCCGCGTAGGGCCTCGGGATCCCTCCCCCAAATGGGTAGCCTATGCGCCCTCCGCTGGGCTGGCGGAGCAGCTTGGAGGCCTCCAGCGCCGTTTTGTCCACCCCACCTCTCCCCTACACCCCCGGGACAGCGCTCTCTGTGGGGCAAGCTGCACCCGAGTAGGAGCGCGGTGGGGGCCGGGCCACAGCGCCCACGGGTCAGACCAGCGGCCAGGGTAGTTAGCCTGGATTGGGCGGGGCACTTAAGCCCTTAGGGGTGCCACTTGCGGTCGCTGTGGAGAAGGGGCCACGTGCAGGGAGCGGCGGCCAGGGAGCTGCACAGAAGGCGGGGAGATTTGCAAACTGTTGCTGCCACATGGCTGCTCCATTCGATCCATTCACATTGAAATGAGGCCGGCGCGTGCCTCATCTGCCGCAGGGCGCTGCCACGCGTCAGCCCGGCCCGCCGCGTGCCAACTGGGGCAGTGGGGCTGGCAGGCCCTGCCAGCCGTGGGGGCGCAGCCCGGGCCCTGAGGCCATGAGGGGGGAGGCGGAGGGAGCCAAGCTACGCTAGCCGCTTAGGCGCCGCTGTTCCGCGGACCTTGGCCCTGCAGTTGGGAGAGAGCAGACGAGAAAGGACCAGGACGGACGGGTTTCGGAGGGGGGCCAGGATCGATGCCGCCGCTCCCCGCAGATGCGCCCCGGCAGCGCTACTCTCCATCTGCCGCTGCTCGCACCTGCCGGTCAATAAATCGATTTTACAATTTAATGCAGCAGCTTCCCGCCGGCCTGGGACAGATGCCGCCGCAGAACCACCTCCGCCCTCTCCCCTCCCCTCGGGGGGCGCCAGCGGTTAGGGCCGGGATTCCCGCTCGGCAGGCGGCGCCCCGCGGGGCCTCGTTCGCCTGTCACTGGAGTCACTACAAGGAACTGCCTGCTCTGGGTCTTTCCCGAGGGACAGGATAGGTTCCCCATAGGACAGGCCTGAGACAGGAGAAGAGAGGAAAATGATGACTTGGTGGTGGCCTTGAGGACTCATTTGGGGGCTTCATGGTGGTGGTAGGGGAGGCAGAATGCAGTGGCTGATAGTAAGATGTGAGAGCCCCTGTGAGAGAAAGAGGAAAGAATAGGAACTGGGGCATGGTCGCAGAGAGACACTGAATTCTGAAGAACCTTCATGATGGAGATGGGGAGGGTTGAGGTAGAATGGGACCTCTCCCCAACCTGTGGTTGAGTCTGCTGAATAAGCATGACATGGACATGGCTTTTGGCACTTCCCAATCATGTGGTCTTGGGCTTGTAATCTAACTCTACACCTCAGTTTTCTTATCTGTGCAATGGGGATAATAATGATAGTGACCTGGGAGGGTGACTGTGGGACTAAATCTGATTATGCGTCGCAGGATACAATAAACATTAATTTCTTTTCCCACAGGTGACATCCTGACATTCAGGGGTAGACTTGGAGTAGAGGGGAGGTCTCTTACAGTAAGTGAGTTCCAGAAGGAAAGGAAGGGAAAAAGAGCTAAATACAAACAGCCATAAGGGATAAGGTGAAAAAAAAAGAGATAAGGAAGCCAGGCGGGTCATTGTAAGGAGATGGACCTTGTGGAAAACTTCACGTGTGAGGGTCTTTTATGGGAAGAGGATGTGACAAGGTTCTTACCTGGAGGGAGAAGACTGGAGTTTTGAGAATGGGCTTGGAGAAGAGAGGAAGGTTTGGAAGAACTAATTGTCCATGGCCTTGGCCTTCCAGAAATGACCCTCTGGCTAGGGCCAAGTGTACGTCTCAAGCTGACACCCCTCCCTCTTCCTTCATAGTGGCGTCTCAGAGCAGAGTTCGACTTCTGAACTATCCTGGTCATTGAGGCTCCTGGAAGCTCAGGGGACTCAGCCCTCCCCAAGTCACCAAGAGGACCCACAGACTGGACTGTCTGCCTGCTGATGGCTCATGACTGATGACCCAAATGTACCAAGGAAAGTAAGTCCAAGTTGGTGAGACCATTAAGCATGAAACAGAGTGCCTTCTCTGGCTCCTCAGGAGACTAGGAAGGCCTCCCACTTCCTCTCTCCCTGGGTCCCAGGAGCCTGAGGGCCTAGGGTAGCACCATGCTCTTCTTCCTTTGCCTTTTCCGAATCCCAGGGCAGGTGGCACCTGGAGCTGGAGTAATAGTGTGGACCAGGCCCTCTCTTTCTGGATGAGAACAGCTTTGGCCTGCAGAGGCAATGGGTCCAAGAGAGGAGAAGCTGATGGCCCCTGACCTGAGAAGCCACTTTTAACTGCGTAGGAAGGAAATTCTCCCCAAGCCCCCCGTAATCTGGTCAGGAGGAAAGAAAGAAAGAGAGGAGGGGCAGGGTGGAGAGCTGCTGGCTGGAGGCAAGGGCCCTCTTTGGTGGTGACCCGGCAGCTGCCCCAGCTTTATTTGCCAAACCCAGGGGATGCCTGGAAAGCTAGGGCCAGGAGCCATGTAGCGGGTATTTCCAGCCACAGAAGAGTCCAGGGTTTAAGGCAGCCTCCACGGCAACTTTCCCAGAGCCCCTAGCTTCCCCTTCCCTTGCTCCTTCCTGTCCCCACCCTAGCCAGTGAGCACGGAGGCTCAGGGGAAGGGAGGGAAAGCTCAGGAAAGCCTCTGCATGGAGACCCTCAGACTCAGGCTTTGCCCCAGTCTGCCTTGCCTCCTGCCCAGATCCCTCAGAGCAGATAAAACGCTGAGAGGGGTTTACAAGGCTACAGAATGGATGGCACAGGGCAGAGGCATTGCTGAGAGTGATGGGGCCAAAAGAGAACCTTTTGCCAACTTGTGCTGAAAGACAGAGGATGGGGAGGAGAACAGAGCCTAAGTTGAAAACAAAGGTTCGGGCACCCCCTCAGCCCTAGGTCTTGGACTGGCTTCCCTACCGCAAGGTTTTTCTTCCCTTGTAGAAGCCTCCTCACCCGCTCATCCTCTGCCCTGGCTGTGCTTGTGTCCACTGTCCTCTCTTCTTGTCCCCTCCCCAGTGTACAGCTCATTTGTCCCTGAAACCTCTCTTTTCTGTCAGCTTTCATAGATGGGAAGTTCTCTCCAGCCCCACCCTCCCACTCAGCCTTCACTCCCCTCTTCTGGCCCTGGCCTTCCATTAGCATCCAGGCCCAGCACTGTCCCTGACCCCTTGGTATCCCTGGGTCCTTGTGTGTCCTTCACCTTCTTCCACTGAGCAACAACTCATCTCCTGGAAGAAACTCTGACCTCTCCAAATCTCTTCACACAAATTCTGATCTCTGATCCCAGGTGCCACCCAGGACTTGAAGCAAGCAAGAGATAGGGGGTGAGGTCGCACCTCTCCTTCTCCGCAGCCCAAGGAACCTGGGAGTGGGGGTTACTCAGACAGGCCGTGGTCCCCTGCAGCCTCCCTGAGAAGAAGGGTCAGGCATGAACCCGGAAGTGCTATATTTCAAGTACTCTCATACACAGAGAAAGAAACCAAGGGCAGGTGCCAACTTTGTGAACAGTTGCCTGAGCAGGCAGGTAGGTCACTGTTTGCTGGAGAAAGCTGAGGAGGAACCTAACTGCCCTGGTCAAGTAGGTAATGGGTCTTAAGAAGAGGATGGTGACCAGCTGTCTGTCTCCTTCTCCCACCATAGTCAGAATGAGAGGAAATAGGCTTCAATTGTCGCAGGAAGGATTTGGGTTAGACATATGGGAGAACTTCCTGTGACAGTGTCTACACTATGTATCCCAGTTGTTAATCCAAGTTGAACTCTCCCCTGGAGTTGATGAGAATTGCATGTTGATGCTTGCTAATGAGTAACTTGCCTTGCTTGTGGTAAGCAAAAAAAACTCCAACCCAGAGAGTTCTTGTGTCTAGACTGTCCCCAGGGAAGAAGTCCAGGACCTGGTACTCCTCTCAGCCCCAAGGAGATTTTTGGACAATGTTAGGCCACTGTGAGCCAATGACACTTTGCCTCTGCCCCCAGCCTTCTGGCTGCCACTCAGAAAAACAAGCCCAATGGAGCTGTCCAGCCATTTGAACTTTGCAGCAAAAGGGCAGGCTGGATTTAAGGTCTGGGAGCTCAGAGTGAATTTCCAGAGCCATGGTGAATACTCAGGGTCTTCAACACCAGAGGTTTCAGGAACAGCCTTGGCTGACTCTGTACATTTAGAAGTAGACAGGGCTTGGGCTTCAATCCTTTTTTGTGCCCACTCAGCCCAGTCTCATGAGTCCTTCTTGGGCAGCATGAACACTCTCCTTGTTGGAGCCATTCTGCCACCCTGTGTTGTCCTGTGGCCAACTCCCTTCTCTCTTGCTTCTTCTCCTCTCCTAAGTGGATTGATCCCCTGTCCCTGTTACCACGGCCCTTCTCTAGGTAAGGAGGAAGCTGGGGACAGCTCGGACAAGCCCATTAAACTGCTATCAAAAGAAGAGAATATAGGCAAAAATCGTGTTCTATCTGGGGCTCCCCATGGTTAGCTTTCCTGGGGTCTGTGTGTGTGCCCACGTCCATACCCAAAGTTTGGGTCCATCAGTCAACCAGTTGTGGCTGAGGTCTACTATGAGCCTAGCACTGGGCCAAGGTCAGTGAGGCCAAAAGGAACATTGAATTCAGCTCCTGATGCCCATGGATGTGCAGATGAAATCAAGGCCCATGAAAAGATATGTGACAACCTGTGGAACCAGGGTTCAGAGAAGGACTAGGGCTCCAAAGGTCAGAGGAGACTTTGTGGGGGAGTAGGATTAACCTCAAGAAAAGAGCAGAACTTAGATAAAGAGAAAAGAGAGGATTCCTGTGGAGAATGGAGAGAGGAAAAGGATCAGGGTGGAAATGAAGTAGGTACAGCTGGAGCAGACTTCATATGTGGAGGGGGCTGGACATGAGGGTAGACAGCTAGAGTCGGGAGATCCACCAGACAGATGAACTCAGACTCGACTGATAGGCATTGGGGAACCCGTGGGTTGTTGAGCAGAGGAGGGTGTTCAAACACCATCTGGCAGTGGCATACAGGGTGGTCTGGAGCGTGAAAGTGCAGAGGGAAGGCCAGAGGCAGTTAGAAGTCTTTCTGCATGTGTGGCTGGTGGACAGGTATGCACTGATTCCTGGGTCCTGTCCCTGAGATGACTGGGCACCTGAGAATGCCAGACCCCTGATGGCCTGCTGGGACAGGCCCTACACTTTTGTTGCCAGCAGCTGCTCTCTCATCTCACCCCCTGATTTCCAGATAGAGCCCTGTAAACTTGACTGGCATCAGGGCTTCCCTGACTCCTATACTGAGAGTGGGTGCCACTTTGGCCATGCCACTCTCCCCGCCAGCCCTCCCACTTCCTCCCTTTTCCTTCAGAGTCCTGAGGCCCTGCCTGGCAGCCCAGACTTGTCTGGAAGAGGATAAAATGTTGGATCAGGCCTGGGTTCACCCAACCTCAGGCCTGGAACCCACAAAGGGAGTCCAGAGGTGTCTCGAGGGAATGAGCTGGGGCCTTATATCTAGAAGCTCAAGGTGAGGAGAGCTCTCAAGGGCACTTAAGCCAACCCTATATTCTATAGCCAAGGGCTTGAATACCTTCAGGGACAGGGCCATCACCCCTTCCCCAGGCTGATCCCTGCTCTTGAGATGTTCTGGTCATAGAAAGTGCATCCTCTTGTCCGTCCAAGTCGTGCCGTGGCCAGTGTGGACTGGTGGTATGGGAGAGCTCTATTTGGGCTGGGCCTTGCTTAGGGGATTTTGGAAAGGCACTATCGCAGGGAGGTTCCACCAGCCTCTTAGATCTGGAGTGGCTCTGCTGGGCCCCCTGCTGCACCTGCTTAGTGCCCTGGGGCTAGCTCAGTTTAAGTGTGAGAAGCACCAGTCAGTTCCCAGCTCAGTATTGGGGGGCGGGGCAGCCAGGGTGAGGCCAGCCCTGGTCAGCCCTTCTCAGCCTCACCTCACCAAGGAGGCCAGCCTCGGGTCAGCCTGTCACAAGGACCGGCCCTCCCCAAGCTGAGATCATCGCCCTCTGGCCTTCATAGCAGCCCCCACCCCCAGCTGAGCTCACTGCCCTGGCCCGCTGGGGGACATTGTTGTCTCCTGGGCCCCTCCCCCAGGCTCAATGAGCTGTTTGTTGGCATGTCCGGCTAGGGCAAGTGGAGGGCGGGCACAAGGCGCCCGCACACAATGGGGATTCCGTCCATTCTGAGGTGGCTGCGGGAACCAGGCTGGTTTTGTCCCTGGGACCCTCATTCCCACCATTTAGTGGAGCCGGAACTCCAGGCGGAAGGCCCCGTATAAGAACAACAATGTCGTCACCCTGTCTGTGGGGGAGGGTGCTGCAGGCCAGTCCTTCTGGGGCCCAGGGGACCCACAGTCTGAGGCAGCCTGAGGGGCACTTGGAACAAGTCTTAGGGCTGAGGCTGTGTCTCAAATCTGAGGGAGACTCAGGAGGCAGAGAGGCACCCCCCCACACCTGACCTGCCAGTCCATCTGCAGCCTGCATCAAGCATCGTAAAAGGGCTCCCTGGCATCCCCAGCTATGCTCAGCTCCTCCATGTGCAGAGATGAGTCAAGGTGCAGAAAAGTCAGATACATCCTACAAGCCCCATTTGGTGGTATGCCACAGAGGGGCTGAGTTAGGGGCAGCCTGACCATACTTCTGCATCCACCTTGGGCAAAGGTCTTTGCTCAAAGCTGGGCTCATTGGGCAAAGGTCTTTGCTCAAAGCTGGGCTCAGGCCTGTTTCTGAGCCGCTAGCCTAGCCAGCCTGCCCCTTCAGAAGTGGCTCTGGCTTCTCAGACAACAAGTGTTTATTTTCCGGCGGGGTAGGGGGGCAGGACGTCACAGCGTTTCCCTCCTGCCTGGTGCTGCAGCGGTTCTCACAGTCTGGGCACTGGTGACATCACCAGCCTTTCCTCCTCGGCCCTAGCCTCCTTGCCTCCTCCTCCCTTTCATCCCATGCTCTGACCAGGCTGCACAGTTCTGAAGCTCCTGCTTCCGGAATGAGCACTTCTGAACGGGTCCTCATGGAGGGCGTGAGAGCAGCCAGGAAGTACTGGACCAACCCCTCGTCACTGCCGTTGGCATTCAGGCTGAGCCTAGGGATAGCTCCTCTGTTGCTCACCCTTACCAGAGTGGTCAATATCCCACCCAGGTCCACTCCTAGTGTGATGCTGGCCCTTTAAGGGTCTTGGGAAGCCAGAACAACAGGAAATCCAAACGGCCTCATTAGGCAGCTCGGAGCTCAGCACAGTAATTAGTGCCCTGAAAACAAAACAAGGAAAAGCAGGTGGTGGTGCCCCCCCCCCCCAATCTCTGCTGCCCCCGGCGTGGCCTGTTAGTACCCAGAGCTAGGCAGCTGGGATTGGAGCCCCTCCCTTTGAAGCTCCCTCACCCCAAGCTCCTGAAGCCTGCTGCCCACTGCCCAGGCCAAGGGTCAAAGCCTAAGCTTCTGGGGAGCAGGCAGTAGCTTCTTGGCCAAACCGTTTCCCCCTGGGGAGATTGAAACCCCAGGGACATGCACTGGGGCTTCCCCTCTCCGGCAGCCAGGTGGTCACTTGTCCACAGCATCTTCCACCTGTTTGAAAAATGCTGTGATGGGGGCTGGGAGCTGGGCTGGGATCCTCCAGAGGAAAAGGGGAGACCTCTGGGAATTCTAGGCCGAGAAGGTCCCCTTAGAAGGGAAAAGCCTGCTCTATGGTCCTGCCTCTCAGGATCTCTGGTGATTCTCCAGGAGGGCAAGACGACTCGGGCAGAAGAGGTGGTACCCCACAGGCCCTCTGGACAGACCCTGGAGACTTGCAAGCCCCTCAGTTTGTAAAAGCCTAGCTGGGGGCAAAGGAACCCTAGTGAGTTCTCTTCAGCTAGGCTGCAGGACCTGGCTCATTCTTTCCTCCCCCTCCCCATTTTGTGCAATTGGAACCTCCATCTTGTCCTTGACCCCTGAGATATATCTCCCTTTATTCGTACTGCTAGAGGAAGGGCATACTCTGCTCTACTTAAATATTCATTCAACATTTATGGAGTGGTTGCAATACTCCCTACACTGTGCTGGTGGGGAGTTCTGGGAAGGTTTTGGGGAATTCAAATGGTACTATCTTGTAATAGCTTATGACAGCCCTTCCTTCTGTCTTGAAAAGGCCTTTGAGAGGAAGGACAGTGGCTCTCTCCGTGTGCATATGCACCCACAGATCTAGGTGACTGGTATTTGCTTATGAACAATCAAAAACGAACCAGGAAAGGCCTCTAACTTTAAAGAGGTTAGCATGAAAGCCCAGTATTTGGCATGGCACATCAGCAGCACCCTGGCAGGAACCCCCAGTGCTGGGGGAAAGTCGTAGCCTCTGTACTCAGAGCCCAGACCTTCTTAAGGGCCCTAGGTTTTGTGCTGAGCAAGGAACCTTGAGTCCTCTTTAAAACAAAGCTGGTGATGACCCTGGGATGTGGGGAGGAGCTGTGCCAGGCTTGCCTGGGTTACAGGCTGTGGGGCTGGGGGGATGCTAAACGGGGAAAGCTGGGCAGGTTGAATATGGATGGCGGCCAGCCTATGGCCAGTGAATGGGGCTGTAATTAAGCTGTGGGTAGGTTTCTGGTCACACTCCTGTTGGCTGAGAACAAAGGCCCCAGGCGTCATTGCCCAGGGGGGAAGGAGAAGGAGCAGAGGGAGGGGGCAGGGATAACCCAGACCCTGCTACTGGGTTGGGCAGCTGGCCACCCGCTGGGCAGGGAACTCTGCAGGCACCTCTGGAGGCCACCAGCTAGGTGGTAATTTCTGAGGGGCCCCAATCTGAAACTGAGAGGACAATGCTGATGGTAGAGGTGGAGGACACCAGACAGCAAGTGACCAAAGGGTCACAGGGTCATAGAGCAGGGGTCTCAGCCCTGACTACACACAAGAATCACTAGAGATTCTGATATAACGTCTGGGATGAGGCCTGGCAGGGACTAGTATTTTCTGAAAGCTTCCTAAGTGACCCTGTGTACAGCCAGTGTTGAGAACTACATACAGTTTACTGGGAGCTCAGGGACCTGGCTTTAAATCTCAGGCCCTCACCTGCCCCTCCCTGGAGCCCATAGTGCTCAGAGGCTACACCCACTGGACCAAATAGCATAAGTGTTGGAGCAGAGAGGGAAACAGGAACCAGAGGCCTGCAGGTGCGGCCTTTGGAGACACTCTCCCCTTCTTGACGCCCCACCCCGCTCCACCGTCCACAATGGAAAGTTACCCAGGGAAGCAGCTATGGGCACACCAGGGGAGAAGCCGGGAGAATGCTGCTCGTGGGGTGCCCATAGCCTCTCCAGGCCCACTGGAAGGGACCCTCCTGCCTTACCCCCAGGCCTCTTAGGCCAGGGGTGGGACAGCACCCAGGAGAAGAGGCTGGAGACCAGGAGGAAAGTGTGGCGGACTCAGAGCACCTGAGCTAAAGGGGCCTGCCGCCGTTTGGGGACGTGTGCTGGTCCTGAATCATTTCCCGGATACTGCTCAACAGCCCAGACTTCAAGGTTTTGGGGGGGAGATCGTTTTTCCAAGTTCCTCGATCTGTCACCCCCCTCCCCCACCAGCCGGATAGGCCTGGACCAGTGTCATCTCTCTGCCCCCCCAACCTCCCGGCTCGGCCGCTCCACCGAGCGCCCTGGACATTGTTTCCGCCTCAGGAAGTCTCTGATGCCCTGCGCTGGGTTTTGTTTTCCTTGTTATCGGGACAACTAATATTTTTTCCTGTGCGGAAAAAAAAGAGATTTTCCCAAGCAGATTACAGCTGTCAGTGAGGGGGGAAGGGACAGAGGGTTGAGCCCTCCCTTCATCCTCCCCCTCTGCCACCCTTACAGGACTGAGCTTTCAAATGGAGAAAGCCCTGGCAACTCTGCCAGCGGACCCGTTGGAGCCCAGGGCAACTCTGGCCTTGACAGGAACGTCAGGCCCCTGTCCTCTACCTGTGGGGCCCCTGCTCTTTGCTAACATGGGCTGGGCCAAATTTCCAAGGACAGGCAGAAGGGCCTAGGCTTGCCTTCCCACCCATAGGGCAGAAAGGGCAGGCTACCCCACAGCTGCAGAACATGAGAGATATGCTGGGAGGAGTGGAAGCACACAGGAGACCCAGCTCTGCCAAACTGTGTGACTTTGGGCAATTCCTCACCTCCCTGTATCTTGGGCTTCTCATCTCCAACATGGACATATTGATACTTGCCTCACCTACCTAAACAGTTATGTTGTGAGGACGCAGATGAGATAAAGTATCTGATTCAATGTCAGGGGTTCTTATGACTCAGGTCAGAGGGGTCAATGGTGTCTCATTACCTGTGTGACCTGTGTGAGGCCCCTATAACCAGCAGACCAGAAAACAGAAGCTGTCACTGATGTTCTTTTTGAGTGGCACACCCTGGGTACACATTCACACAAGCAATGTACATCACACACACACACACACACACGCACGCACGCACGCACGCACGCACGCAAACATTCTTCCTTGATAAACACTCACTTTCTATATCAGGGTGCTGTGGTTCCAGGGACAGGCTGCCTGGGCCTTTAGGGCAGGAGCTGCAGCATAACCACAACTGTAGCATTAGGGCCTTACGTAAGGGCCAAGTTTCTTTTCAAGTTGACAACAACAAATAGAAGGTCATTGGATGTGGGTTACTCAGTTGTTCGTGGTGCGCAGTATTAAGAAAACTGAGAGGCTCTCCTGCCTTCATCTGTCAGCGTGGTGGGCTCCATGGGGGGCTGTGTGTAGGAGTGAGCCAGGCCATCTATTGGGAGAGGGGGGAAAATAGGAGGATTTCTAATTAGACTTATTTTTTATCTAAAAAATAAATTGAACTTTAATAACATTTACTATGTGTTTTGACTGTAGTATATAATCTATACATAAATATTCATAATCAAAAAAGTGTGGAGACCATCACCCTGGGAGATTCGCAAGGCTATGTATCCTACCAGAGCAGGTTTCAGATTAGGTGCTAGGTAAAGAAAGGGAGTGTGGAGGAGGGGCTGGTAGGGTCTTGGAGCAGAATCACTTGGGCCTCATCAAATTACCAGACATCACTAGCAGTGTGGATCTTCCCCCCATCCCCCATGGCCTCCTTCCTCCCTGCCCACCCTCTTGGACCTGCTTTAGTTCCAGATAAGTTCTAGGACCTTTGGCTGCCATGCCTCCTGCAAGGGAGAGAGTGGTCCTGTATGACATTCTCCTCACCCCCAGGCTGGCTGAAGTGCCGCTGGGGTCCCAGTCGCTGCCTGGTATGCTGTGTCACCCCCAGGAGAAAAGTCCCTGGCGGGAGGCGGCCCTCTGCCGGGAGGCTGTTTCCTCAACTGGCCAAGGTAAGAAGTGGGGGATTTCCAGCCCTGTCCATGGCGCTGACTTCAGTCCTGGGGGCTCCTCTCCTTTCTCATGCAGCCCAGGCCAGGGCGAGGACAGAAACTCCAGAGTTAGGCCCAGTAGTTAGGAAGGGGACACTGGGGCAACAGAATCGGCTATGCCCATAGGCCTCCAGCAGCTACTCCGTGCTCCAGAGGGAGGTGAGCTCAGGGCAGAACCCCAGGGCTGCACCTGGGACCAACAGGGACCCAGCCCTGGAAGACCCCGATGGGTATCTTGGTGGGGAGTAGGAGCTGGAAATCCAGAGCCACACTTACTCACGGGCCTGTGGAGAATGACTCAAATCAATGAATGCCCCTGCCTAACCCCAGCCTGCCCTGGTTCTAGTGGTAAGGGAAATGGCAGGTCTAAATCTTACCCTTTAAGGCTCTTCTAAAAAGTTGGCACTTCCAAGGATGCTGGAGAGTCAATGGAGCCAACATGGGCCCCTGGGGACCTGGGAGCCATGAGCCTTGCTCTCAGACATTTTGTCCTGAAAGCTTGACTCCCAGGAAAGGGGAGCTGTACCCTGTATTCCTGCACTGTGGTCAGCTGGGCAGGTAGGGTGGGTGCAATCCTGCAGGCTGAGTGGAATGAGAGGTAGGCAGCTGTGGTAACTTGGTGATATTGGTGTATACAGATGTCCCAGCTCCAATGTCAGTCCATTCGGGCCCAGGTACGGGCTTAGGAAACAGCTAGATTCTTCCTCTAACTTCATGGAGAGTCTCTCCCGTGCCTCAGACACTTGCAAGTTTTATTTCATTACCAGGCTTCCATGTGTTTGCTGTGTGCATGTGTATATGTGCTCTGTGCATACATACACATGCTTATAGGCTTGTGTGACTGAGGCATGCTAGGTGGAGGAATAGGCAGGGACTCATGCAAGACCCACGAGCAGGAGAGAATCTGAAGGGATGAAATAATCAATCCAGCCATCATCAAGGCAAGCTAGCAACATGCCATGATAACCTACATTCATTATCACCAATGTACACAGCAACCAATCCTCTGAGGAGAATGTTGTTATCTCTATTTTACAAATCAATAAACTAAGTGAAATTCAGAGAAGTTAAACGCCCAGCATTAGATCACACAGTGAACAAATCCAGGTCAGGATTTGAACCCAGGTCAGTCTAAGGCCAAGCCAGTGATCTCTCTACCAGGCTCCCTCAGCATGGTCCTCCTCAATTACACTCCATCTCCTTGTCTCGGAGGCTCTGGCTGCCCTGGTCTGAGGTGACAGTCCTTTCCCCTCCCTTCCAGTCAAGGTGGCACAACAGAGCCTGTTCAAGGCCACATGGAGCCCAGGACACTGTGCCCCGATCTTCACACATCAAACCAGTCCCCAGTTCAGAGAGGGTCTGGCTGACCCTGGACAGGATCAGCTAGGGCTGAGCTGGGGCAGCTGTTTACAGTAAACAGAAAACTCCTGAGGAAGGAAGGAGGGGAGGGGCTGGGGTCGTCATGGAGACAGGGAGAGCAGCAGGGCCTCAGCCCTGATCCACAACAAATAGTAAGGCATCCCTGTCCCTTCTAGAGCCAGAGGAGGCCCAAGGAAGGTCTGGACAGGGCAGCCTGAGCAAGAGGGGCAGGGGCAGGCAGCCTAGGCCTCAGAGAACACACCCCCACCTCATTATGTATTTCTACTTATTATTAACAATAACAACTACTGTTTGTCGAGCTATTACAGCACACATGGTACTAGGCTCTTGAGAATATGTTTTCTTATTTAACCCTAACAACAACCAGGAGTTAGGTACAATAATAGTCTCTAATTCATAGATGAGGAAATTAAGGTTCAGAAAGATTAAGCCATTTGTCAAGGTCACACAGCTTGTAAGTGACAGAGCAAAAATTTTGGATCAAAAACTCTTTACCAAGGTAGGTAGAAGATAAGCTAGCTCTGAGCCCCTCAGCCAGTGGGGAAACTGAGTCCTTTGGGTACCATGGGGACTTTCCCAGGCTTCTGGCGTTAGTCAAAGAGATTACTGGGGACAGAACCCATGTGTTCCAGCCCTAACCACTAGACCACACGGCTTCTCCATGGCTTGAGCTGGGAAGGTCCAAAGAGAAACTCCCTTTCCAGCCCCAGCCTGGAGTGTAGACTCTTCCCCAGCTAACAGGCTGCCCCTGTGGAGGCCAGGCTGGGCCAGGGTGCTGTGAGGGATGCTGGGGGGTTTCTGCCCACACATAGGGTTTCCAGATTCCAGGGGATGAAAAGGAGGCCCTTAGGGGCGGAAATGGGGGATGTGCGATGACAAATTTAGACTGATTGCTTAAAAAAAAAAAAAAAAGGCCAAGAAACCCTAAAAAATAAAAGCAAAAATTCCGCTAGAAAACCAAAGGGAATTATTTGATTGTGAAACTGAGTGTCGTCAGGCGCAGGCGCAACACGGTTTCATGTGGAACAGTATCAAGGGTTCTTTGGACTTTGACTGCTCAGAGGATGGCGGGAGAGGAGGCTCTGTCTGCCGTTCCTGGCTTCACCTGCCTGGCTTTGGGACAAGGATGGAGTCGGGGCACCTGGGAGAATGCCTAGGAGTTCAGGAGCACTTGCTGTGGGGGTGCTTTCCTGTAAGTTTTGGGTCCTTCAAACAAGGGTCCTGCTGGCTTATAGCCAAGGGTCCCCACTAGCTCATGTAGGGAGCTGCCCGAGGGGAGGCTCCAACTGGTCTGTCCCCAAGAGCACGAGAAAGGATGAGCTGTAAGGTGAGGGTTTGGGGTGTCTCTGAGTGCTATCTAGTCGTAAAGGGAAATGGCTAGGAACAGAAGGTAAAAGAGAGGACAGCTGCCTGGAATTCTGGCCTGCAGCAGGCCTAAGAGGTCAAAGGTCAAGGGGGGACAAGGGGGACTTCCTGAGGCTCCCAGAGGAGTGCCAGCTAGCCAGTCAGCCAGGCTGTTGTGCAAGCTCTGGGATGGACCATGAGGGCAGACTGGCAGAGAAACCATGCCTGGGCCGACACCCTCAGCCTACTCTATCTCCTGGATCTGGAGTTGTGCCCTCTCTCCTCCAGGAAACCAGGATCTTGTCTCCTAACGTAGCACTCCCGTCCCACCTCAGAGGCCATATTCTATATGCCTGAGGGCTTCTTCTTTCACACCAATCCTGAACCTCTCTTCCCCAGAATCACCATCTTTTGAGAAACCAGAAAAACCTTCTCGTGTAAGCCTTTTTCTTCCAATTCCAGTCTGATTCCCAAAGAGATCAAAGGGGTTTCTGAGGGAAGAGCTGCAAAGGGTCCCAGCGCCCAAGGAATGAGGCATAGAGTAAAATGGAAGAGAAAGCAAGCTCCGGTGCCAGGCCGTGGGCTAAGCTGGCAGATGTGCTGCACTGCTCTTATCTAAGCTTCACTTGAGCCTCTCAAGGTCTGTTATATTTACTCACATTTTACAGGTGAAGAAATTGAGGTTCTGAGGGTGAGATTAAACTGACAGCTGGTAAATGGCAGAGCAGAGACTTGCCCTTGCTCTTTCCAGATCACCTCCCTGCCCCTCGGCACAACCAATTTTGGCTGGAGATGAAGACCAACCACAATGAAGGGCCTAGAACTGTGTTTGGCTCGCAGTAGGCATGGGATGACCTGCTGGCTGATGCTCAGTCTCATGGAGAAAGGACAGGATCCTGGATGGAGCCTCGCACCAGCCACCAATTTCTCCTCGGAGATTCAGTATCTATAAAATTAGGAGGTAGGATTGGCAGTTCGCTGATTTTCAAACTGGGTTCCCGGGTACCCTGGCATCCCCTAGAGATTGGGATAGGGGAGAAAAGGACAGAAAATAGAGGTGTGGATCCCCCAGCTCACCTTCTTCCAGGGAAGCTCAGATATTGCACATCCATGAAGGTTTTTATCCGAACAAGGGTCCCACATCATTCCATGGCCTCTATCTGAGGTCTCTGCATCTCCGACCTTCTGGGAGCCATGATCTAGGCAGTTCATGTCCTGGGCTGCCAGGACATGAGGATCTGAGAGGGAAGTGGGCAAAACCATGTCTGGGCTTCCAGCCCCGTGGGAAGAAGCAGGTTGAGGTCAGAGCTGTGAGATGAGGCCATGAAGGGGAGGTGAGCTGTAGAGATACACGGCACCTGCCTCCACACCTGGGACACACAAACAGAGCTTTGGCCATGGCAGGCAGCCTAGGAACCAGGGGCAGCACCCACCTTCCTGGGGCCAGTGCCCCTTTCTCTTTTCCTGCCAGGCCTGCCCAGGTTTGTTCTCAGTGGACATCAGTGCTGGTCACCAACCTAGGGCCACCCTAACCTCCCATGATCTCATAATTCCTGACTGCTCAGCTCAAGGGTTACTTTAAGGAGAAAGCTGAGAATAGGCAAAGCTGCTCAGGAAGAGGAAAGCACACAGTCAGGGGGTATCCAGCAAGCAGGGGCTAATAATTCCCTTGAAAGAAGAACCCTCCATTGTGCCCTTTTTATTGGCCACCCTTTTTTAATCTGTTCATAAGAATAGTATCCTTCTCCTGGTAGCTTCAGCATGTATAGCTCCCTGAATATCATCATCTCCATGTTCCAGGTGGAGGAGAAAGCTGAGGGTTCCAGCTATCCAAGAACTAGATCTGGCATCCTCTTTCTATCCCACTGTCCACCCCAGGGCTTCCTCTGACCACTATTTATCCTCAACCTGCTGCAGGGCCCAGCCTCGCTCCACATAAGCAAAGCTGCCAGCAGCGTCCTTTGTGGTGCTGCTCCCGTGTGGCACTGCCTAGGGGCCCCGCCATGGGGCAACAGATGGACCTATGGTCTCTACAGAACAATGGTGGGGGAGGGGCCCTGGCATCGCCCGCCCCAAACAGGAAGCGCTGCATGAGCTTCAAAGAACTGGCAGGGCTGAGGGGCTGAGTGGCTGGAGCCAGTGCCAGGACTGGAGGCTGCCTGAAGATGCCTGCCAGCCTAGGGATGCCCAGCGTGCAGTGGGGGGTGGTGCTGCGGTGGCAGGGGCAGCTGGGTCTTGGGCAGAGGATGCCTTGCAGTTCCCAATGCCAGTGCAGCACCCAGGGGGTGAGGGCAGGCTGAGGGAGGGGGGTTCGAACTCTAGGCTGACTCCCAGCTCCCCTGCCACTCGCCAGTGGGGCTGCAGGTTCTTTCCCAGGCCACAGTAGGTCTGGCCCTCCAGCAAGTAACCATGAGGGGCAGGGCTGGCACCAAGCCTGCCGCCCACTCCCTACCTCCTGCTCCCAGCTGCTCTGCTCAGAACCTTTTCCTCTCCACTTCCTGTTCACACAGGGGGGGGCGGGAAGTGGAGGGAGGAAGTTGGGGGGAGGCGTGTAGGGGGGGACCCATTGAATAAAAGGAATTAACTGTTTCCCTCCTCTGACCTCTGGGAATTTCCGCCTGTGAAAGTGTCTCGAAGAATCTGCAGAGCTGGGGAAGTGGGGAGGAGGTGTGCCCCTCTTGGTCCCCTCCCACCCGGCCCCGTGGTGGTGGTGGTGGTGGTGGTGGTGGTGGTGGTGGTGGTGATGGTGATGGTGATGATGGTGGTGGTGGTGGTGATGGTGATGGTGGTGGTGGGGGAGCCAGATAGCTCCCTCTGGGCCCTCTAACCTTTTGTTTCTCTGGCGCCAGGGGGGCAGCGCCCAGGGCAGCCTGGAGCCTGGTGGCCTCGTTGCCCCCTCGCGACCAATGGAGTTGGTGCCGGCGGGGCCTGCGACCAGAGGCTTGGGGGCAGGGGCAGGAACTGCGAGAATTGGTGGTCCCGGGGGAATGAGCTCACACCCAGTCTGGCCCGGTTCTGAACCCCGCTCCCTCCCTACCAGGGCTGGTGCCCTTGGCCAGTCTGCCTTGGGGACAGGAGAAGGGAGGGCGACCCGGCGGGCAAGCCGGACCTCAGACGCTGGGTAGGCACACCCTCCCAGGGCCACTCCCCCAGTAACTGTGGAAGCCAGCCAGTGGGTTCGGGAAGCCAGTAGACAGCGCCCCCTAGTGCCCGCTGCGGACTCGGCCGAGCGGCCCCCCAGGGCTCTCTCAAGGGCGGGCCTCAGGAAGCACCTGCTCCGCAGGACCAGTGGCCGCCCTGCGTCTCCCCCAGGTGGCTTCCTTGTTTACAGGCCTCCTGCCCTGATCCCAGCGTCACTGCTGTGGCCACTCCTATT
The DNA here is from genome assembly GCF_000151845.1 of Pteropus vampyrus. Taxonomy (NCBI): domain Eukaryota; kingdom Metazoa; phylum Chordata; class Mammalia; order Chiroptera; family Pteropodidae; genus Pteropus; species Pteropus vampyrus. The sequence goes on along the minus strand of NW_011888800.1, from coordinate 6,813,225 downwards.
TCCAGTGACCGCTCCAGAAGCAGCTCATTCATCTTGGCCTCTGCCCACGCAGCTGCTCCCCCACCCCCACTCCCTTCGGCCCTCCCCCAGGCTTTGGGCCAAGGCCCTGAGGGCCTTCTCTCTCCCCTTCATTCCAGACCTTTCTTGGTTTCCAGGGATTGAAGAGATGTGGCTTCCCGTTGCCCTGACTTAACGGAACCCCATTCTGTCAGTGCCAGGGAAGCCTGGGGCCTTTTTCCAGGAAAGAGGAAGCAGCCTAGGACCAGATGGGCAGGCTTAAGAAAGGACAGAAGGGGCAGGGGTGTCCCAGGCTGTCTTAGCCAAGTCTTCTGGGAGGAGGGAGCAATAGGGCAGTGTTTGTTTAACTAACATGTATTAGGTACCCATTATGTGCAAAGACAGAAGCCCCAGGCTGTTGGAAGTGACCAAAGTTTATACCTAATACTCACTGGGGGTACGGGGGAGGAGAGGGAGACATGACACTACCCCGAGCCCTCTACTGGGAATGACTAGGTGTGTTGGGGAGCCCTAGGCCACATAAGGGAAAGGAAGGGAGCAGGAGCCCTCCAAATCTTTCTGGAACAGTGGAAAGGGAACAGGATTATGATGCCCTCTACCCTCCCAATGAGACCCCTCCACACACATTTACTCCCACTCTTGCTTCTGGGGGAAGATAGGGAGTCTGAGGCTCATCGAAGATCAGCAGCTTCCAGCCCTCTAAGTTGGCAGAGACGCTGAAGAGACCCTGTTGTTGTTCTATTAGTCGGGGAACTCAACAGGGCAAGATTCCACCAGGACTGCAGGAGATAAGTCTTGAAAGAGGATTTGGCCACTGAAGAGAGAAAAAAGACTGCAGTCACCAGCTAGGTGCTAGAACCCCAACCTGATTCCAGGAACGTTCACTTGTTATTTTATTTCAGTCTGGCAGCTGATAGACCACACCCATAGGGCCAGGCAGTGGACTGTGAACACCAGTCAATGGAGCAAAGGGTGCTCAGCTGATGTCACAGGAAGGCCCCAGAAGTATAATTTGGAGGAAGGAGCAGGTCACAGGAGCTAGACAGAAAAAAAAAAAATTTCTTCCAAATGCCATTGATGGTGGCAGTGGCAGTTTCACCTCCATGTTGGACCTCAATATTATGGTTAAATGCCAGACAGTGGTAGGGCAGTATCAAAGCTGGGCAGAACCTGGAAAAGCAGGGATCCAGGCTGGCAAAGAGAAAGGCAAGCACAATCCAGCCTGTGTAAGGGCTAGTGGAAGGAGGAAGAATGAAGGGCTTAGATTATGGTTATGCAGTGGAGGCTCCCAGAAAATTCTTGGGACAAATAGGGAGGAACAGGCTGAGGAAATACTAATGGAAAAAATGACTTGAGAAATCAGTGCCTCCACCTGCCTGAGTGTGAAGGATTATGTGGGGAGCAGCACCACCTGCTGGCCAAAGGGAAGAACAGTCCCTGCTCCAAGACAGGATGGTTGGTGATAATTTCCAACTGAAACCTTCGAGTCAGAGAGGATAGAGTAGGGCGACAAGGAAGGGAGCAGAAAATGGCAAAATCATCCTGTCACACATTCAGGTGAAGGAGCAAGGGCCAAGGTTTGAAAGCATGCAGGGCCCTGGCAATCCCCACCCCCTCCTGGAGATCATTCACACACCACTCAGCCTAGCATCAACACAAAGCCATCAACTCCTAGAGCCCCCACTGCAGTGTGAACAGTTTAATGCTCTGCACCCCATCAGTTCTCACTGTTCTATGAAGCCCTCTGCCCAGGGCACCCGTCATAAGGAGCCCTAGACAGTGTACCCAAGAGCACACCCACCTTCAGCACCACCCCAAATGCCTAGGATTTGGAAGGGCTGTCTTTTCACTTCTGGAACCTGGGAGAGAAGAGGCACAGAATGAAAAGGAAGAATGGAACTCTCACTCTAGAAGGTGAATTGGATATGTACAGAGAATGAAAAGGAAAATTGAGCTGTTAAATGCACAGAAGAGAGGAATTCGGTCAGAATTGTGACCTCTCCAGGCTAAGGCCCTCTACTGGGAGGCAGGCTGATGGCCAGGCATAATAGCAGCTCTAAGACAACTCTGAAGAACAACATGGGCTGCCAGCAGGTGCACTCAGAGTTGAGACCTCGTGGGTGACAGCTACACAGCTATAATTCTACTCCTCTCAACACAGTCATAGCCCTGCAGTCTCCGGGTGACTGAGCACACACTAGTGTGGCCTTCCCAAGAGGAAGCAAGTAGCTACTCCCAACTGCCTGCCCACCCATTGGGGTGACACCTCCTATAGCCAACTGAGGTGCTCTTCTTCATAGCGCTGGGGGTCGATGAATGGCCGGTCAATTGAGCGGATCATCAGCTCCCCACAGTACACGCACTCAGCAGCCACCAGTTCGTCTAGGTCAGCTTTGAGCTGTTCCCGGCTGGGCCCCGCAGCGGCAGCCCCGCCCTCAGCCTCCTTTGCTCGGGCAGAGCCCTTGGTAGGGGGTGGAGCAGCCCCCAGCTTTCGCTGCAGCTCCTCCAACCGGGCCTGTTTATAGGCTGGCAGGCCAGGCCGCACGGCCTGCAGCAGGCAGTCAGCATGGAACATGTGGCCACAGAGGAAGAGGTAAAAGGGACGGTTGAGCAGGGGGAAGTCACAGGTGGCACATTTGTCCTGGGGCTCCACAGTACCATAGCGGCCCCGCAGCTCCTGCAGGTCTCGCCGGATACGCTGGGCACTGGCTGTGGCCTCTTCCATTTCCCGCTGTAGCTCCTGGATGTGGTGGTTGTAGGCCTTCAGTGAGCTGCAGATAGCCTCCTTAAAGTGGTCAATGGTAACGAAGTCAGGAAAGAAGGGCAGCACATCCTCAATCTTGAGCAGGGGGCAGCTGGCCAGGCAGGCCATGGCTGTCTGCACATCTTCTTCCTCCTGCACTACGTGCCGTGCGATCTTCAGCCATAGCTTCTTGCGCAATTCCTCATCTTCCTCAGGTAAGTCAGCACACTGCTTGGCCAGGTCCACATCCACCTGTGGAGAGATCGTGAGTGTTAAGGTCAAGACTCCTCCCTGACTCAGGACAGAGATCCTGGGAGAGACAGATGCCCAGGGAGACCCTGGGCCTGAGGAAAGGCCTCAAGGCAGGATTCCCAGCATTCCTGGCAGCATGCAAGGCAGGATTTCTGGGGCCTGGGATAGTTATCTGTGTCAGTAATGGGCTGTCCCTGTCACAGCTATGTAAAAGCAACTTACGATTGCGGGGCTTCAAAATTAGTGAATTTAAAAATCACGTGGGGAACATAATCAAAATACAGATTTTTGGGTCCTGTCCTCAGGCATTCTGATTCAGTAAGTCCTTAAGGTGATAATTCATGATTTGAGAAATGCCACTCAGCATCTTCCCCTTCTGCAACTGTGACAGTATGTATGTAGAACTTACCTAAGCACCAGGCACTATCCTGGGTGCTTTTCATATACAGTACTTTAATCAACCCTAAGAGGGAAGTACAATATTACCCCCATTTTGCAGCTGAATAATCTGGGGGCACAGAGAGATTCAGAAACTAGCAAGTGGCAGAATCAGAATTCAAATCGTGACTTCAGAGTATGTGTTTTTAACCTCTAGACTATAGCACCTCTCTGCAAGGAAAGCCAGCACCCCTTAGCCACAGCCACACACTCCTCCCAACCCTTCAGCTTCTGAAGCTATTGCTCTCCAGGCCCCTTTCCTAGATGGGGTCAAGACTCATTGGCTCACCTGCAGGGCCAGGTCTACAGCCTCCTCATACAGCTCCAGGACCTTGTAGACATGGACACAAGCACGGTGGTGGCCATGCTCAGCGCAGAGCCGCAGTGCATACTTCAGGTCATAATGCACTCGGTGCGGGCTGGCCCCGGCCTGCTCAAGGTAGGCCAGTAGTGAGGCTGGCTGGCCTCGGGCATAAAGTGACAGCAGGTAATTGTGAATGGCCTGTTCAGTCTCGCCCAGCACATTCACGCAGAACTCCATGTAGCGGATGGCCTGGCTCACCTGCTGGGCCTCGCCACCCTGGCTATAGTTCACCAGGGCAGGGATAAGCTGCCGAGCGTCCAGCCGGCTGCCCAGCTCAATCCAGGCGTCCACCAGCTGGCGGGGGATGTGACGGATGAGGATGGGTGAAAACTTATAGAAGAGCTGGGGGTCCCGGTGGCGGGCAAGCACGGCCAAGGCCTCTTCGTAGGCCTCATGCTGGCAGTGGTATGCCACCACCCGCTCATAGTCCTGCATGATCACAGCAAAGTACACCATGTGTTCTGTGTCCCCATGACTGGCAAGTAGCTCATGGATGGAGGCCCGGCTGGCAAAGAGCCACTCCTTATGTCGGGGGCTGCTGAGGAAGGTACGGAAACGCTCCCGTGTTTCCCGGTAGAGGTTCAGGGCCTCTGGGTCACCCTGCAGAGCCCCGAGTCGGCTCAGGTAGAGCTCCGTCAGCCAGGTGGTCAGCAGCGTGGCCTGGGTACGCTCAGCTGGCTTCAAACTGGCCAGTTTCCGCTGCAGGAACTCAGCCAGAGCTTCCTCCTGTCGGGCCTCCAAGAACTTGAGGGCAATCTCCTCAAAGTAGCTCTGGGTCAGGGCATAGCAGCGGGCGCTCTCCAGGTAACGACGCTGGCGAAAGCAGAAATCCGCCTCTCGGACCAGGACTGTGTCTAGGCAGTCGGGCCGCTCTCGACAATACTCTTTGGCCAGGTCGAAGCGGTTCATGTCTAGATAGGTGCGCCAGACATCCCGGGCCTCCCGTTGCACATGGTAGCGGAAGACAGCCCGCTCGGTGTAGGCCCACAGGTGGCCCGTGGAGGAGTCCTTCACCATGTGTTTCAGTGGCCCAAACTTCTCCAGGAAGTGATCCCGCAGCACCACCTGCCCAGTCAGAGTGCACACCGCCTCCACTCGGTCCGCCAGCAGCAGCAAGAAGTGGAACTGGGTCAGGACAATGGCCAGGGGTGGGCTGGCCCCAGGACCTACCCCTTCTGGGTACTCCCAGACATGCTCTTCACTCAGCAGGGAGTCAGGACGCCCGTTATCCAATGCTCCATATAACACCCCATCACCCATCATCCAGGCGAAGGCCCGTGGTGCAGAGCGCAATTTGGGGGTATAGAAGGCCAATTCACTGTAGCCCAGACTGCTGGGGAACTCACGGAATGGGGGTGGGTGGTCAGTGTAGACAGCAAAGAGCCCTAAGAAGCCCTGGGCCTCAGCTCCCTCTGCTGCTCGTCCTATGAACTGGAAGAGGCGCTGCCGAGTAGTGGCAATAACAAAGATGCGCCCATCAGGGCCCCTCTCAGCCTCCAGGGAACAAACAGGTGCTGGACCTCCTTCTTCATTTAGCACATACAATGGACGGAAGTAGAGATCCGGGGCAGGGCCAAAAAGCCCCCCCTCACTGGCTGAGAGCTCTGCTTCTAAGATCTGGCCTTGGGCAGTGCCAACCAGGATGGGGCCTGTGCTGCTCTCAGTGCCCAGTGCCTTGTTCCAGCCTACACTCTCCACCAGCTGCCCCTTCCAGCGTGCCAATGGCCGTACTTTCTGTCCATTACGGTTCACGTAGAGGACCTCGGTGCTGCTCAGAGCAATCAGTAGGTGAGAACCTGGAGTGGGGGAGAGCATGGCACCCTAAAGGATGCTGCCATTCCCACCCTCAGCCTCCTCCTTGCCCCTACCACCCTCAGATTCCACCTACCCAGGCAATGACTTAACCTCAGCCCTACCCCGCCCCCCACCCCCCACCCCAGACCTCCAGCATCACTTACCAGTATGGTCCAGGAACATCTTGTGAACTTTGGTATCATCCTTGCGTCCCAGCTCCACTTGGTTGGGTTCATTTGCCTTGCCCAAGTCGATGCTGTCAGGACAAGAATCACAACATCACTCCAGAGAAGAGCAAATCTTTTTTTTTTTTTTTTCAAATCACAGAACTCTTTATAATTTGATGAAAGCCACAGCCTTTCTTCCCTGAAATCTATGTATACACATAAAACTCCAGTATAATCCCAAGAGAACTCTGAAACACATACAGGGTCCTACTTAAGAACTCTCAGCTCTGAGAATTCTTCCACCTCATTTGGAGAAATCTGTAAACATAAAAGTCTTTTCCCTCTGCTCAACAGATTTCTAGAGCATCTGGAAAGATGGGCAGGGGTATCGCAGATTGCTGGGGTAAAGAAATGAACAACAAATAGTTGCTAATAGTTACTGAGCACTTCCTATGTATCAAGCACCATGCCAAGAGCTCAATCTAGTATGATATCAATTAATCTTCACAATAACTTTGAGGGATGCTCCTGTTTAAACTATATTTCCTTTATTAAATTATTTTCAAATTATTATGCTCATTCTACCTAAAGAAATCAATGCAAAGATGTATAAAGAAAAAGTTAATGATTTTCTTCTCAAACCCCTGTCAATCCCAATGGAAAACTGATGTTAAAATCTTTCTCCATGTTCATAACATAAATAGTGTTGTTTTGTCACTTTTTACAACGCCTTCACATTGTGTACGTGTGTGTATATTAATTTATAAGTTGCTTTTCTCGGGTTTTTAATATCAATGTCGAGTAGTTTGCTAATCCAGGTCTACATAATTCTTAATATTTCATGAATATTCCACTGGGTCAACAGAATCAGCTCTCATTATTTTAATAACTGAATAAGATTCCCTTTTATGGCTGAATGATAATTTAAACATTTTCCCATTGATGGGCATTCAGCTAGGGTCTAGTATTTCCTACTACAAATAATGCTGCAATCAATATCCTTGTATAGATACCCTTGCAAAAATGGACTTTTCTTTCTATGGTTATGTATTCTCCAAAATAGGATTGCTGGATCAAAGTTATATATATATTTTTTGTTTTGTTTTGTTTTCTTATTTATTTTCAATTATAGTTGACATTCAATATTATTTTATATTAGTTTCAGGTGTGGTTAAACAGCATCGTGGTTAAACATTTATGTAATTTACAAAGTAATCTCCCCAATTACTCTAGTACCCACCTGGCACTATATATAGTTATTAAAATATTATTGACTATATTCCCTATGCTGTACTTTATATTCCCTTGACTATTTTGTAACTACCAATTTGTAATTCTCATCCCTTCACCTTTTTCAGTTATATATATTTTAAATTTTAATAGACATTGCCAGATTTTTTCCAAAAGGTGGCAATTTATACTCTCACAAGCAATGTATGAGAGTCCATTTCCACGTATCTTCACCAGCATCACATATTATTGTTTTTAATTTTTGCCAATCTGATAGGTTTTTAAAAAATGGCATCTGTTATTTTAATTTGCATTTCTCAGAGGTTAAAAATATTTTCAGATGTTCAGTGGAAATTTAGAGTTCCTCTTCTGTGAACTGCTTGTTCACATTCTTTGCCTTCTCTTTTCTAAATTGTCTTATTAATTTGTAAAGACTTTTTAAGAAAGTAGGATATGTTGTTAGTCATGTGGAAAAACATTCTCTCATCTCGTCTTAATGTGATTTATATGCTTTTTTGTTTTTATTTTGTCACAACAATTACTATGTAGTCCAATACATCTATCTTTTTCCTTGTGACATCTGAATTTTCTAACTAAAGTAAAAAGGTCTTCCTTCAGCCCAAGAACATAGAAATTTATTAAATATTCTTTTAATATTCACATTGTTTATGTTTTATATTTAAATAATTATTCCTCCTAGAATTCATTTTTGTGATAGAGGCTTAGCTGTTTTATTCCAAATGGTTATCTCGAATAGATACACAGTTTTGCTAACACCTTTGTCATACATTATTTCTATTTATTTACGTTTTTACTTCCAGTTTTATTAAGATATATTATTTCCATTTAGAGTAGATTTACTTCCGGACTCTAGACAATTCCACTCATCCATGTGACTAACATGTGGGCTGGTACTATCTTTAACAGACGAAGGGACACATTTAGAGAGACTAGATGACTTGCTCCAAAGCTGATAAGTGGGAGAGCTGGGATCTAAATCCAGGTCTATCTGATTCTTAACTACTACGTTACATTGGTTCTTCGGGAAGGACATTTCTTAAAAATTCCAAATCCACTGTTTCACCTGCCCAGAGGGGTAGAAAAGTGTAAGTCAGTTAATAGTTTTAAAATACCACCATTCCACTCTCTACTCCTACATTTTTTGGATCCTCATTTACCGGAGCAGTGTATCTTTGCCCAGGCTCATGCAGAGCTGATTGCAGGAGACAACAAGACTTGTGATACGCTCGGAAGGGGTAAAGTCAATGCGCTGCTTCGTGAAGATGGGCACTTCCTTCTCTAGCTGGGCATTCACATACCCTACAGGTGAGGAGCAAAGAAAAGGTTAGCTATGGAAGAGACAGAGGAAGGGCAAGGAGAGGGAACAAAAAAGTGCTCTCCACTTTCTCAACATATTCCTACCCCAGGACCTTGGTTAACAAACAGTTTACTATCAGTATGTCAAGTAGTTTGTTAATCACCTCTACATTAGGGGTCCTGGGCTCTTCCCACACTTCTGAAAGCAGTAAGGGGTTGATTCTTTGGGCCCTTGGAATGCTGTTATGCCATGATGTACCTGCTCCCAGTGGTAATGGGGAAAAGGGTTGAGCGTTTCTCTTATCAACCTTTGGCTCAGTAATCCCAGCTCAACTAAAGCCATCTAGTTCCACTCTCTCCCCTCCTCCCTACCCATGCAGTAATGCTCTATGTGTCTGCAAAAGAATGAGGGCAGAGGGAGTCTTGGAAAACCATTTCAATCAGTAGGTTAACAAACTGAAGCTGCTTTCTCTCTAGCCTTTACTCGCATTCCCTTACCATTGCTCAAAACGCCCCAGGACTTCAGACCCCTCTGCCAACTCTGTACTACTTTCTACAAAAATTTCCCCTCAATGCCAGGCTGCACCCAGCTCTAGCAAAGGCCTGAAATACTTTATTTTCCTTGTTCAGTGACAAAGTTCCCTTTAGGACTATCCCTCCTTCCCCTACAACTTTCCTCTTTCTCCAGTTTCTTTGCCCACTCTCTTCCTTTCACTTCCAGAAGGAGCCTGGTGGGAAAAGCACAGAATCAGGTGAAGCCTGAAGCCTATTCTCAGTTCTCCCAACTGTGGCCCTGCAGGCAAGTCACTTCCTTATCTGGGTCTCAGTTCCCTCTTAGAAAGACCCTAGTGGCAAGGCCTAGATAACGCCGCTGCTCTTGCGGCTCTTTCAAACTTCGACCATCCACCAGCTGGGGGCCAGGAGAGCCTGACGAGAATCAGGGGCCTACAACCAAACTGCACGTCCATGAAGTGAACCAGACCTATTGAAGCCACCCTCCCCACTCCACCCGCGCAGGTGCCAGGAAAGCCGAGGGGGATAGCGGTGCTCTCCCTTCCCTTACCCGAGTGGGGAATGCCCACACTGGGGCAGCCGGGCTGCAAGACGGCCGAACGGGACAAGGAGTCCTCATATTCATCCAGGATGGACGCCATGGTGCCCAGCCTCTGGACTCTCCGTCGCGGGCCTAAAGATTACAACAGGGCTCCCCTCAGGGATCCCTGTCGCCCCGGATTGGAACCTGCGACTCTCCAGCCTCTACTGGGATCTGACAGATCCTGGTAGTCCGCCGCTGACTCCTCTTTAAAATCCTGAAGCTTTTCTCGCTCACGTCTAATAGAGCGAGAAGACTGGGGACCCCCCCCCCTTAAATCTGGCTAAGTCCTGCACTCCACTGCCACCCGCAAGAGATTTCCCACTGCCTATAGCGGAGCCCAGGAGCTCCAACCTCGCCCCTGCAGCTCAGCTGACTCTCATCCCCTGGACGCGCGCCTATAACGTAACTTCCGGCCTCTCAGAACTTCGCGTACGCTGGTTTAGAAATTCGCAGGGCTGGCCAATAGGAGGCGCGGTGAGGGGGCGGGGCCAAGGCCAGGGCGGGGGCGGGGCGGGACTGAGACTCAGTTCTCGCTTGAGGGCGTGAGCCAGCACCGCAGAGGCGTTTCTGCTTGAGGTGGAACCCTGCACGCGTCTGAATTGGAGACCAGCGGGGTGATGGACTGGCCTCGCTGAACACAAGCCTTTCTCTCCAGGACCCTACTGCAGTTCCGGAAATTGACACTAGGAGGTAATCCCGCTTTTTTAGCCCCCTTCCAGGACCTGCCCAGCGCCTCACAGCCTCTGAGATATCCAGAATCTTTCATGCCCAGGCTTCCTTCCCTCAGACAGACCTTTATGAATACCTCGCTGCCCTAGGTTCCCAAGAGTACCTCCCAGTCCTCAGTCTAATGGCTGTCTTGATCCTATCTTCTATGGCACAGGCAAGCAGTCCTGGCCTTTCTTCTCTCACATTCAGGGGCCCACCAGCTTCCAGATATTGGCAAAGCTGGGTGACCCAGAGAGTGGGAAGCCATGTGCTTGCCTAACTTACCTCTAACTTGCTTCATAGTGGCTCCTCAGTGTTGGGGGAGATAGAGGGAGCGGCAGAGAAGACCAAGCACAGCTAAGGGATGCCAGGCCACTTCCACTGGCTCATCCAACAAAATGATGTTGAGCACTTACTCTGTGCCTAGCCTTGGGCTAGCTGCTGGAGTCACAGAAGTTAGTATAGTACCATCCTTGACGATCATAATCCAACAGTGGCGATAGGCCAGTAACAGTAAATATATAATTAATGCCAGAAAAGTCATTGATAAATTTGTTCAGAAGTCACCCATTCCACAAGTGAGTGCACTGTGTGTGCCAAGCACTGTTCCAGGCTCTAGGCCCCCTTCGTGGGGCGTACCCGAGGACGTGGCCATAGCGCTGCGAGAGCATGGAGGAGCGGGGAACAAATACCTGCAAAACCTGGCAGGATCAAGGGACAAATTACGTCGGAGGTGGGTGTGGAGTTCTAAGGGGCAGAACTGTGAGGGTTCGGGTGCGACTGCGGTTGGGCTTCCCTCTTAGACGAGGTCTTTCCTTTCTGGGGCCCATAGATTCTACTTTGCTAAAGCGGAAGGCTCTTGGCCAGGATCACCGCGGTCCTGGCTTAAACGGGCAGTCCCAGCGTAATGACTAATAGCGACCCCTTTACTCTCAAAAGCTTTTAGGTTTGCACAGTACATTGTGTGGTCACCCTATTCTTGCCATAGTTCTAGGCAAGGCGCAAAAGATGACTCCCACCGAGGGCTCTCTGGGTCTGGAGTGGCCCAGACAAGGAGGTGAGGGGAGGGGCGGCGACAGGTTACTGGGTCCAAGATAACTTCCGGTCGCGCCGGGAACTCGCTTCTCCCGCGGGAAACCTGCGGCCGCGAGCAGTTCTCCCCACCAGGGGCGCTGCCGGGTTGGCTTGGACGAGCCGGGAATGTGCCAGAGCTGGGCTGTAGGCAGAGGTTTCTGCCCTGGGAAAAGTGATCCCAGTCAGAGAGCTTTCCTGCTCCGCGCAGAAGGCTCCACTCCAGATCACCTGCCGTCTGCATTAGGGAAACACAAATAGGTGCAACCAAAGGTCAAATAATCATAAAGGATACATCTACCGAGTACTAACAATGTGCCAAGCACCAAACTAAATTCCTAATGTTCACTGTTATTTCATTTTATGCGCACACTAATGCTATAAAGTTGTCATTGCTCTTTTCCCCGTGTTACAAAAGCAGAAACTGAAGTTAAGATGGTGGAGCAATTTGTCCAAGGTCATGTGGCTAGAAAGTGGTGAACCAAGAGGCAGTATTCAAATCCAAACACACTGTCCATTCCCTCAATGCAAGCTAAGGAAGAGGGATCCAGCTGATTCCTCAGGTCTGGATTGTGCAGAGTGTACCTCCTGCATGGAGCTGGTCAGCATGGGGGTGGTCCTCTCAGGGACACAGTCCTTCCAGCTACCACCTCGCTTTCCCCAAAGCCTACCTCTTGGGCTCCACTGCTTTCTGGGATATATGGAGTGGAGCTTTAAGCGGGCCTTGCTTGCTACAGACTCAGTACATACTCCCTGTTGAGATGATTACAGCAGTATTCCTCCACATACTCATTCTCCAACCCTTGGGCTGGACTTTGGAATAAGAGCCAGAGACCAGCCTTCTTATCCCTCCCCAGTTACTCACTAGCTGTGACACTATGCACATATGATGCTCTTAGCCTCAGTTTCCTTATCTACAGAAATAAATATAATGATACTTACCTAGAAGATCTATGTCGAAGAGTTAATGAGGTAATCTAGGAGAAAGCTCACTGCTATAGCATAATGTCTAACACAGAACATAGAATATGTGATCAATAAACTCTAAATGTTGCTTTAATCTGATAGTGACTCTCAAGTCCACCTCCTCCCTGCTTCATAACTTCCCCCTCAGAACTGCTATGGCTTTTCTTGTCCTGGCCACTTACTGGCACCTAATTATGAAGTGTGAGCATTCTGATTTGATATAACAGAAACTGATTGTGGGGAATAACCTGAACATTGCTGAGCACAGGAATACAGAGGTGCCTTAAGGAACTCAAAGGTGCAGATACAGATCCACCAGCTTCTACCCCTCAGAATCTCATGTGGTAGTTGCCATGAGACAGGTAAGGGCTGACTGATGGGCTAGGGAGAGAGAGGACTGATGTATAAAAGCAGGTGAATTTGAGCTAGGCCTTGAAGTGCATTATGATTTCCAAGGGTGGAAAAGGAAAGGCATTAGGCAGGCCTCAAGAAAACCAAGAGCAAAGGCCTGCAAACAGTGTGATGTTTGAGGACAAAAAGCTAGAACACTAGGGAGTAGGGCAGTGGAGGAAATGCGACCAGCTGTGGCCAGATTGTGAAAGGCTTTGAATGGGCTCTTGGAAAGCTTTGGTTGGGGATGAGATCATCTGATGTGGGTTCTAGAAAGATGGGCGGTGGCTTGGGTGGAGTTCACAGCAGAAAAGATGAGACCTGAGGCAGAAGCAAAAGAGAAGTGAGGGCCCAACATGAAGAAAGCAAGAGGAGACTGGGAAGATTCAGGGGAGACATTTCTAAGGAAGGGCCCACTGAACTTAGTGTCGAGTTAGATGTGGGGGGAGGGTGGCAGAAGAGTGCAAGGTGACTCTTGGGAGACCTGGCAGATGGTAAAGTGACATCATTGTCCAGGCGGAGGAAGAGCTGCTGGCGAAGGTCACGTAATTGAGCTCACTCCACCAGTGGACATGAGGCCCCTGCAGGGCATTAAGTAGAAGAGACCCAGCACCTGTGAAACAGTCAGTAACTAATAAATATTTATTAAACAATTGCATGAATGAGCTTCCTCATGCTTCAGTTTCTACATTTGTAAATGAGAAGAACCTACCTTATAGCATTATATTATAGGATATTATGCAAATCAAGCATTGTACATATACCTAGAAAATGCTCAATATAACTTAATTATTAGTAGTAATTGTTAACTGATTGAAGACGTAGACCAAAAAGAATAATTTAATTGACATAAGTGAGTAATTCATTTTTAAAAAATAGACTCTTTTAGAATGGCTTTAGATTTACAGAAAAAGTGAGAAGGTAGTAGAGCATTTCCATATACCTCACAACCAGTTCTCCTTATTATGAACATCTTACATTAGTATGGTATATTTGTTGTAATTAGTGAACCAATATTGATACATTATTATTTACTGTAATAAAGTCCATACTTTATTCAAATTTCCTTAGTTTTTACCTAAGGTCCTCTTTCTGTTCTAGAATCCCATCCAAGATATCACCTTCTATTTAGTTATCATGTTTCCTTAAGCCCCTCTTGACTATGACAGTTTTTGAGACTTTAGTTGTTTTTGATGACCTTGACAATTTTGAGGAATGCTGGCCAGGTGATTTGTAGGATGCTCTCTATTGGAATTTGTCTGATATCTTTTTTTTTTTCATGCTTAGTTGAGATTATGGGTTTGGGGAAGGTGAAGTACCATTATCATCACATCATATCAAAGGTACATACCATCAACATGACATCAACCCTTGATGTTGACCTTGATCACCTGCCTGAGGTAGTGTTTGTCAGCTTTCTCCACCATAAAGTTACTCTTTCCCCCCTTTCCATACTGTGCTCTTTGGAAGGAAGTCAGTACACACAACCCACATTTAAGGAATGGGGGTTTATACTTCCTTGAGGGTAAAGTATAAATCATTTGGAATTCTTATGCATGGGAGAATTAGGAATTTGTTTTTAAATTTAATTTTTGTTTTAATCTTTGTAATATGTATACATTTTTAACTGGAGCTACAATGAGTAGTCCTTTGCCTCGTCCTCAGTTAAACTCCACTGGGTCTGTTCTCATCTCTCAGTGCTGATCTATTGGATATTCCTAGAATGTACCCTGCCCCTCCAGACACTTGGGTATTTAGTAGTGGGAGTTTGCCTCCTCTGGACTGACTTCCCTGATACTTTTACCCCTGCCAGGATCAGGCCCCTCCTAGGTCCTCCCTGAGCCCCCTGTGCTGATCACCCCACATTATGATCACCCTGCATTATAATTGCCTAGTGACTTTTCTCTCTCTCTTTCTCTCCTCTCTCCTTTCCTCCTCTTCCTCTTCTCTCATCCTCCCTCTTCTTCTTCCTCTCTTTCCCCTCTCCTCCTCCCTGGGCTGACTGTGCATAAGCTGGCTGAGGGCAAGGACAGGTGGCTAGTACACCCTCTCCTGGGACAGGGTGTGGCACATTCTTGGCCCCTGTTAAAATACAGCAAAGGAAAGAAGGCCCTCAGCTCACTCAGAACACCTCTTCACAACTCTTTACAGGAGATCGTAAATCTCTTCTGTTTCCTTTTTGGTTCCCTTCTAGAAGTTTCCAAACCTACATAATCACCCTAAGTCTCAAAAAGCCTCCCCTCCCTTTTACTGTCATCTCTTCTCTCACTGAGTAAATGTCAAAGCCCCAGCCAAGGCATGTGTGGACCCAGCCTGCCCTCTTTCTTCCCCACCACATACTAGGGTTGTGGGCCCAGCAGCCCCAGAAAAGCTACTGGGCATAGGGGAGGAGGACACTTGTCTAGGCGAGAAGTAAAAGTGTCCTCAGGTCAGTAGTCCTCAAAACTAGGGTTCACTCTTCCTTAGGTATTGTGAAGGCTCTCCCAGGGGGCACAGGGCACCAAATAGTTTTAAGGAAATCAGTGTCCAGAGTCTCAGCTTCCCTTGGGTCTTTTCTAAAAGTGACCAGTAGGAAAAGGTATCTGGGAACAAGGGCAGATTCCCTTCCACCTTCCTGCTTCTACTCTTCAAAAGCAAAGTACACTTACTGACCAGAGTGTTGAAACTAACACCCCCCACTCCATGGTACATTGTTTCTGGGTGTAAAAATCTGCAGGGAGACCACTGGAATTAAAGTTATTGTTTCCACAAAGAGAATAAAGACCAGGTAACAAGTCCTTTGCACATCAAATGGTTTCTAGTTCTTTAATTTGAATATAGTTTGAGAACCTAATCAGATTTTAGCTGACTGAAAAAAAAAATCACTAACATTTTTAGCATATAATTTGGAAGGGAGTCAAATGTTCCAGTAACATTGCTATCCAAACCTCTTTTCATTCCCATCTAGTGACTTATGTAAGCAAGGTTTTTTCCACATTTACAGCAACACAAAACAAAAATTATATAGGGAGAGAATTGATGCTCAACTTTGTTTTAGTCAAGTATTGTATCCACAAATATACGAACTAATTGAAAATAAAAACAAAAAAGAAAAAGCTCTGTTTCTCATCAAGAAATGTATTACCAATATAATTTTTCTTTCTATGTGTAATTATTTTATCAAAATGTATAATATATTTATGTTTTGATTAGTTAAATAATAATTATAATGATAATTCAAAAGAAAACAATGGTAAGACTTAGAGAATTTTGCCCTCCCATCCCTCCCCAACCCCCAGCCTGGTATAGATCATGCCACCAGTGGCATCCCTGACTGTGAGGAGATGGTAGCCTATGACAGTTAAGTGACACTGATTCTCCCCACCCCACCTGACCCCTGAGAAAGAGGGACATCCCCTGACATATGATGGGGTGGAGAAGTGGGTAATGAATTCAGTTCCACCTGAGAGGGTGAGTGGAAGATAAACTTAGAGCCTTACAATAAGAAATGTGACATTATAATGTTAAAAAATGTATATGCTAATTATAAATAATTAGGATAAGGTAGCAATAAAAACTTTCAAGCATAACATACATTACAGTAAGATTGGAAACATTGGGAAAAAATGAATAACAAAATTTCCAACTACTAAAGAAGAGTTTGTCAACATATTTTTTTAATGGATAATGGAGAATATCAGATGATATTGGGTGCGTTCAGGGTGATATGGCCATAGGATAATGGAGAATATCAGATTGCTTTGGTATTTAGATTTCAATGCATAGTTTAAAAGAGTGAGGTAATCATTTTATTTAAGCATCAATATTCAATGTATGCTAGAAATGACATTCTTTGCAACTATTTGGACCTAAAATGAAAAGTTTTAGTATTTAGTATAGTTTTATAAAGTTCTTTTAGTGAGTATGGCATCTGGTAGGGTCCAGGCTTTGTACTAGCACCACCTCTGCCGGGAGCCCTTCCCAGGCCAGCCTTTGCTTTTCCCACCACCACCCTCCCTGCAGTTTCTACAGGCCCCTCTTCTTTCCAGAATATGGAATCACACTCAGCCAGGTGATGCTGTTAGACAAGTCACCAAGCCCCCTAACCATCTCTAACATTCTATGGTTCTCTGAAAGCCAAACCCTTGTCACAGTCTATTTAGAGGCACTTGGAGACAATGCCCAGAAAATAATGATTTCCAAGTCACTGCCTCAGAGCTAGTCACTATGCTTCTTACCTGTCCCTTAGTCTAGGATACATTTTAAAAGATGCCTAAGCCAGGGAACCTTCTCTAATTAATGTGAAACCTAATAAAATCTAACAACCAGCCCTCATCCTGCCTCTAACCTTTTTAGATCATGAGACCTGACACATCGTAAGGACTTGGGAAGTGCCTGTTGAGTGAATGCATGACTTAACATGTTAATGTGCATTTACATGGGTACACTATGTCACACTGCATGTCTGAAATAAACTTGCCTATAAACTCACCCACAATGGCTTCTTGCAGAAACTGTTTTCAAACTTTTAAAAATGATGAGGTTTTTTGTATTTAAAAGCAATAGCAACAACAATAATAAAATCCAAAATGTTTTAAAAAACCACCAATACCAAATGTTGTGAGGTTATGGAGCTACTGGAACTCATTGCTAATGGAAATATAAAATGGTGCAACCATTAACAGCCATTTAATATGCACTTACTTTATGACCCAGCAATTCCATACCTGGATATTTACCCAAGAGAAAGAAAACACATTGTCCACACAAAGATTTGTATGGGAATGTTTATAGCAAATTTTTTCATAATAGCCCCAAACTGGAAACAAGTCAAATGTTTATCACAAGAGAATAAACAAATAGTGGTATATCCATACAATGGAATACTCTTTGGTGATAAAAAAAGAAAAAAATCTCTCTAACACAAAATGTGAATGAATCTTAAAGACATGCTGGGTGTAAGAAGCATGACACAAAAAGAGTACATAGAGCATAATTCTCTTTATTTGAAATTCTAAAACAGGAAAAAATTATACTCTAGTGACAGAAAGCTGATCAGTGTTTGCCTGGGACCTGACATGGGGTGGAGGATTGACTGGAAAAGTGCAAGAAGGAACTTTTTAGGGGAGATGGAAATGCTTTTTATCTTGATTGTGGTGGTGATGACTACATAGGTGGACATCCTGGTCGATATTCATTGAACTATACACTTAAAGTGAGTGCTTCCTATACATAAATGATATCTCAATAAAGTTGATTACAACATAAAATTTTAAAAAGATCTCTGAGCTAATGTGAGAATGATAATTAGTGTTTATAAGGCAAAAGATAATAAAACAATAGATAATCTGCTTTGTAGCCCATAATTCTTGAGGGGAGGACTGAAAAGAGGATAATGTTGGAGTGACAGACCTAGGCTCCACAATCCTGGCTAAACCAGGAGGCCTCAGGCAAGTCAATTAACCTCTATGGAGACTCAGTTTCCTCATCTGTAAAATAAAGATAATAACAATAACAATATATTAAAATGATGACTTGAATAAATTTCTTTTTGTGTTCCTTGTCTGGGTCACAAAAGACAAAATTCTGCAAATTTGTATTGTTCATTTTTAGGCAGGGCCTTGACTTCATTTGAAAAAATGATAGTTCACTCTTGCAGAGTACTCTCTAGTGCTGGCACTATTCTAATCACAACATTCTATCAAGTAGGTACTATTTTAATCTTATTTTACAGACAAGGTAACTGAGGCCCAGAGAAGACAACAGCTCATAAGGGACACAACCTGGATACCAATCCAGGTGCTTTGTCCCACAGCCCATGCTCTGGACCATCAAGCTAACTTGTCTCTTGTTGACAAAGTTGTAATTTGAAATAAAGGAGGGGAAAGAAATTGGACTTAGAAATACTAGCTCTACATAAACTTAAATGTGAACAAAAACCAGTACCTTTCATATCAGTACTTTCACAAAAAAAACAGTAAGTGCTGATTTCATATTGTTTTGGAAAATCCCACTGTTTCTAGTTTCAAGTGGTCTTTCTGAAGAGCCGGCTTGAACTACTAACAAGCAAAAAGAGATTTAGTTAGGGTGACCAACCCTCCTGATCTTAGCACTAACAGTTTTGTGTCCCAGGGCATCCTTAGTCCTGGTCACTCTAGGCTGAGCTGTTCCCCAGTGAAATAACCTCAAAGGAAAAGAAGTTGTGGTGTCACCTGGATCTGTCTCCTGCCTCTCTTTTCAGTTCATTCTCACCCCTCCTTTCCTCTGCCAGGCTGAGCTACTTTTAGTTCCCAAATGGACCAGACTCTATTTCCCATCTGAGCCCGATTCCTGCTATTTTTTTCAGGTTGTTCCCAAGTCCTCTTGGCTTGGTTCACAGTCATTCCAAATTCAGCCAGACTGATGAAGTTCAGCAGGTACATACAAGTATGGCCACATCAGTTGTTAAACTATCTGCTTCTCTGAGTGTACCTTTCCCTGTCATTCCTCCCCAGCATCCAGCCACTAAAGGGTTAATGTCAAGCATACCAAAGGTCTTCTAAAAAGCTACATCAGTCCTTTGAGCCACTCTTCTCTTGCTCAGGCCCACTTCCACATCTGGAAGTGTACTTTCCCTTCTAATAAAGCTTTTATGCTTAAAAAAAAAATAAAACAAAATAAAAATAAAAAGCTACATCAGCACAGGACTGGCATCTTTCTGAGGCCGTACCAGTTGCTAAGTAATTTAAATATTATCTCTGATTACAACTACATAAAATGTGAATTCATATAAGCAATATAAGCCAAGAAGAGAATTTGGAGTGATATTGTTAATTGAATGCTTATTTA